>NC_026147.1:18348105-18366193 GCF_000512975.1 Sesamum indicum
TTAACTTAAATTGTTGAAAACAATGATCTGGATCAGATGGTTGATCTGTAGGATTAAGTTTTACTACCATTTATAGTAGTTAATTCATAAACACTATGGACTGATGAAACGCTTACTGTCGCACCATGGAGAACTTGACGAGGCCCTTTACAGTGCAAGATGATGGGGGCTTGTTCAGACAGCATAAATCAACTATCAGTTAATTCGAAATTAAAGTATATCATGACGGAAAAAGGAGGGGTAAAGTTTAACATCCCATAAAGGTTCAACGAGTATAAAGACTCAAGCACAAGCGATGTTACCTAATACAGCATTCGGTTGGAAAGGATGTAGACATTCTCATCAACATAGTAAATATGTTCACAAGCCATTTGATTGTACTAATCTACTTCCATTTGGTAAGGTTTTAATTACATGCCACTGTTCATCAGGATTCAGCCAAGATCAGGAACTGTGAAATGCTCTTCATCAACATCTGGAACATCAATCCTAGGCTTCTTGTGAGCTGTGCAGAACTTGGTTGGTCTGTAAGAAGTGATGTTGCTGGACTGAGACAGCGGTAGCTGAGGTACTTCTGCTGCAGCTAAACTCTCCTGTGATATTTGTTCGTCAAACAGATTAGTGTCTGTCAACCACTCAAGCTCACTAAACTCGAGTTGCTCCTTCTGCATGGTGTGAAAAATATTATTTATTACGAATGCATATACAAGAAATAGAAGTGCAGAAATTAAACATCATTTCAATTTCTTGCATGGAAGCTTTCTTATGGAATACAATGGAGCTAACTTGGTACCATCATAGCGACAGGGGTGTTCACAATTTGGTAAACTCGGTACAGTATTCATTTTTCAATTTAAAGAAAAATCCATATTCAATTTGGTTTCAGGTTTTTTTTACTGATTATTATTTTTATATTTATTTTTGTGTATTCGTATTCTTATATTTATTAATTGCTTTGCATCATTTTCATTAATATACTTATCAAACTTTAAAAGTAAAGAGTATAATTATAACTTCTAGTATTTAATTATTTTAATTTATTTGACCAAAATACGGGAAAAGGCTCAATTATTGTCAAACCGACTAATTCTGTTCTATATTTGGTATAACATTTTGGCATATCGAACTTTCAGTTAGTAGAAATTTCAATTCCGTTTTACCGAATAAACACCATTACATATCGATGCAATTTCTTGTCAAAACTTCCTTGTGGGAAATCAAAGAGGCTTGAACTATCGTGGTGACCTCTTCCATATGCATGAACTATCGTGGTAGTTGAGAAAGGAGACTGGCATTCACAATGCACAAACACGCAATCTCATGCGTGCGTGCACACACAGAGACACACACACATGCACAGAGATCGTTATATGATATTCTCAAATTGCATGACCGATCAAATAGGGTAGATGCAAGGATGCTGGAGCATTCCCATGTCTGGCAACTTCATTTATAGAGAATTCAATTGCAGCCTATATCTAAGCTTCCGCATAAAGTCTGACTAAATTACGATTTCTATTCCACATATATATAGCAGAGTCTTAAGAACAAGAAGTGCCCCATCACAAGGTTCTGATATAAACGTTGGGCCAAATAGAACATGCTTGATATAGTGATGGATCAATTGTCATTGATTAGATAAAAAAATTTGATGATCAATACTATGCAACTTATTCTTTTCTTGCAAACATATAAATAAAATATGGCTGAAATACCTTACTCTTGACAAGATCAGACACTTTCATAAAATTAATCATTTTAATGAAGACATCTACATGTTAACTTTCTTACCTTGTCAGAGGATTCATAATCTGAGAATTGTAGCAACTCATCAGCGCCCCAAGATGGTGAGGTGATACCTGAAGCATGCTGAATGGGATCTTCCCGACCAGTCTGTTGTGAATTGGATGCAGACCTTGGCTCCATCTGGCTTTTTGAACTTTCCTTGTTACAAGTGGAGGTCAAAGCTACTCGTATTCCGGTAGCTAAATATCTCTGGTGCTTTGCAGCAAAACTGTTAGCTGAATGAATTGGCTGGTCACAGTCCTTGCAAAAGAGCGCTCTGTCCTCAACGCAGAAGATGAAGGCTGCCTTGTCCTAGAAATTGAATCAGCACGAAAACTTAAAAGTTCATAACAGAAAAGGCATCTTCAAGGGTAAAAAAAGAGTTATTTTTGCATCAACAATATTTCTGTACTCATTGTGGCAAAGTTGTTTCCTGTGCGAGTATCAGACTTCTTGCCATGTTCCAGGAGAGAAATCAACAATTAAACACAACTCTTTCAAGCAAGACATATGCCCCTAAAGATAAGTCCAAGTCAAACAATGGAAGCACCGAAGATGGTGATGTCTCAACGTCAAAATCCCCTCATTTAGGTGTTCTAGTTTTTCATCATTGTGTACTATGTAGCAGCTAATATTCATGTAATGTGGGCGTTCTAAAGAGGTGCAGCATTCTAACTTGGACTGTGACATGCTATGCAGTAGAGTGTTTAAAAGTCATTAGTTCCTCATTTAGAGTTTCCGGAAATTATAGTCTAATTTCTATGTACCCAAAGAAAACTTTCAGCTATTATTTGATAGCATGCCTCAACTTCAATTACCAAAAAATGACGTCTCTGATGTTAGCTTATGTTTTATCGCATAATATATGTAACAAAAACTCCTTGTTAAAACTTATTATTAGAAAAAAATAATTATTTACCATATGATTGTTGAATTGCAGCTCTATTATATGCTGCATTTCTTATTGAATTAGCAACAAAAGCAAAAAAAGATCGACTTGCATTAGCAAAAACTTATTACCTGAGAAACAACAGTATAGCAGTGAGAATCATCTCAAATTTCAAGAATTGAAGCAACTAAGCTTCTTCTCAACAACAAAACTCCACTCTGTAGTTTCTGAATAACAATTGAGGCTAGAATCAACGGTTGTCAAGAGAAAACTCTGCATAAAAGTGCAATTTCTCTTTATTTTCATCTGATTTTCCGAAATACGGATTGAGGCCTAGAGTCAACGATTTTCAAGATAAAGATGCCCAGAAAGAGCAATTTCCTCTCACCACAACACATAAAATTGTGGTGGAATAATTTAAAAAAAAAAAAAAGAAATATTAGTCTGATCCAAGATATCATCATATGCAGCTAATCGGACTTCATAATTTCTTTCTTCACTCCCATATTACACAAGGATCACTGTATATCCAAACAAGCAAAACCTTACAAACTTATGAAAATTCAAGAGTACAATCTCCTTCACCAACTATACACAACCCACATGAATAAACGAAAGAACAAAACACTGAAGAAAAGCAAACAAGAAGGATCACATACTCTGCATATATCACACCGTGGTAGTTTGTTGGAAAGGCATTCAAGAAGCAGCCTCTGATGTTTGCTCGCAAGCTTGTTGGCAGCGTGCACTTCCACATCGCATTTCTCGCACAATGCAGCCTCATCGGCGCAGCAAATTACCGTTGCCTGGGCCTTCTCACACATATCACACTGTATCTTCATCTTCTTTATGTGAGAGAAGCAAAAATAAAAAAAGTCAACAGCCCTCTTCGCAATTTGATCTTCCAACCAAAAGATAAGCCGGAAAAACCAAAATCAGATAAACTAGGCCGAGAATACCAGAAAATTAGGTGAAGGGTACCTATCAAAAGGACTTCTTTCTCAATCCTAGAAATAATATCTGCTGGAGAACCTTTGATGGTGTTTGGAGTTGAAAGCGACAACCATGTGCGTCCAAGAACTGAATTTTCTTTAATGAAAAATTAGACGGAAAAAAGTACTGGACAGTAACACCAAGCGGGAGAAGAAGAAGAAGAATCCGGGAAGGAAAGGAGAAGATACGGATCAGGATTTGTGCAACAAATTCTGGGACGAGGTTGCCAAAGCCCAATATGTGGCTGTTGGAACGAGTACCTTTACTACTGGCCATCAATTACTTGTTATTTGAGTCAACTAGCTGACGTGGCGTGTCGTGACGTATGCATTATAATTTAAATCATATTATAAATAAAAATAGAATATATGAATTAAATTAATTTTAAATTTAAAGAGTCGAATAAATTAATTTTCTTGTAAATTAAAGAATATTTTTAAAATTATAAAAAATTGGTATAGTAGTGTTCAAATTGTCAATTTAAATTTATAATATTTTTTTTATAAAAATATAATTTTAGTTTTAGATGATATTGAAATATAATTTTTTAATATATATTATATAAAAATAAGCTTAATCAATATTTTAGTATATTTTTATATTTTTAAAAATAAATATTTATATAATACATATGATTTTAAATAAATATTTTAGTTATCTATATATTTATTAAATAAATAAATCAATCAAGTAATTTACTAAATTAAAATTAGAAATAGAAAAGAAAATATGTGATGTGAGAATTGAGTCAATTGAGTCTGACTATTGAAAATTGAGAACTCTCTCTCTCTAACTTTCTCTCTCTCGCGGGCGCCGTAGTGAGTTAAAATTGCAAAGTCCAGAACTCCATCTTCACGTCCGCGAATCCACAGCACGCGCACACCTTCGCACCGACTCCACCATTAACAGGTGATTTCTCTGTTTAGATTGAGAAAGTCATATTTTTGTTGATGCATTCTCACCTGTTCTCGCGAGGTCGACTAACATGAGTCGAGCTTGAGCCTATTTTTTCGAACTCGAGCTCGGCTTGTTTGCACCCCTACACCGATCTCCTCACAAAGCAGCCTCCCATAATATTTCCATTTTTTTTAATTTTCTAATTTTGTCTTTAATTGAAACGTCCCCATATAAGATATTATTATTAATTTGTTTAGTTTGTCTAAATACTGATGACTTGATGCTGATGCTACCAAGTGGACAGAATCCAGAGGAGCTGTAATAGAGACTTCCCGGAAGTCTCAGTTTTCAGTTTACAGTTTCAGCTCACAAATTTCTTCCGGATCTCATAGCACCTCAGGAGCAACTTCGCCCAATTATTCTCCGTGAGCCTTTGAATTCATCAGGTCTGCAAAAATATTCAGTTGCATTTCCGTATGCTATGTTCACGAAGACTTTTTGTATGGACCTTCGACCTATTCGATAAATTGCTTCACCATATGATTGTGCTTGCGTTTCCGTAAACCTAGACGCTATTCAATTCTAATTTTCGGAATGTTTTATGCTTTTGTATCGTAATGCTGCGAAGACTTTCAGTTTCACAGGCTTTGTCTGAAACTCGGAGATTCTTGAGACATGTACCTTTGCCACTATCGGAAGATTATCGACAACCAGCACATAGTGCTGTTCCTCTTAGTTGGTTTAATCACTGCAGCAAAATAGAGGCATGCCTTGTTTTGAAATTGAGTCGAACATTGCTAACCAACCCGAACTTTCGGTTTGGTAGAAATTCAAGTTCAACTATTGAATATTCAGTTCGATTGAGTTCATCACTATGGGACCAGATTCGTAGACAATTTTGCAGTTTAGGAGCTTTCGAATCGGAGAAAGCAACTGATACTGGTGGGAATAACAATGTGGATAAGGTCTATAAAACAGTGTTGGATTACTCAAATCCCGAGTATAAAATGGAGGGGGCTCTTGATAAACTAGGCATTGAACTGACAACTCCTTTGGTTGTAGAGGTGTTACACAGGCTTCGTTTTGAGGAGAAATTAGCATTCAGGTTCTTTAATTGGGCAGGACATCTAGAACATTATAATCATGAGCCTGAATCGTATAATAAGATGATTGACATTCTGTCTAGTACCAAGTACAAGGTCAAGCAGTTTCGTATCATCTGTGATCTTCTTGATTACATGAAAAGGAGCAAGAAAAATTCTGTTCCCATAGAGGTGTTGTTGACCATTCTAAGACAGTATACAGAGAAGCACTTGACGCATCTTCAAAAATTTGCAAAGAAGAAGAAGATAAGAGTAAAGACACAACCTGAGATAAATGCATTTAATTTAATGTTGGATGCTTTGTGCAAGTGTTGTCTTGTTGAGGATGCTGAGGCGATGTTTCAGAGGGTGAAAAGCAAAATCAGGCCAAATTCTGATACATATAATATTCTGTTCTTTGGATGGTGCAGGGTCAGAAACCCGACTAGAGGTATGTGTGTGCTGGAAGATATGATGAAGATGGGTCATACACCTGAAAATTTCACATATAACACTGCCATTGATACCTTCTGCAAAGCAGGGATGTTGACAGAGGCTGCTGAACTTTTAGAGTTTATGAAAACCAAGGGCTCAACAATGTCTTCCCCGACAGCAAAAACTTATGCAATTATGATAGTAGCACTTGTCCAGAATGATAGAATGGATGAATGCTTTAAAATCGTGGCTGATATGATAGATAGTGGATGCCTTCCTGATGTGTCAACATACAAAGAACTAATCGAGGGCATGTGCTCATGTGGAAAGATTGAAGCAGCTTATAAATTTTTGCAAGAGATGGGACGGACAGGCTATCCTCCTGATATTGTCACTTACAACTGTTTTCTCAAGGTTCTTTGTGACAATAAGGATAGTGATGAAGCACTTAAACTTTACCAGAAAATGATTGATGTCGGTTGTATGCCCAGTATGCATACATACAATATTCTGATTTCAATGTTTTTTAGGATTGGTGATCCTGAAGGTGCCTTTGAGACTTGGAATGAGATGGATAGAAGGGGTTGTTCACGTGATACTGATACTTATTGTGTGATGATTGAAGGGCTCTTTGGATGCAGTAATACTAGAGATGCAATATATCTTCTGGAACAAGTAATAGACAGGGGGATGAAATTTCCATATAAGAAATTTGATACCTTTTTGATGCAGCTCTCTGCAGTTGGTGATCTCCAATCCATCCATAGATTATCCGAGCATATGAGGAAATTCTACAACCCTGCTATGGCACGTCGTTTTGCATTAAATCAGAAGCGTAAAAGTATGAGCTTGAGGGGGAAGTGAGTAGAATGTAGTTGGAATGTTATCAAATTGGCTTAACTGCCCATCACTCATTCTACTCTGGAATATTTATATACAAAATCTAAATGCATCCACAAACTTGCAATTTCCTGCAAATGCTTAATCTTGATTCTTCAGCTGCATGCGGTGGTCAGCCCTCAAGATAACAAGATGGGCTTAAGATATTCCTCTACTGCTTATTTCATGACCCTTTAATAGCGGAAAGTTGGGGCTCTAGAAGGAAACTAGAGCATTTCATGTTGCTGCATATGCTCAAGTCATCATCTCAGCAGCGAAAATCAATGTGAAGGAGGGGCAGTGGTCAGCGTTCACCTACCAACAATCAGAGAATGGTAAAGAAAACCTTTGTAGTTAGTATTGATGAGAAAGTCGGGAATATTTACTTAATAGATCGAACATTTTGACCAGTTAATTGCTAAGTCTTTGAGGTTAGGTTCAGAATACTTGTCATCTTCTTGCCAGTTAAATTTGGAATGCCTGACGGATAGCATCTTGTCTATTGTATTCTGCCTATCCACTTTCCTAACCATGCCATGCCACACAAAGTTCAATTCAACTGTCTTGTGCGTTTATTTAGCAAATCAATTGGTAGCCACAACTTGCCCCGCAAATATGAGGCATTATTATTTGATCTCCTACCATTTGCTTTCGTCAGTAAACTGCTGCTTCTGTATTCAATTTTGTACATTGCCAAAGGTTGTAATGTGACTGAACTATAAAAATCTATACTATATATAATTGAAGAATACACTATCGGTGTCTTTAATATTTTGGTATGTTAATTTTTTATTTTTGAAATTATATAATTATTTTTAACTTTCCCACTCATCATGATTTTTCATAACTACCTTTTGGTAGTTTGTTTTTTGCTCATTCAGTTTTAGCTTATACATACTATTGTATATGTATTTTAGGTAATTTCTAACTCTATAAAGGATAAATAAATAATATAATCTAAAAAGTATCTTCTTTTTTCATATTATATAAAAATTATGCAGAGACATAAAATGTGGCACGAGTTTTAGTTGTATAAGAATACAGAGTATGAGACAACAAAAAACTTTGTATAAGAATACAGAGTATGAGACAGTTTTTTGTTGTTTCTTGGAGTCTAATACAAAGCGTGAACGGGGACAAGACTTCTATATATATTTAGAATGAGCTTGGAATTTTGATTTGGATTTCATTTAGAAAGAACAGTTGTTAAAGAGTATAACTTACATCAACACATTATCTCAATTTTACAAAATTTTCATTTTTTTTTCATATATAAATGTTTTTTCGTCTATTTTTTCTGCTGGTAAAAACATCACATGGATCATTGTACATGTGATATTTTAGTAGAAAAATCGAACGAAAACGATCATATGTAGCAAAATGCAAATTTCACAAAGTTAATATAATAAATTAATAAAATAAATAAATAAATAAAGTGACAAAGTGTAATAAGTTGTAGTTTAGCCATAGTAAATAATGGCATGTTTACATCATTTTCTATATAACAATAATTAGTATCATTTGTCAAGTATTAGAAAAATCAGATTGGATGATGTGTACAACTTATTTCATAATGCTGTCAAAAATTGTTTTAAATAAATAAATTGTAAAAGAAACTATGTCATTTATTAGTTAGTTGAAGAATAAGTCGATATCACTAAATTTTTCAATCATCGTGGTATAAATCTACCTTCATGGCAATCCTGCAACCACGACTCTGCCATTTTATACACCATATCAAACCCTTATCCAAAATTCATCTTTGAGTGTAAGCAACCAAAATATGTGAAAATTGCTATCGCTTTCGCATTTGTCACTATTGTTTGTATTAAAAAAATACAGAACCATGAATGTTATTGGTATGTAAAACTATTGATATCCTTTATTGAGTGATTGTATAATTTTTCTTGGCATTGCTACTCTAAAATGTAAAAAGAACGGCGGGATAAAAGTTAGGGGTTGGAGACCCATACTTGAACTCATGCAAATTAGACCCATCAGCCCCTATCCAAAACACAACTGAAGATAACCCCAAGATTCCTAATAAATTAGTAGATAGACAATTTATGAACAGAGTAAATGTGTTTGAAAATGGAGATACAGTTAATCCAATACTTAATACATGACCAATTCCAGATACACAACAACTTCATTGAGATGATGTTGAAAACAAGGATTGGATCTCTGGCATAGAATATAAATCCTGGTTGACCTGCAATGCAAAAAAATATGAATCCCCTATGGATGTATATATAAGATTTGAATATGAATGGAAATTCAGAAAATGCTTCAGCCCACAAGCATTGTAATGAGGGGAAGTTTTATGTTTTACCCACTTGGTACTGGATGTATGTGGTCGTTAGCTAGCGGTCCACAACCAATAGTGTGATGAGATGCAACAGGGAAGAAATTATTGTAGTGTACTAGACAGAAAACTAAGACACGAGATGAAGGGCAGGAAAACTAGGATAAAATTGAAAAAATAGGCTATTGAGAAAAGACGGAACTAAAAGATACCGAATGGTGGGTAGTTATTAAGTGTGATTAGCAAACTGAAATGCTTAGTGGACTTTCAATAAGACAAGAAATCAGGAAAGTATCATCTGAAGCTTGCAGCTGTATAACATATGCATCACGAAAAGTGAAGGTTAAAACTGGTTGTATGCGTGTGGAAACAAGCCATATGTACCAAAAAAAGCAACCTCCTTCCTAAAAGAAACCAATCAAAAAAAAACACCAGATCCCCTTCTTCAAGCAAAAGCCAAAAAGAGACTACCTTTTTCAGCTTCTTTATGTTTCATGGTCATTCACTTTAGAAGATTCCTTCCCTCTCCATATTGCTAGTACTTCATCTGTTCTGAATCTTTGGGTAAAAGTAGATTCCTCTAGTGGTGTTGTCATGCCATGGGCATATGCAAGGAGCCCTGTGTAAGCAATCATTGCTCCATTATCAATGCAATATCTGTCATCAGTTGCAAATAACTTCCCACCCCTCTCAGAACACATAATGCGCATCATCTCCTGTAAGCGCTCGTTGCATCCTACACCGCCAACAATTAGAACGTCCTTCTTGTCACAATGTGCCATAGCTCTCTCCGTAATCTCAACAAGCATTGCAAACAAAGTTTCCTGGAAAATTCACGATATATACAGTCTGCTTTTTGACATAACAAGACAGCCAAACGAGATGATCCATTTGCTTGAGATTATCAAACACTTACCTGCAGAGAATAACATAAATCTGCAGGGGTGCATTCATTATTTTTAAGCTTCTCTTCCGCGGTTGCTTCGATATAGCTCAATATCCCACTAAAAGACACATCCATTCCTTTCACCACATATGGAAGGTCTATAAACTGTTCTCCTTTCTTTGCAAGCTGTCAGGAAGTCAAAGGAATCAGGTCTGACTGACAAGGAATTACTTTTTATCATATGCAATCAGAATTGGAATAGGAAAACAGATGAATCAGCTAGAATATAGTCCATCCAAAAGGATACTCATTTAACTAAAATCAAATTGTTAGTATGAAATACAGTCACGTCAGTCCCAAAGCAACTTGATTCACGCATCAATAAAAGCTTCAACCTTTTATCTTAAAGAAACAAGGCAGTTGAACCAAGCAGAGCAGAATGGAAACAAATACAGCAGACATACCAAGCAAAAGTAGGAGCGTGGATTTTAACTTTAAAATTTCAGTAACTAATAGGTATATTCTGGTTGCTCAAAAGCCTAATGAACAATGACAACATAATGCAATTGCTCGATGAACCAACTTTTTAATTGCCATTACAAAAAATACCTGCTCAATGTTGTATCCAGGACTGGGGTCATTAGACAGAGTGAGAACTCGTGCAAATCTGTCCAAGCAATTTCCAACAGCAATATCTATTGTCTCCCCAAAAATACGGTATCGGCCCTCACTGTACGCAATTACCTGAGTATTTCCCCCACTAACATACAACACAACAGGATCATCAGCCCCAGTAACTATTCTCCCCATTTCAATATGCGCTACACAGTGATTAACTGCAACAATTGGCTTCTTCCAAATTTGGGATAGAACACGTATCACTACAGCTGATACCTGCAAGGAAACACCTCCATATAACCTTTGTTCATAGTCATGTCGTATACCGAAAAAAACAATCTCATTTCCTCAATGTATTGTGGACATTGTGAACAATGAATTCATTAACATCAATGGTTTACAAGTTTGTACAGCACACGTCACACCTCAAATATGGAAAGTTTCTAGTACGAGCTACTGATTATAGCATAGCATACAGATATTTTCATGCCGTGTCCAATTGTCGATGTAATTGTAAAAATCCTAAGGCACAATGAATGATTAACCAATCTAATTTAACTAAAAAGATTCTGACACTTAGGAACTTCCAAATATTATGGGGAAACATTGAGCTGCACTTATACACATCATCCCATATCTTTTGTATATTCAGCAATTATATCTAAATGTTTGGCCATAATTATTTTCATGGTTTTCTCAAATATTCAGGTTTACACTGATTTCCAGTGCACAGGGAAAAAAGAAATTACTAAAGGAGAAAGAAAATAGAAATGATCCACCATTACAAGGATGGTGGCTTAAGCACAACCTTCAGAGTTCAGGCAAAAGTTCATGGGTGTTCTATTAATGTAATAGATGTTATACTTCCGTGAAGTAAAGACAAGTAACAAAGAATTCAAAGCACATAGGAAAATTACTTGTTCAGAGTATAGCACCAGGTCATTGGATGGGAAACAGAAAAAATTAAAGTTGTACCTATTATTTTACATATTGGTCCTTGGAAAACAAATAAATTATTAATTGAAAAGTATCTGCATGGGGATTGATATCCTACTCAAGTGACAAAAAAGCTTGCTGCCTTGCAATTGTATTTGAGCATTGCAGAAATATCCAAGCAAAACGACATAGCTAGCAAAAATTGAATCGCAAACTAGTCGTAATTCTTAAATACAAATACCAATGCACTGTGGTGCACAAACCATAGCCCAAAATGCATCTGGTCATTCATGTAACTATCCCCATCCACATCCACATCCACATCCAATCCTTCAAGCTAACTTAGTTATTTACATGCAACTCAACATCAGCAACGTTACAGTACTACTGGTAAGTGACGCAACCTATTCAAGTTGATATTCCACCTAAATGATACAACCTCAACAGTATAACGTCCAAAACCACAACTTTGCTGCTTAAAAAAATATAGAGACACACAAACACCCAATAAGTAGCTAATTAAGCAAATAACTCTAATCAAACATCAGTATTTTCCGCAAATAACAGAGTTGGTACCTGGAGTGGGGCGCCCATGCCAGGTCCCTTGGTGTAACAGAGGCAGTCAACGTCTTGGGGCGTAATCTTAGCCTCTTCCAGCGCTAACTTTACGAGAGGCAGCACATACTGGAGGTGGTGCTGAGCGGTTTCTCTGGGGAGAAAGCCTTGGCCCGGTGGAGTGATGTAAGTGTGTCGTGGGTTAGACAGAATGCTGCCGTCCAATGTTACCACCCCAACCCCAATTTTGTTGGCAGAGCCCTCGAAACCTAAGGCTATCAGCCTTTTCTTCTCCGCCATAACCGCTTCTGTGAGAGATGGAGAGTGTGTGTGCGGGGTTCTAGGGTTTTGGGAGAATACAGGGCACAACTCCGTATGCGCTGCGTACCAGTATTATCATCACAATACGATTCGGATACTTAATTGAAGTATAAATTAGATTTTGTCGTTGGAATTATATTCAAATTTTTTTTCCGTTTCATCTTAATTTTGAAAATTTTGTATTTTAGCATATATGACCTTATTTTTTATTTTCATGTCAAAAAAACATTTCATATTCTGCATGCGTAAAAAATATTACTTCACATGATCATTAAATATCACATGTACATTGTACGTAATATTTTTTTGATAAAAAACAGTTATAAATGGCAAAGTGCAAAATTTCATAAAATCGAAAGCATAAATTGATACAAAAAGAATAATAAATACTAAAATATAAAAATAGTCATAATTCGAAAGACAAAATATAATTAACCCTTAATTGATTCAAATAGAAAATTCAAAACTACACTTAAAATGAGGTATATTACTTATAAAATACATTTTGTCAACTGAACTATAATCGTTTTTGTAATTTGTCACTTAATTTTTTTTATTGCACTCTACCATAATGAATTTTTCACCACATATGCACATTACTGGTATTTATAAGGGCAAAATTGTCATTACTCTCCCTCCCCTTTGGGGCTCAAGACACACCGTAGGCGCACGTTAAAAAATGACAAGTTTGCCCTTTAAGCAATACTCGGTATTGTGCATATAGGCATCTTATGATGAAAAAGTGGACTGAGATAGTAAGATGAAAAAAATTGTACTTTTGTATGACAAAGTACAATAAAAAATATTTTAGACGACAAAGTGCAAAAACAATCATAGTTCAGAAGCCAAAATGTGTTTTACCCTTCTTTTTTTTATATTTGGTTTTAAATATTAACTTTTATATTGAATGTATATTTGTAAATAAATTGTATTTTTAATATAATACTAATCCCATACTTAGAGGATTAAGAATCATTATGAGAATAAGTATCTATAAATCTAAATAGTCTATATCTATACTATATATAATTGAAGAAGCTGCGAATTGATGTCTCAACTATTTTGGTATGTTATTTTTAATATTTAATTAATTTATTAATTAACTTTCCACTCCCCAATTTTCTTTCAATAGTTATTCTTCTTTTTTTAATTTCCATCCATTTTTTTTGTCACTATTTTTTATAAATTTAATATTAACTTACTATTCTATACATACTTCATTAAATAATAAAATTTTATAATATTTTATTTTAAAGAAATTGCATGCACACAGAGTGTATCACAAATTACTTATTCTTATTATAACTGAAGAGCACATCTTTAATGTCTCAAGTCTTTTTAATAATGAATCACAGGGTAGGTGAATTTATTTATTCACTGGTGTAGGATCACTTTGTCCAAAATTTGGAAAAATAGTATTTTTGATCTTATAAGTCAGGCCTCTCTTACTTTTGGTCCCATTCATTATGAGATTAATATTTTTAGTCCCGTAATTTATAGACGTTAGCACTTTTAGTTCTTATCCGCTTTTCCGTCTATAATTTAAAAGTGTGGGATACATAGCTGTTGAGTATTTTTGGTTAGAAAAAAAATCAACACGTTTTCCAACTTGGGGACCACTTTTAAGAAAAAATATAACTACAAATGATAGAAAAAAAAAATCATGAAGGAAATTAGGGGGGAAGGGGGAGTTCTCTCTTTTCTCAATTTCTTTTTACATTTCTTCAAATATGTTTTTTATTTTTTAAAAAATTTTAGCAGAATAAAATAGTAATATCCACTTTATTATCTAAGGGCTTTATATATTTTTTTAATTTGAAGAAAGTATTTATAATTTTTTAAATGAGAAGTATTTATAATTATGTCAAATTTGAAAATAATTCACTGTACTTATCATTATATTAAACTTTAAGGGGGCTAAATGTGATTTGCCGTGGGTAGAAAATATTTTTGCTTTTCTACTTGGAGTAGAGTAGACTAATATCAATCTTCGAGCAGTAAAAATTGCAGGACAGGCCAGGCAACTCTCTGCCCAGTTTTCACATTCTTCTTGTCTTGGACTTTCTCTTGGTCTTCAACGGTGAAATCTTCTCATTACCCAGAAACAAGAAACCAAGAAAAGATGAAACGAAGAAGAATGGATAGGAGAAAGAGAAGGCGAAAAGAAACCGGTCCAATAGCTCTTTTGGCTCCCCGACAGGGGGACTACTAGTTCTTCCTTCTTCCGTCCAAAATGGAAATTCTAACAATGGATTGCCAAGAAACGATGACTGAGAAAATGTTGCTAGCTGACCAGTAGATGGTATTCTACCAGATAAATATGGATTGTAGGAGATGTTAAATTTATATAGCTCGGTTAAGCTTGACAGGCTTCCAGGTAATTCCCCCGAGAAATTGTTATATGACAGATCCAGGATTCGCAAGCGTTTCAGCGTCCCGATTTCTTCTGGTATCTCACCAGAAAACATGTTCTTCGATACTTGTAGCGCTAACAGTGGCAGCGAACCAATCTGTGGAGGGAGCTGACCGTAAAAAGCATTGTCATCGAGATGTAACATGCCCAAGTTCTGCATCTTGCTGATTTCAGGTGGGAGTCCACCTGACAATTTGTTGCCTCTTAGTTGAAGGTAACCGGGGCCGGATTTCTCCTGAGGAGTGCACAGGGGGAATGACAGGCATCCTTTTAGCAAGAAATCCCACTTGATTTCACACCTTCGACCTGCAAAACGCGTAAATGAGGACAATGGGGAGTCCGTTGTGGGGATCCATCTCCTCAGGTTCGTGCATTGGCTGAATCCAGAGGCTGTCTGACCGACCTGATTCAGTAGGATTAATTGTGCTGTTGCGTTGCTGCCAACGTTGAAGAATTCAGGTGGAATGGCCCCTGAGAGTTGGTTGTTTGCAAGATTTAACCATAACAGGCTGCTACAGTTGCCTAATTCTGCAGGGATTTCACCTGTTAGAGAATTGTTTGCAAACATTAACCACAAAATCGAGCTTAACTTTCTGAAACTTGATGGGATTGATCCACTAAGATTATTGAAAGAGAGATCGAGAGCTTGGAGTCTTGACAGGTTTCCATATCCATGAGGTATACTTCCAGTAAACTGATTGTCAGCCAGAACCAACATCTTCAAGTTTGACATTTGAGAAATTTCTACTGGTAATGGACCGGAGAAATCATTGTCACTTAAGTCCAATTCAGATATATTCTGTAACTCAAGAATTCCAGATGAAAGTAAGCCTCCAGTGTATGAATTTCCATTCAAAACAAGAGAATTTACTTGATGGAGTCGGCCGAAAACTTCTTGAACATTTCCTCCAAATTCGTTCCTGCTTAGATCCAATAAGGACAAGTTGCTCATCTCCACCAGAGACTCTGGGACATCCCTAGAGAAACTATTTTCACCTAGCAAAAGCGACTGGAGGCTCGAAAGGGATCCAACTTCAGGAGGGATTTCCCCAGAGAACTTGTTTCCATACAGGTCCAAACTCACCAAATCCTTGCAGTTGGAAATTTCTTTCGGGATCTGTCCAATGAAGAAATTATCTGATAAGTCTAAACGTCGTAAGCTGCAGTTTTCACTGAAAAACCAACCAGGAATTTCACCACCTAAATTGTTCGTAGGTACCGAAAACTCAAGCAACCGGTCAAACTGAAACGACAAATTCCCACTAAAGTTGTTTCCTCCCAGATCAAGAGAGTGTAAGTTTCGGTAGAGGTTGAACAAGTCATCAACCGGACCACTTAAATTATTCGATGACAGCTTCAAGACCACCAAATTTCTGAATGATCTAGCAGGAAACATTAACCGAAGACTGCCCTGGATTCTATTATTGGACAGATCAAGAAGTTCCAGGTTGTCGAATCCAGCAAGATTGAACTCACCTTCAATTATGTTATGTGATAGGTTGAGGGCTCTCAGGTTTCTGCATTTGCTTAAGTCATCAGGGATCGTCCCATGTATTATATTTGCTGAAAGGTTAAGGTGCTCCAGCTCAGGCAGTCCAGAGAAATTGCGAAACAACGGCCCCGGGATGTTTTTGTTGGAGAGATCTACTGCGGTAACACGGTTGCCTCTTGTGTTGCATGAAATTCCAGGCCAATTGCATGGAAATTCATCCGTTGAGTTCCACCCGGTGAATGGATTTTCATTCATCACAGGATTCCACGATAGTATATGAGCCTTAAGATTGAGTAGTACTTGTTTATCACTCTCTATGTCTCCACTCACAGTTTTGCCTACAAATTCAAGGCAAGAAAACATGAAACAAGATTACTGTCTGATTCAACTGTATTCATGCGGGAAAATCATCTTCTTTAAGCTGCTACTTAACCAGAAATCATACTAGTTTCTGATTATGAACTCGAACAAGCAGAAAGTTCTTTTGAGACCTGTATCAATAAAGCGTATTGAAGAACAAAATACAACAGATGAAGTGATGAATACCAGTTATTAGCCACGAGAACATGAAAATTGCAGCCAAGAAATGATGATCGGATGCTGTCGGGTTCATGGTTATGCAATCAAATAGTGCTTCTGTACTTGCTGTTCTCTTGCTTTCTGTTAAGTAGACGACTCTTTCTTGCTAACAAAATTTGGATGTACTAAAATGAAAAATCAAGATTTCAAGCAAAGTTGGAATCTTGAATATTATTGAGAAATATTAATTAGAAAGACTTCTGTTTTGGTTTGAATAAAAAGGCGATTCAAGATTGTAACTATATGAAAAAACAATGTAGCTAGAAGAGCAAGATTGCTGCAGGATGTAGATCCAATGATCACTATCTCTGACTTTTCTGGTTTGCTACAGAAATAACAATAATTGATGTTGAATGTGGACTGCACATTTCTTGTTTGACCAGTTAATGGAAAAAAATTGGCTGAATATGACTTTTCCTATACTCCTCCTGCCTATATAAAAGAATGTTATCATTCTACATGTTGCTACATATAAAAAGCAAGAAAAATAATTTCATAAAATAAATAAAGAGCATATAATTAGAATATTAGAAAGGTTCTAACCAGTCAAGAACTGAAAATTGTGGGACAAAATTTGATATTTGACAAGTATCGTCAAATTGGGAGGTTGCACTTCGTGTTCTTTGTTATTTGAAGGGTCATTCTAGTAAATGTATTCTCCTACGATATGATAATGCATTGCATCTCAATGTATATTGTGATTTGGATTGGGCGAGTTGTTCTTTTACAAGACGTTCTCTTACTGGTCATTTTATTCTTTGTGAGAACTTTCAGGTCTCTTGAAAACGAAAAAAGTGATGTACAGTTTCCCGCTCTTCTACTGAGGTTGAATTTTGTTGCTTGAGTCCTTATTGAACCGTGGAGGGGGGAAGTTGGGGGTGGGGTGTAGTAACGAGGAGAAAGGGGGAAGGTTCGGGATGCCCACGCCAGCAACGGGGAACGAGGGGCGGGCAATTGGGAAGGTGGGGGTTAGGCAGCAAGGATGGTGGATTGGGGGAGGGGCGCGACGAGCAAGGGGAGAAG
>NC_026147.1:18366238-18366585 GCF_000512975.1 Sesamum indicum
GTTGGTTTTTTTTTTTTTTTTAAATAAATATATATATTAAATTTAAATATAAAATAATATTTTATTCTTAAAAATTAATTAAACTGACACTTAAAGTGCGTGTAAGTTACTTTCAGGACCAATAGGGTAAAATTACTTTATTCTTAAAAACACAAAGGAATATTTTGATTTTTTATTTAACATGGGAAGGAATTTTACACATTTTGTATATCACAAAGGGATAACATGCATTTTTCCCAACTTAGAAGTAAATACTAAACTGTGAAATGGGCATTTTTGATTCAACATAATTTACTCAAATAATTTGTTAATAGTATTTCTATTATACCTCAAAATTTATTCTTTCC
>NC_026147.1:18366595-18376280 GCF_000512975.1 Sesamum indicum
TTTCTCCCATACATAGCTACCGGAGCACACTCGACAGCATATATAGAATTTAAGTTTTTTTAATTTTTTTTTAATTATACTAATATATATAAAAAAACATAAAAGATTCCCCACACTCATAAACAGTTATTAATGACACTTCTACGTCATTTTGTAAAGTCAAAAATGTCCTTCACTTGATAAGATAACTAATTTATTCATTTTTTAAATTTTATATTAACTAATATTTTTTTTTTCTATTTTTAATGTAATGTATTTGTTTATGTTGGAAAATAATAATAGATAATTCATATATTATCTCATAAATAAATCTCATATGTAATTAGACGATTATGTGCACGCAGATATTAATCATATAGGCACATTGTCGATCGAATTAACCTTAAGTAGCGGAACCATGTTGATCCACGCCTACGGATCAGTCTCATCTACAAGCCCATGTTTTTTATGGATCACGAATATATCGTCTTTCTATTTGATTTGGGGTCAGCCCACAAACATCTTCAAGATCTACCCCAAGCCGGATCTTGCTCCAAATCTTATGCACATCAAGAACGTACCTTACTCGCTTTGGTAGATCACTGTTAGAGTAATTCACTCATTTACACACCTCAAATCCAAGGAGCATATGCTTATGCTCAAGAGAGAGTATTGTGATCAACTCATTTTGTATCACATTTGTATTTTTGTGTTGGAATTTGATTACAACCATTTACCCTTTATGTAGGTGTACATAACTCTATCCCCAAGAGGAATTCATATCCCAATACATAATTGAAAGACTACAAACTCTATCTTAGATAGAGTTTATTCTAGATGTCCGTATCCTAACATGTAAGTGGGAGACTCAAACTCTATTTCAAATATGGATGTGTATTGGGTCACGGGTACACTAACCCAACTCAATATCTAGCAGTTTCTATATTTATTTTATTTATAATATATTAAAATCGTAAAAAATTATTTATTATATGTCCACATAAACACCGCACCACAATAGCTAACTATATAAAAGAGAAGAAAATAAAATAAATAAATTATCATAACTAATATTTTTCTTAATAATTTTTAATACTTTTAAATTTGCTTCTTAATAATTTTTAGTACTTTTAAATTTGCATGAATAGAATATTATTGATATTAAAATTTAGAAAAATAGTCATTTTGTGCAAAACTAAATATATTTGAGAATATTTTGATTCATAAAAATTTTATCCGATCAAAGTAAAAATTCGGGTCATCACTATATTATTTATTATATTCCAACTCAAATACTAATTCAATATATCGATATTTCTAAACCAACAAATACGTTTAAAATAAACAAAAAAAAAATACTATTATTAAAAATAGATTATATTATTCACATTCGTAGTTATTCGAACCCCCAAATGTAATAAATAGTATGGATTTATACTATTTTCCTTTTTTAATGAAAATATTGCATTCTGACAGCCTGATCACTTAACAACATGGCTAATTATTAACTGATTAGAATCAAGAAACGTTTCGGCAACTAATATTGCTTACTTACTACACAAAATCTGCATTATTGGTGTCCCATACATTGTCCAAGACGCGTACTCAGAATATATACATAGCACAATCAAACATCCACCACATTTAAAATCACGAGTTTGGGGTGTCACTTTTAATTGCACATAATGAAGAATATTGATGATGTTCGATCTCCGAATCTCTGGCTCGGAGGGGATGGGAACAAGCTTGGACCTGCAAAATAAAGAGGGGTTAGATTAATTTCGATGTGAGCACTCCGATGCTCAAATTAGATATTTTTACAGATAAGTCGTAGAGTCGAAAATTATAGTGTACGAATTCGTTGAGAACAGTTACCTTAACTTTCATAAATGTCAGGATGTACATATCATGGACCAATGGTATGGACGACATATGTTTCCTCTAAGGATGCAAACACGTGTTCCTCATCCAGCATTTTCCACTGACTTGAGTACTCGTGGGCTTGGGGGGCCTCACTAGTCATTAGCTTATAGGGTAACCTACAACGACTTCTCCTAAAGTTTGGCATAATTACGAATACACTCTTCGTTATTTGAAAAATTATCAATACCCCCTTGATTTTAACGATCGTCTAACAATTAGCCTAATCCGTTAGGTTTTCTTTCATTTTTTTATGGTGAACTGATCAAAATGCCATTGTTGATTAAAATTTATAATTTTATTTATTTTTTTACAGACTATATGGATAATTTATTTTTTATAATTTTTATAAAAATTTCATCCATCCAGTTTGATTTTTTTATAAGTTTTTAATTTTTCTTAAAAAGAAAATACAATAATGACAAAGTTAACAATTCCATACCTATATCCAAAAATTATATAATTTAATCGAACATTAGGAAAAATATTTATAATTTTTTAAACAATAAAAGAGTATTCATAATTATGTCAACTTTTAAGGAAGATAGTTATAATTTACCATTTCCTATATTGTCAATTGTAGCGATTCGGCCACAGTACATTTACATTGAGCCTTATCAAGTTTAACCATATCAAATACAAATCTTATTGAAGAAATTAATATATATGATACGATTTATGATTCAATTGATATCTCATTACGTAAGACATTATTCTCCCTAATCTTATGTAAATTATATAATTTTATTTTAGAAAGATATCTCAATAGAAAAATAAGCTTTAAATTTTTAAATTGTATACAGAGTATAAACAAGAATGTAGTTGTACGACGTTGATTGTGTCGGAACTTGCAATAATGTTTTAGTACTATTTCCAACAACTACTTCATGGGATTGAGGATTCTGTCAATTATATGTTGGGTTTGTGCAGTGCACTGCAGGATGTACTTTCCAGAACTTCTTTTTGTAATAAATTCTCTGTACTTGTAAATCTTCAAACACTTTACTAAAAGTCCACTTTTCGTTAGGTAATAGTCCAAAACCACCACCAATATTTCTTCGTTGTATTATTTAACCGTACAACCTCTTTTTTTCCCAAATGTTAAGTAATACTTCGTTATAGATGTTGTGTAATGTTAGTACAAAGGGGTGTTGTCATGGTAGAAAGGTGCATAGTGTTTAACGTTTACGGGTAGAGTTAAATTTATTTTCACCTTCTGTGATATAAAAAAATATTGAAAAATTCTCTCATAAAAAATTTAATATCAAAAATCATTATTATGTAATGAATAATGACTCACACTCCTTATGGTCAATCTGAACTTATTTTTTTAAGAACAATGACTGAAATACACCTCTTGATCAAACTGGTTAATCTAGGCCTCTTCAAGTGTGGGGCTTCCCCATCCATTCTCTCGCGAAGTTCCAACATCTCCTAATGAACGACTTGCCAAGTACATGCAACCATCTTTCTTGTTTCTCATGTGTTGGCACGAACAACAGAATCTAGTTTTTCTTGCTGAAATGGGGTAGGTGGCGCATGAATCAGCTAGTTACGACCCTCTCTTTTGGACGAGCCAGACGTACTGGAGTGGGGGCATTTACCTGCTCCTGTATCTAAAGCTGGTAATGGAACCTGTAGTGAGGCATGGGCAGGAGGTTTGTAGAAGGTTGTGTTGTGAGCAGCAACAATGATCTTGTTGATGCGTCGTTAGAGAGCAGATTTCCTTCAAGAGGCAGAGTTGGTAGGTTAGTAGCAGGGGAAGGCTTGTTAAGATCACTAAGAAGTTGTTCCCCTTGTGTCCTAGTAGCCACGACTCCAATAAGGAGATGGGTGTTCCCCGAGAATGAGCCATTGTTTGCTTCATTATATGAGCTAGCAATTTTCACATGTTTAACTCAAGAGTTTCCATAAACGGAACGAATTATGTGTACCAGGGTCTATTAGCACCATACAAATCAAATGATCTTCTTGAAATCCTGAGATAATCATAGGACAAACCTAAAAAATAGGGTTTAGCACTTTGATGCTTAACTCAATAAGATTTTCAAATGAAATAACATAGGAAACACCAAGTAAAACGAAAGATCCAACAAGCTTAGTGTATATAATTTGTGCATAGGATGTTGAAAGTATCCAATGGGTCTTATAACTCGTGGATGAGGAGTGGAAATCATGTTTGTTGAATGGAAGTTGTTACTTCTTTGACCTGCCTATAACCTTATTTATAGAACCATGTTTGAAGAAAATCATGGGAGAGGGGTGGTTAAGGGAACTTAGGATAGAGCCGAATTATTTGATATGTCTACTTTGTAGTGACAAGGTTTACCTACCTATTTGCCACATTACATGGACCCATGCCATTAGAAAAAGAATATGCCTAATCAGTAGAAAAAATAAAATGAGGTGGCAGTTACTTGTCATCATTATCCAATTAGATACAACTGACATAAATATCCCTATTGACATGCTTGAGGGTGAGGTGTCATTTGACGTTTACAAGATTGTTAATGTGTCCGAACGAGGTGAATGGATCCTAAACTTGTTGAAATTGCACCTGAACTGAGTGTTACCTCACTAGCTGGTTGGCAAAAGCTGGGGTGATTGGGTTGGTGATGATACGGCCTTTTTTGGTGTTGAGTAGGCTAAAAGGGTTTCGGTCTCCTGGTGTTGATCGAGTTGGGCTTTATTTCTTAGTATAATTGTGGGTTGGATTTTGCATTTAGGCTTTTTGAAAAATAGAGACCCCATGTATTATCAAGCATCATAACAAATTACTTTGGGTAAATAGTATAGTTGATCCCTGCAATTTGCATTTAGAATCACTTCAGCTCTTAAGTTCATTTATTGACTTTACTGTCCCTAAATTGTAGTTTTTGTTTAGTTTAATTAAAATCACTTTAGTCCTTAAGTTCATTTCTTGACTTTAACATTCCTAAACTATAGTTTTTGTCTTAATTTGATCCCTTTGACCTTTTTTAAGAGAAATTATGGCAGAAAAATGGTCATATGATCAGCACATGACTTAATTAGTCTACTGAAATTTTGTTATCATTTTTCAATTTTTTAAAACTAAAAAATATTAAACACGGCAAAATCGTATTCTGAGACACGTTCCCTAATTGGTGGGTCATGCCATACAAAAGAGCCACATCGTCCAACTTCTTATATGCAAAAACTTCAAGTGAATATTCTATATTCTAACATAAAAAATGAGGAAGAAACATCGTACCCCATATATTTACAACAAAAAACCCTTCATCCTAGGTCTACGTCGATCTAAGAGCACTGTACTTTTGCCTAATTGCCGCAAAAACATGTAACAACATGCATTTCTCTCAATTTCAGTATGCAAGTTTTATCTTACTGTGTTGTTGTACACCGAAGGAACAATCTGTAAAACATCTAGCATTTTGGGAGGAAAGCTGCAATACTGTTTTAGCCAACAAAAATGACTAATTAGACTATTTTATAAATTTCACGGACTAAAATGATAAGAACATACTTAAATTGATCATTTTTTCCTCCAAAGTTTTAAAATCCTATCATCTTTTTGCTGAAAAAGGATCAAATAGACAAAAAAGAATAAAAATTAAAATTTAGGGACGTTAAAATTAAAAAAATAAACTTAAAGGATTAAAATAATTTTAAATACAAACTTAAGGCTCGAACTATGTTACTTACCCAATTATTTGAATACAAATATGATTTTTCAACGTGCCAAATGAAGAAAAATAACAGCCCTTTAAATAAACAAAAACAATTTAACCATCATAAAAAAATTATTATTCTAACAATCACTCATAAAATCATAATGCAACCAATTGTTAAAATAAGCCAAATAAATATGTAAAATACTCAAATCATTATAAGAATAGAATCACAAACTTTAATAAATAATAACTAATTAATTCAAATTAAAATAAAACATTAAAATTTGTAAAACATATTCCAGCACTCTCACAAAAAAAAAAAACATATTCCCAACCATACTTGGATTTCCATATTTTACAAGTCTTAAACCTCTCTAAATTCCAAACTACTATATATAGAAAGTATAGAACTTACATCAGTAAGCTAGAAATAGCAAACAAATAAAAACATAAAAAAAAATTAAAAATTGCTGTGTTTTTCATTGGGAGAGTGAAATACCATAAATCAGTTTGATCTGACAGACAGATCCCCAATTTCCAACATCAATCAAATAACATATATAACATCATCATCATCTCCCCAAATTGTCTGCATTCATTGCTTCTCTGCCAAACTTTCAATCCCTATGACTCTTGTCTTTAACAACTCTTACCTCACCTTCATTTCTATCCATGCACTACCCTCTATTTATAGTTAAAACATAACGGATAATTACGGTTACTTTTTCTAAAATTTGATGTAATTATGTATTTTTTTTTATTTTAAAAAATTATATTTAATATTTTTAAGATTTGTTTTCATGTCTCCATTAGTTAAATTCGTTATATTTATTAATATTTATATAAACAAATAAATAAATAAAAATTGATATTTACTTTTGATTGACTTATTGCAGGTGTATAGATGTATAAGGGTAACATGGTCTAAAAAGATTTATCTTACCTGTAGTGAACTGATAATAAGTCAATCGAGTCTAAATATGAATACTTATTTGATTATTTTGTTAATATCAGCAAATTCTGTTGATTTTTAACTAACGTAAGGACTTATTTGATAGACGAAAGCAAACCTTATGGGTACTAGATGTAATTTTCTAAACCATAAGCGACTTATGTGTAATTACACAAAATTATCCCTAAGTTAAACTACATTCATATTCATAAAAGTTCAATTTGATTATATAAATATTGTATATAATTAAATATAATTTCAAGAGATGTCAACGTAATTTACCATAATACTAATTGACTATATAATGCATTTGGTACATTGCCTGAAACGTCTATCCAAGTTCAATTGGAGGCTCGATTCTAATTTTTTTAAGGTTATATTTTAATATAAATGAAATACTAAGGGTGTTTTTGGAAACAAATTAACTCATAATATGTCAATCAAAATGAACAATGCCCCATGCAACATATTGAAACCACATACTTTTCAAGTGAAAATACTAAAATGCCCGTCAGTAGTGTGACTAATAAGTGCAATATACTTGTCGAGTAACTGGCGTACAGTTTAGAAAAAAGTGATCGATCACATAACAAGTGCAATACACTTGCTCTGTGATTAATTTGGTTCGATCAAATTTGATTTGAATTTTTTTTTTCAAAGATTGCCTATACGACCTGAAATTGGACATGGTCGAAAAAACAACCTTAATCAAGACAGCTTGTTCGTAATCGCAAATCATATCAACAAGAATGTACTTTTGCTTGGCCACTGCTTAGTGGCCAATGATGCTTTAAACAAAGGAGAATCACAGCTGGGATGCTATATAAAGGTATATAAGATCTAATTAATTATAGTGACATGAGGATTTGAAACAAAATTAAGGAGAAGTTTAGAGTAATTAATGAGCAGTACTAACACCTATGTATGTGCTGGCAATTTTATATATGCATTTATTTTGTTGTTCTTATTAACATCAATGATATGTAAGATCTCTTGATCAAATTTAACTTAATTGATGAAGTAGGTCTGTATTCGTCTGATAAATAGGCTTGTATTTTAATTAAAATTTACCGAAATTATTGATTTATAACTTATTGCAGGTAAAATAATTTTTTCACTAATTAAACTATCTTTATAGTAATGAAAATATACCTCTTGACATGCATTAACGTGTGAAGATGTATAAGGGTAAATTCATCATAAAAGGATCTATTTGACCTTCAATAAATCGATAATAAATCAATTGGGGATAACTATGAATTTATTTCGTCTTGAACCCATCTCATTTATGTAAATTTTTTGCTGACATCGCTATTTTTCTGTTCAAATTCTAACGAAAGAAGGTCAGGTGTGTAAACAGTAAATTTTCAAAGGGGATGTAAGTGTAATTTTGAAACTGCTTTGCGAAAAAGTGCAATATCGCATTTTTAGAGGGAGTCTAAGTGTAATTAACCCTAATATAAATTTATATAAATAAACTATAAATTAGGGGTATAAATACAATTATCCCAAAAATAAAAAAGGAAAAAGCGTGAGTTAGAGTGGGATGAGATACCAATTGTGATTAATAATTAGTGAAGATAGATAAAAATCTTTGGAATCTAATGCTGTCACCCCTGCTGGATTCCAAGTATCAAGTCAATTTCCCCTTGGGGAACACCACATTTTAACCGACCTCAACTTGTACACGTAACATACGCCCGCGGATGTACACAACTCTCCCTTTGTTTTCTTGTTCAATTTCCAATTGTTAAAATAATAATAAAAATACCCCCTTTGATTAAAAAATAATTAAAAAAATATTCCTTATATTTAAAAAATAAAATAAATTACCTACTCTATTTAAACAATTGATAGGGGGTAATTTAGGTTATTTTTTAAAATACAGAGAGTAATTTGTTAATATTTTTTTTATAATTTTTTTTGTTTATTTCATATATTATAGGAGTTAAATTGTATTTACACTCTTTTTTTTTTAAAATATAAATTAAAATGAAAAATGAATTCCATGAGTGCTGCTTTAATTTTCAAGAAATTCCAATCTGAAGTGGGTTGGGGGGGGGGGGAGGGGGGGGGGGTTTTTTCTGTATTAAATTGTTAGTTTGTTGTACTGAAAATCAGATACAAAGTCAATAAAATACAAGCAAAGGATAGCAGCCGTTCTCTTCTCTCCACTGCTGCATCGCGGAGAGCTCCTCCGAAGCTCCACAAGGTATGTACTGCTATCTTCGTTTGGTTCCTCGTGCAACCTTCTCTTCCACTCTTTCTTCTTCTGTTTTCGTGGTTTTTCTGTTGCTGAGAGTAATCGTGATTTTGGTTCAACACTGAATATTCTCTAATTTAATGCATTTTTGGTTACTGTGTGCTCAAATTCGGGGGATCTTGCTTCAGTAGCCTAGAATTCGTGCATTTCTCCGTGATATGAATCTGAGTTCTGCATACTTTCTTAGTCTGGACTTTTACCGTTGTTTTGGGTAATTAAGTGCTGGTGTTCATAGAGTGAAGGAAATTGATTCGGAATCTCTGTGAAATTGATTAAGTTTTTCTGTTTTAGTAAGTTATGGAATTATCAGTTTAGCTGCGAGTGATTAGGATTTGCGGAAATCATTGGACTTTGAAGTAATATTTGCCGATATTGCTAAAATCCTTGGATATGATATATACATGGCATTTCTTCCTATATCTGGCAGATATTCTGCAGACAAAGACAACTTCTTTCTTTGGAGAATCTTTATAATTCTCTATTTCTTTTGAAATGATTAATCTTCTTAGAATTTCTCATTGATGGCACTCTAATTTGATAAGGTGTATCTTAACCTTGTCTCCTTCGTCTAAGCCCTAGATATCTTACCTTGCCTGTTTAACAACTAAAGACTTCATAGGAGCTACAAAACCAAGTATATAATTTAGCCAAGCTTATGTGGTTTGAAGATTTGGCTCTGGTCGTAGAGTCACGCTGCATTCAACTAGCTTAAGGTAGCCAAAGATAGAATTAAATTACTTGGATCAGTTAAATCTTACATTCTATAGTTGACAAGTCTGGCTTCTGAGGTACATATTGGATTAATCGAAGTTACAAATAAATTATGTTAAGAAAGGATTTGTAGTGGTAATTCAGAATGCATTTTTGACAAAGAGAATACATATTGGAGTTTTCTTGCATATATTCTTTTTAGGTCTT
>NC_026147.1:18376290-18419257 GCF_000512975.1 Sesamum indicum
GTCAAGTAACTAAATTCAAAGCATTTTTCCTTGATTATAAGAGACAGCAATAATAAATGCAATTATTACATGTTTGAAATAGTGTTCATACAGCTTCTCCAAAAAAAAAAAATAAATAAATAGTGTTCATACATCTTTGTCAGTTCTGGAATTGTGCATGCTTAGGTATTTGTTATCTTCTTTCCTCCATATTAGAATTAGCCACTTGTTATCTGTCTTATTCCTCAAGCTGTAGGGAGCTTGATATTTTGTGTCCTTGGTTTTCTTTTCTTTCTGTGTTCAGCTTGGAAAACTATTTACCTCATCATTAAACTTATAAAAGCTTTGACCTTCTCTGGCAGTATTTCATTTCAATATCTAGAGATTAAGTTGTATGTTCATGTATAAGATTTATGGAATGTTAATCTAATAGTAGGGGAGTTGGATACAGTACTAGAATAAGTATTATAAGTCCAAAGGAGAAGTAAGTTTAACGAGTGCGCAGATTTGGAGATGGTCATTTACAACTTGACTAGGCTCGCTTGTCATAAGTGGATTCTGTTTCCTTTGGTGATGAATCTTGCGAAGCTGCTGCACACTTCTCTAATCATGATGGTGAAGGAAAATGAGAAATGACGATCAAACACAAACTAATCCAAAGGCTAAAGAGATTGAAATAAGAAGTAGTTCGAAGAAAGGAGGTAGTCTCAAGCCTTGAATTTTAATGAATATTCAAAGAAGAAAGTAGCACAATTGTCGGGAGAGATTGTTGACCTATGCAGTAATAGTCATCCTTGTCGCAGGGCCCATGGCTTTAGCCTGCATACTATAATTGGAATGTGATTGGTGGTGCTCGACCCGGCATGCATGAACGTATATATATAATTATATATCATTATGGTTTGTGGGCAACAGACCATTAATTTTTGGTTGAATGTAGAGCATCATTTGCTTGGTAATTTCATTCGCTTTTTTAATATTGCCTCATTGCCTCTCTTAATGTGTTAACATATTTTTCTCCTTCAATCGAAATTTGCAGCTTCACTACTTAAAATCTCTGAACTTCTGAGGTTAGCTTCAAAGCTCTTTTTTATCTGTTTCTTTGTAAGTTCATTGCATTGCTCATCTTTGTCTCTTCATGCTATTAAGTTTATTGCATGTCTCCTGTCCTTTGGAAATCTTTGAATCAACAGGGTGATTGGGTTGAAACATTGGAGCCAAAAGAGTAACTTAATATGACACCAGGGGAAGAATTTAGGGAAGTTGATTTGAGTTCAACTGTCTTGAAGATTCTCTGAAAGCTGTTGTCTTGATACTACATTTCGTGTTCGAGTTAAAATGGACCCCTTTTCTAGTAAAGAAAAGGATGCCGACCACTCAGCTTTGCCAAGGTGTCGGATGGAGGGTGTAGCTGCAGGTTCGACAGATATTGGTGTGAGGTGCCCAAACCTAAAGGACCCATTTAGTATTGCTGAACTGATGAATTTTGATACATATGCTGGATGGTGCAACAGCCCCAGTAATTTGGCTGATCAGATGTTTCCGTCGTTCGCCTTGTCTCCTCTCACTTCGGCGTCCACAAATTTTTCACCCTTTGATGGATTGAACTTCATGCATCAGTATAATTCAGGAATTCCCATGGTGGATGGTGACATTATGGGAGGTTCATTCGTCAACGGAGATAAAGTGATGTTTCATCATATGGACAGTCAATTGCCTTGTGCAGCAAATTTTGCTGATGATGGGTTTGATTTGGTTGAGATGAGAGATAAGACCTCAAGCCAGCATAATCTAGTAGGTGAAGTAGGAGAGACTGTAATCCCAAGGCCTCCTGTGCAATCATTGGCTGAGAAAATGCTCAGAGCATTGAATTTATTCAAAGAATGGTCTGGAGGGGGTATTTTAGCCCAAGTTTGGGTTCCAATGAAGAATGGGGATCGGTACATCTTGAGCACCTGTGAACAACCTTATTTACTTGACCAAACACTTTCTGGATATCGCGAAGTCTCTAGATTATTTACTTTTGCAGCTGAATCAAAACCAGGTTCTTTCCTGGGGCTTCCTGGTCGTGTCTTTGCCTCAAAGATTCCGGAGTGGACCTCAAATGTGATGTACTACAATAAGGCTGAGTATCTGCGGGTGCAATACGCTGTTGATCATGAAGTCCGAGGGTCGATCGCATTACCTGTGTTTGAAGATGATTCGCTTGAAAGGTCATGTTGTGCGGTGCTAGAACTGGTTACCATGAAAGAGAAGTCCAATTTTGATTTGGAGATGGAAAATGTGTGTCGTGCACTGCAGGTTAGTTTCAGAATCAATGTTAAACCCCCATGCACTAAATTGCTATATTGTCTTTGGGATGTTAAAAAATAATGTCATCCAAAGATGAACTACCAATCACTACTATCTAAAGAAAAAGTATGAAAAGAATTTGGAGACTCTCACACATAAACCCAGGGACAGTTCAAAAGGACCACGCAAATTGGGGCCCCAGGGAAGTAGTCTGTTTTCCTTCATTTCTTACATGAAGACAACCAATCTCCCTGAGTAGTTCACTTTTCTGTCAAAGTGGTTGAATATGGCAATACTCCACTGTGGTAAACAGGAAAAGCATGACACTGAAAATGCATGCCATCACATGTCAAAATCATATAGGTGTTATTGCTCTTTGGAATCAAAATCATACATAGCGTTTTTGTTATCTTTTTATTTAACAGGAAAAGGAATTCGTGATGTGTTGTATTTTCTTAATGCATTTGTCCGATGAGTAGACAATTTTATGTCTGATTTTGTTGCCTATTTCATCCACTTCTGCTTTAAGTGTATTGCCATTTGTTCTTCCTTTGGGTTTAAGGAAGAAATTTATTTCTTTCTGCCGTTTTTATGGTTTTCGATTGGGGGCTTGATTTGTTTTTCTCTCTTTTTCTCTCATTATTTTATCCTTTACTTTTAGCATGAAGGAAATCGGGGCATGTCATATTGAATAAAAAGTGTAATAAATGGCAGTGCACATGCATTAAAATGTTCTAGTGTCATATTTAGTATTATGCTCGCAATGAAAAAAGGTTTTGCTACATCTCTTTGAAGTCTGAGCAATTATTATGAGACCATCAACCCACTTTTTGGTTGCCATCAAAGATGGACCACATAACTAAGCATTATAAATATTGTCCAGTGATTTTGTAGAATATTTCTCCCTTTCCTCTATTCCTTGGTTGTGGAGAGTTTTTACATATGAGTGGGTGCTGGATTTAATTCTTATGAATAACCTTATGAGAATTGTATTTTGCGCATCACTTTGAGATTTTTTAACTCTGAAGTGTCAACATTTCAGGCTGTGAATTTAAGGAGCAGTGTACCTCCAAGACTTTATCCCCAGGTTTTTATAAAACATTTGTTTTGATTCTCTAACTCATTTAGATTATTTTGATTCCATGGTCGTGATGGTCAACCTGTTTTAAAATCAATTTTAACTTGCAGAGTCTCTCTAAAAACCAACGGACAGCTTTAGCTGAGATTACAGATGTTCTACGTGCCGTTTGCCATGCACATCGACTACCTCTTGCACTAACATGGATTCCTTGTAGTCAAATAAAGGGGCTTGGTGAGGAAGGATGCAGTCAGAGTGCACATGAGAAATGTGTCCTATGCATTGAGAGTACTGCCTGTTATGTGAATGACAAAGATATGAAGGATTTTGTGCATGCATGTGCGGAGCATTCTCTTGAGGAAGGACAAGGTATTGTTGGGAAAGCTCTTCAATCAAACCACCCCTTCTTCTACCCTGATGTGAAGGAATACCATATAAGTGAGTACCCACTTGTTCATCACGCCCGCAAATTTGGCCTAAATGCTGCTGTTGCAATCAGGCTGAGAAGTATGTACACTGGTGAAAATGACTATATATTGGAGTTCTTTCTTCCGGTCAATATGAAAGGAAGTACAGAACAGCAACTCTTACTTAATAACCTCTCCAGTACCATGCAGAGAATATGTAAGAGTTTGAGAACTGTGTCAGATGCCGAATTGCAAGGGGGGGAAAGTTCCAAAGTTCAATTACAGGACGTTGAAGTGAGAAATATACCAGCAATGGTATTATCTAGGAGGAGTTCTGAGCAATCGCTTACTAATGGAAACTTAAACTCTGTCGACCATGCAACTCAAAATACATCTGATTCAACAAGCACAGGAGTAGAAGCTGATGGTCCTAATGAACAGGTACCTATTCATCTGCAACTTTGGACTTTGCTGTTGTTGCATCAATGCTCTCATTGTTTACTTTGAGGAACCTTATGCTTATGGATATATTTTCATGGTTAGGGTGTGTTTTTCACTGGTCTAGCTAGCATGTTGAAACATAAATTTTACTGCATGATGTGCTGCTCTTTCTGTAACTTTTGTAGGTACTATGAGGAAAAGAAAAATCTGACTGGTAACGAAGAAAATCAAACATTATTGGAAATTATCTGGAGTATATACATATACAATCTCAGATGTAGAAAGTGTATCTTTAGATACTTAAGAAACATATAATTGCGAACGCTGGAGAATAAAAGTTAAATACCGAAAAGAGTGTTAGACTCCTGAGGTTCTTTTTCTTATCTTCTTTTATCTGTTATGACTATGCATTTTGGATTAATTCTGCTCAGTTCTTTAGTGGCTTGTGGATAGAGCTCTTAGTGCCTCTTTTTTAATTGTTATAGAGAATGATTGGATCAAGGAAACATATGGAGAAGAAGCGTAGCACAGCTGAAAAGCATGTCAGCTTAAGTGTTCTTCAACAATACTTCTCTGGGAGCCTTAAAGATGCTGCAAAAAGCATTGGTGGTAAGTCTTCGTGCTTACGCATCCCAAAACTTTGATGATATACATCATTACTCATGCAATATCGTGCACACACAAATATAAAAGTACAGATACATGTGGAATTTTGGTACCTGGATTTTAATTCTAAAACTCAGGATAATAGATACCAAAACTCCAATCTCATCGATGTAAATGCAAATAACCTTAATTTTTAAAAATAGATTTTAGTGCCTATATTTTCTTATAAATAACCAAAAAAAGAGAAATCATATACATAACCATAAAATATGCATAACAAGAGCATACAAAATTTATTTGCTCCTTTCTATTTTTCCTAACTTTTTTGGACTTTATCTTAATTGGCCTAATTAAAGTATAGCTCAAAAGTAAATAAAATATTATACAGCAAATGTTTCTCTTAGTCTTTGTTCTCTTATTCGTAAATTTAAGTATTTTAGCATTAAGTTCGAAATATCTTTTATTAAAAACTATTACTCATATCCAAGTTTATTTTAATTTTAAATATTTATGTAACTATAAACGTTATCTATTTATTTATTTATTTGCCGCAATAAGTTTGTCTTTACTTAATGAAAAATAGATTAATCACTTAAAATGATGACTGGTTAAAGATCAAAATACAAAGAAGTATTAATAAAAATTTTACTACAAAATTTAGTCTAGATTTTTTCAAAATATATATCACCATATACATGGTATTTGAAGCATTGCATAAGATCAAATCAAATACTTTTATATTTTAAGAATTAATATATACAATTTCTTTATTGAAATCAGCCATATTATCATACGATTATTAACTCAAAGACTTGCATAGAGGCTGACTTTGTTCACTATTTGCTTCCGTTGCGGCTTCCTTTTCTCTTCATCATTCATTTCAATAAAGAAATATAACAGAAAAATAATATTATATGAATAATTTACAAAACAATTATTTTAATAATGGTGACGTAATATTTTGTGTCATAACTTTTAAATCGTATAATTAAATATAACAACTTCTAAAGGGAAATTTGGTATCAGAGTTTTGTTGTGGATGTCATTGCATTGATATACATGTTAACAAATATTTGAAGTATTTCCAAAGTTTAGTCTTAAGTGGCAACTTGATAAGATATTTGATGAATTTCTTTAACCTTTTTTCCTTTAGCATATGCACTCTTTGGATTCTTGTTCCAATCTCTTATGTTTTATCATATACGAACTGTAAAATTATATTAATCCTTATAACTAACATGAAAATATGTTAATAATTACTATATAATAATTCAGAGAAAAAATCTTGACTTTTTTTTATCTCCTCTTCTATAAAGAAATATAACAAAATAAAATCATAAACAAACCATAATAAAAAATTATTAGTTCTTTGTTTTTTTCTCTATTATTGTTAGCCCTAATTAAAGCAAAACATGGAAAGAAAATGCAATACCATATACAATTACTTCTCTTAGTTTTTCTACTTTTTCCCTAAATCAGTATTTAGAAACGAATTTAAATTTCAAAGTTATTTGCTCAGCAGGGTTCATTTGCTTTTTATTTTTTATTTTAAGTATAAATGTGTATGCTAATAACTAGGAGTTAAATAAACTCAGATCTAAATCACAATCTGAGAGTGTCATGCATATAGGAGTTGAAGAGTTGGTATTCTTTTATTAACTAGTGTGATGCTAATTAGCAACAGCCAAATAGATTTTAATTTATATCATTAATCTTATACAAATGGTATAACAAGGACATCTAAGTCCAACCCATAAATCAAAGAGACATTCAAACATATTTTGAGTAGAATAGAAATGTAAACTAGATGAATTTATGGAGTACGTTGTACTGTTAATGCATACATACCAGTAGCAGAAGTGAACATACCGAAGCATCTATGCAAATATTAGACTCATGATATGCCATTTTTGGTTTTATATAGTGTGCCCGACCACTCTCAAAAGAATATGCAGACAACATGGCATCTCAAGATGGCCTTCTCGCAAAATAAACAAGGTAAACCGATCGTTGAAGAAAATACAAAGTGTGCTCGACTCTGTTCAAGGAGTGGAAGGAGGACTGAAGTTTGATCCAACTATGGGGGGCCTCGTGGCTGCTGGCTCTATTATCCAACAATTTGATTCTAGAACAAGTGGTGTCTTGCCTGATAAAGACGACATGATCAGAGACTCAGATTTAGTTATTCAGAATGCAACTGAACCCTCACCATCTTTTATGGACATCGAAACCACCATAGTGAAAATGGAAGAAGAGAGTCTATTAGATGGAAACCAATTGGCAGGAGAGGGTAAATCCAATCCTCTTCGCCTGCAAAATCCTGAGAAGTCCAAGCTAGCTGAATTAGATGCTGGCCTCTCATGGCCTGCTAGTCCAAACAATGTACCTTGGACTACTGCAAATGTGGCCCCAAGTTCTTTCCTTTTGCGAGAAAGATGCAATAGATCGGTTTTGGACCATTCTAGTATGAAACCCGTCTCTTCTGAATCTCATTTCATTTCCCGTAACTCAAGCTCCATGGCAGCTGGTGATGAGATAGAGACCAAATTAAATGATGATACTGGGATTGATGGGGATGATGGAGTTGTAGAACATAACCAACCCACTTCCTCAGGCATGACAGATTCATCAAACGGGTCTGGATCTGGCTCAATGATGAATGGTAGTTCATCAAGCTCTAGAAGTTTCGGCAAAAGGCAGAATCCTAAGACTGAGGCAAGCCATGGTGACAGTGGGTCTAAAATAATAGTAAAAGCTACATATAAAGAAGATACAATCCGGTTTAAATTTGAGCCAGCTGCTGGTTGTATTCAACTGTACGAAGAAGTAGCAAAGAGGTTCAAGCTACAGATGGGCCACTTCCAACTCAAGTATCTTGACGACGAAGAGGAATGGGTGATGTTGGTAAGTGATTCAGATTTGCAAGAATGCCTCGAAATAATGGATTTTGTGGGTTCTCGAAACGTGAAGTTCCTGGTACGTGATGTGCCAAGCACCATAGGAAGCTCAGGTGGAAGCAACTGCTTCTTGGGAGATGGATCTTGATAATCTATACTTAGGTAACCATCCGAAGTAAACAAATCTCCTCTTTATATCATCAACTGATCAGTCACTTGCTGTATCATAAAACATGTGAAGATGGGCTTCTTGGCAAGTAGCATTTTTTCTGGATGCTGCTTCTGTATTCATGTTTCGACATGGCTGGTTTTGTTCCAGCAGAAAAGGACGCAAAAAGAATACAAGTGGTCAAGTGTTTGGTGGTGAACCCATCGCAGGTGATGTATGTTTCTCAATCTTGTACATGTTTGAAGAATTATAAAGTTGTAGCCGTCGGTTGATGGGAGGGAGCACTCTACGTATCGTGCCCCCACCTAGTTTGTACAGGTACGTTTCAACAACTACAGATAGGAAAGCATTAGAATGTAAGATCTTTATAAAAGTTATATTTATTTTTGTATGCAATTTATCTATACCAAAGTAGTAGAGTGGAAGCACCGTGCTAGCTGCCATGTGTTTTCGATCGCATTTAACTTGCCAACGAAAAACCTCTATTTTTGAGAATGCTTTGATGCTCTTTTAATTTATGGTTCATAGGTATAGAGGAATAATTTTAGTATTGGCTGTTAGGCTATTTCTCATCACTCCGTTGCATTATCATCAAACTATTTAAGAAGCATGATTTAGTAAATTTTACATCAAGAAAGTTAGAGAGAAATGAAGATCAAATATTGGGTATAACTGCGCATATCATGTCATTGGTGCCACACTTTTGCTGCTGTAGAATTCATATTGAAGGAGTTGCTCCAGACAGGACCCTTTTAAGTTGTTGAAAGGCAGGATGTGAATAGTATCTGTGGCAAAAGTTCATTAAAGCTTTTGCTCATTCATTCTTTAAGACTAGTAATTTGCGACACATTGGTATGTGCGTAATTTTTGCTATTATTTAAAAATAAAATATTTATAATTCTTTTGTTATTTCATAAACTATATATAAAATAATAAGTTAATATTAAATTTATAAAAAAATTGGTGAAACAAAAATAATGATTAAGAGGAAAAAAGATGCAAAATACAGAGAAGAATAAAAAAAAGAATCTACTGTTGAAAGATGATGGGGGAGTGGGAGTTAAATAATAAACAAAAAAAAGTTAAATATTAAAAAAAAGTCGGATTAAATGGTGAGGCATCAAAATCGTGTTTTTTTTTAATAATAAATAACAAATATTCATGGTTTGTTGTTTAGCAAAATATGTGTTTTTAGGAATAATTATATTTACGTCCCTTAATCTTTGGCGTAATTTCACAAACCACCTATGTTTTTTGATAAATACAGAAACCACCCTTATCAGCCTAAAATATGGCCGAAAGATGAAAAACGATCTACAATAAAAATTATTTAGAAATAAGCTAAGAGTTTGTTTGGTTGGGTGAAAAATAGGTGTATTAAAAAAGTGAAAGTGAAAGTAAAAAAGGATAAATAAGAAAAAATATTTAGTGTTTGATTTGGGAGAATAGATAGAGAGGAAGTAAAACTGGATGTATACAATACCTTTTCAGAATTCAATTTTGCTTTTATTTAAAATTGGGCAAAAAATTAAAAGCATAAGGCCAAAAGGACAAAAAGTACATATTTTATTTTTATTTATTTAACTAGACTGACATAAAATACATATTATTTTATAATTTATTAATTTTAGTAAAATTTAGTTATAAAGAAAAAATAGAGGATAATATTTATTGATGCCCTTCAAATATTTTTTTCTCAAAACTAAATATAAGAAGGTGGACCCCTACCAAGCAAGACCAACAGGCCTGTTCCTAGTGGCCTATGAGCAAGATATCAAATCCATAGCCTGTGTATCCTTTAGCAGGCCCGAGAAATGACTCAATCCAATAAGATGACTCCGTATACAACTAGAAAATCACATCACCTATGTGCACGTGACATCATAGACACATCATACTAAAAAATATCTAACTAACCCCACCTAGATCGGTTGAAGTCAACTTATCAAGCAGCAAGTACAAGATTCTCAAATTCTCTAGTTGATTGAGCAAGACTCCTTCAAATGGTTGTATTTTTTTCATATAAGTCCAAATCTCAAACAGATTCTTTTATTAGTTAGCTAACTTGTACAGCTTTCCAAAAATTTGTTCCACAACCATTTATAAACAGAGGCTCTGTGCAATTATTTTGGCAACGAAGATCTCATATTCTAACTTGCACTTTCCAGCACATTTGGGCATTCCACTTGCGTTTTATCACTTTATTATCATACTATATCACTTCAATTCAATTACACCACCATTATTTTCACCTTCATTTTGAGTTTTCCCTTTCATTTATTCAGTAAATCGATTACTAACTTAACAATCGGAATGCTAATCTCTGTTTCGCAGGTTAGTCCCCTATTACTTTAGAATTTTCGTGAAGATCCTTCTCTCCCTGTTGCAGAAGGTTATGTTGTTCCACCTCCAGGGCAGGTTCTAGGGGGTCTCAATGCCCCCACTCTATCCTTTGACCCGACAGGTCTATCTGCTGCCAATAACCCGCTCTTATATGAGTAGTTTCGCCAATTCATCTTGGAGACCGTGAACTCAACCCTCCGAGATTCCCTTGCTGGCGGAGTAGGTTAACCGCTCAAGTAGGTGTAAAGAGTTCGCCCTCATTTGACCTTTATACTCATAATAAAATATCTATTTTGCACTTGACCTCTAAAAACCACATGTTTCCAAATGATCTTGCATATAGATAGAAGATCAACATGTTGTCTTAGCTCATTTTCACATTAAATTTGTTTTAATTTTATTTATGTTCACATGTTTTAAACACGAATGCTCGAAAAATTCAGAGGCTGCACCCCTTTTACCGAAATCAGTAGCCGTAGTGTGTCCCACAAGACGTAACGCACAGATCCTATCTTGGGGCCCTCACTTTTTAGAGGTTTCACTAATTATTAACCAATTTGTATTTAGCTTTTAATTGGTAAATTTATTTTAAAATATTTGATATCAACAATATATATTCACTTTTGTCACTAATTTAAAAGTTGAAAATGCAAGTACAACCAAACAAGGATATTTTCAATATATTAGTAGGGATTGATGTCAATATATTTTTGGGTAATCTAAAATGATTTTCTCTGAGATTTAATATAATTATGATTATTTCTTTGTTGTTTGAAAAATTACAAATACCCCCTTGATATTTGATGAAATTATATAATCCTTGGATGAAGGTATGAAATTATCAACTTTGCCCTTACAGTATTTTTTTTAAAAAAATTAAAAATTAATCAGGGTGGATGAAAAATTCTAAAAATTATAAAAAAAATTATCCACTTAGTCCATAAAAAATTCAAAAAAATTAATAAAATAAATAAAATTATACTTTTAATCCGTAAGGGCATTTTGGTTAGTTCACCACAAAAATTGATGAAAACCTAACGGATTGGACTATTTGTTAGATGGCCGTTAAAATTAAGGGATATTGATAATTTTTCGAATAATGAGAAGATTTTCGTAATTATGTCAAACCTCAACAGACGTCATTGTGAATTACCCTACATTTTTTCCTAGTAAGTAAATGTGTCCAAAATCATCATATTTGACACACTAAAAAGCTACTAAATTGATTCAGTCAAAAAATAAAGGTCCTGGTTAGTATCAGACAGTAAGGTTAAAGATTAAAAACTTTCCTCCACCCACACCCACAGAAGTTCCATCCATGTACCACCAAGGGTTTGCTAAGTAACAAATATGTGAACTTGCATCCTCCAGAGGTTAATTTATATCTCAAATATAACAATTCCAATACTTAAAACAGGGAAAAATCTTAACCCATGTCTGACATTGTTTCCAGCCCTGATTCAGTTTTCAATCGAAAATGTATGTTTTCAATTTTGTATAAATTCGGGGGGAAATAAAATATATTTGAATTAGTTGATAAGATTATATTTTTTGCTCTTAATGATGTCAAACCAATATACTTCTATATTTGAACGAAACTGATCATTGTGCTTTTATTTACTTAAAACTGTTGGTAATGCTAAATCAATGTATTATGAAAAAAATATATTATTAGTTTATTAAGTTATTGATTAAAAAAATTGTATATGTAAGTACATATAAAAAATGTAACAATCAAGAATGATGACAAAAATATGTTTACTGAAAATACATATAAACAATTATGTTTTGTTTAAAAAGCTAATAGTTGAGAATGAAAGTGAAGCTGGACAAAGTAAAAGTCTGAAGTCTCGTGGATTGTATGAAGATGAACATACCACATAAAAGAATACAAAGCTGCTCTACAACTTCTACAATGTATATAGGCATAGCCCTCTATGCCACAACATATATTATGTACATAATTTCCTGCTTGATGAATTGCAAATTCTCCAAAAACCAGGAGGCAGATAATGGCATCAACTTAAATTTAATGAACAACACATTATTTAAAGGTCAAGCCATACTATGTAGGATATGCTGGAAAAAGAGGTCTTCTGTAGTTGTAGCCTTGTTGTTCAGGACACAATCTCTGTAGCCTTGCTGTTCGGGATATGTAAATTATTGGAACTAATAGCTGCTCCAGAAATTATTTCAGACTTTGATCTCATCCACCGAATGGCATGAAATGTGTTCAGGCACAATCTCTCCGCAGCCATTTCTGTGCAGAAAACTTATAACTATGGCAACTAACAGCAGCTCTAGAAATCATGTCACTTGATCTCATCTTCACACAGTATGATTTCAGTTTGCTTAGAGTCTGAAGAACATGCTCAGAAGCCCGCTCAATTATCTTGTTGCATTTTCAAGCCTATCAGATATCAATAAACAAGAAACCAGCTCCAAGAGTTCTGAACAAGAGAAGTACCTCCATCTATCTTCTATTTCATAGCAGAGATATAATGCAATTAGTTCAAATATTTCTCAGTTCAAATGCTCGACTGCTTAAGAAAAGAAACCAAGGCCAACCCTGATTTTGACCTTCTACTTAAGCTTTCTATTACAACGTCCACTCCTCAACTCCTTTGGGTTGTTCAGCAGCTTCGAATAAGAAGTTCTTTCAGGTGTTTTGCACCTGCATTCGTGCACACATGAACTACACTCGGTTACAGATCGGTTCATATTGATGTAGTAGAGTTTGGTTAAACACTTCATTAAGTTATTATGACTAAAAAGTCATAAAAAGTTTGTATGTAGATTTTCATGCACAATGATCCAGCTATAAAGATTAAGCTCACAGAAGAAACTAATTTCTCAAGGGCTACATCTCTGGCTAGCTGTTCCCATTAGGTCAGCGGATCAAGTGCCTTCAAAGGCCTTGTGAGTGCAGCTACAATCTGTCAAGCCAATAAACACAGATGTTTCTACAGTACAATATAATTTGAAAAAGTAAATAACAAGTTACTTCTTATGAGGCTCCTTTGCAACATATGGGGATGCCTTCACAAGGGTTATCCTTTGAAGATTATCTTCTCCCATCTTGTCCTGGCCAGTACTCACAATTATATGTTCCTTTTTGTTGCATATATAATGATATGGAATGTAGTCACAACATTCTGATCAAACTACATAACAACAGCACACTGAATCTCCCCTTCAATCACCATCGAACAAGCACTTTCCACGTCTCTTCTTTGTTAAGGCATTGACTACTGCCATTCCATCTCAACTACAGCAACCAACAGCACATTTTAACTCCCATAACCGTCATCACCACTACAAGCACCAGCCTTCTTAAAACTGACTATTGATTGGTCATCTAAAGTAAGTTTTGTGTCTAGCAGTAGACTTGAATTCCAGAGATGATGGCAGAACAGGCCTCGTTTCACATTATTTCTTTAACTTTTTGTAGTAGATCTCCATATGGTTATTGGAAAAACATCTACATGTGCTATAAATCAGTGCAATTAGTTCTAACAGTCTGAGGTAAACATTTCGAAAAACAAGAACAAATACCACATACTTTTTCTGATATGGTGTATTGCGCTTGGGGCATCATTTGTGATATACCCAGAGTAAAGCCATCATATGTAATAGGTACTAAAACAGACCTGAAATACTAGACTAGCATTGTAATAGAGGCACCAGATTGTGGATGCAGCCCATGTCCCAATCAGTGAAGTGTCTCACACAAATTGCAGGAGAAACTTCGAATTAGTTTATAATTGCATGCAGGGTTTCTTTGCAATTTGGCTTAAACATTTTGACAAAGCAAGAGGAATACCAAACTTAATACCATGGTCCATAGAGCATTGGATTTTCACTTGTGGGAATGTACAATACTATCATGTGGTAGTGGTAGTTCTGGTACGTCTAGTTGTGATATAATTTCCAGGGATAATAACATTTACACAATGTGACCAATGATCAGAAACCAACCTCTCTTTTCTATAATTACATAAACCACTCCAAACGGCCAAAAAGCAAGGATAGTTTGTGTAATGATATTGACATTTTTGGGAGGTGTGTGTGTAATTTTTCAAAATAAAAAGCGTGGCTTGTGTAAATGATCTTGACATTTATGATGGGTGTATGTGCAATTATCCAAAAGGCAGGGGGTGGTTTGTGTTAACAAACCATAGGTCAAGGTGTGTAAATATAATTATCACTAATTTCTAACTTATTTAAGATATTGTGATTTATATTGATGTCAAACTAGTTGGTTGGATAGTTCTAACAACTTTCTTCTCTTCTCTCCCTCAGAGTATATGGCTCCAAAATAGAGCAACAGTCGGAGGCATTTCTGGTTGTTACCAAAAAGGGTGTAGTCGGTGACACTTGGAGTAGAACAGGAGGTGCATTATGGTTCATTACAAGTGGAGGTGGCAGCAGCAAGGGCAGTTGCAGTAGACGAAGCAATGATGGTTATTTAGCAAACAAGTAAATTGAGAGGGTAGGAACTCAACTTGTTCTCTATTATACAAGCGCAGTCCACTTCTCCTAATTGAGGGTAAAAATAAGAATTGTATTCATGCTGTACTCAAATACTCAAAAGAATCACCAAATTCACCCAAGAAATCTTTTTTGGGTTAACCTAAACATGGAGTTCAATGTCCAGAAGAGAAACTCTCAGTTCATTGTCCAGAAGAGAAACTCTCAGTTCAATGTCCAGAAGAGAAACTCTCTATGCCCTATGGTGGCTTTCCCCTTACGTTAGTGGATGAATGGAATATAACAATCAGCTCATTTACTCTCAACACCTTATAGAAAGAGCTTCCTTAATTATAAATTAATAAACTCACTTTAATAACTTAACTAATACTGTAGAAATAAACTGTACATGAAACTACTTAACTAATACTTAACATGGCATTCTTTTCATCAAATTTCATCCTTCGAATTCACTCATCAAACTTCTATTCCAGGGAATGCATATAGCAATTATTTCACTATCATTACAACTTTAGCAGACATTAGTGGAACGAATAGCAGCTCATAACTCAGAAGGCATTTTAAAACATCTCAATCTGTCATCACCGAGATTATACACAAGCCATAGGGGACTGGAAAAGTAAAACAAGCTCTACAGAACAATTTATTCTCATCCGTGAATTATCGGCTCATTTGTCCAACCACCCATAGCAGCAGAGTTACCAACATCCAGAAACATTACAATTATCACCATCATTCTGTCCCTGAACACTTTCATAAGCCTCTCCCATGACTCGTTTTTCATCACCAAGCACAGGCTGTCAAAACCAACTTGAGTTGGAGGATAACCAAGATTAAAGTCCAGTAACAGTTAAAAATCCAAGAACTTCCCATTCCTGATTCAAATACTTGCCCAAGACCAAACATTACTCTTGTTGGCCATGCCAAGCAAATCTTCTTGGAAAGAAATGAGATAAAATTGGAAATAAATTTTAGTAATGACATCAGTGAGTAGCATCCAATCTGAAACCAAGTTACAAATTCCTCACATCAGTGCACCAGATTACATGCACGTAGCCACATACACACATCAAGAAATACATCTTCTTGCATAAACCAAAGAAAGTAGAATAAATGGAGAGACACCATTTCCATGCAGCCTATCCATTCATCTTCTAGATATCATTTATCTGGCTAAACTTTTAAATTTTCTCTTTTGTCTCAAAACAGTACTCAGCAATCAGGCAATTCCTGTGCAATCTGGTAAAGAACCTATAGAAACTTGCCACGCTCCTACCATGTTAAAGATGGGTAACTGGGACAAAACTAAGTCTACTAATTGAATAACCATAGCGATATTCAGGGAACAAGTACTTTAAGCATAAATTAGAAAGTAAGAAGCATCAGAGGCCATTCATGAGACAGTGTCATGGTACTTACCTTATGAGCTTGGTTTATTGTGGTTCAAAAGCTCCTGCCTTCTTGCTTCAAGTTCCTTTAGATTATTACGGATAATTTGCACTTTCGATGTCAAATGATCATTATGGTTTTCAACATCCTTCATGAGAATAAGTAGCTGTTCACGATATGCTGAACTTAGACGTTTCTTTACCCGGAGTTCTGCAGTTAATTCTTGAATCCTTTTATCTTTCTCGTCCTATAAAAATTACACAATTTGATCAAATCATTAGTGGTATCAAACTGGCAACAAACAAAGGAAGCACTTCTTCCCTGAGCCTAGTAAGCAATGCACACCAGATAAGAAATTGCACATGTCAATGATACTGTTGTACCTTAAACTTAAGCAAATGGCATAAAGAAATGGCACTGAATTGGCAGATATTAGAACTCAAATTCTCGCAGAAAGTAATTTAGCACACATGACTCATCAACTTTACTCACATATAATCTTGTTTAAAATACAAGAAATACAACAGAAAACTAACCAAAGAGAGAGAAAGTCAAAAAAGGGTTCAAGGACAATCACCAAAGACAAGTGTTCCATAAGGTATGATGTTATGAAGTATCTTACATATATTACAAATCCTTTAAAATTGCATCTACATACTTCAAAGTGCAGAAACTTCATTTTCAGAAAGGCCAGGAATATTAAGTGATTATAGGACTTTGCTGACCAAGAAAAGATTGTACTTCATTTCTCTGAAGTTTTTGGGTTGAACTTTTTCCCCAATCCTTGTAAACAACAGTCTCCATGTCTATGTTCACTGACAACTGTTATTTGAGAAGTTTGAACTATTTTTTCATTAATTCTCAAATTCAGATAATATGAAACATTCGGCTTCTGGCAGTGAAATACCGTAATTTCTGCAACCCACTTCATTTATCATCTGAAGGTCAGTATTTCGCGCACCCCAAACTTGGAGCTTTGTGGAAGTTCCCATCATAGTATCAAGTAGAAAAGGGGAATGGGGATTCTCAAAGAATACACACACACAACATTCAGATAGAAAGAGGACCGGCTATTAAATGAAGTCTGGAGCCTGCATATTCATAGTGCAATACTGACTCGTCATGTCAAAATTCAGTTCAAGTGAACCCTTTAGTATCACAACAAATAGCGTTAAAGGACAAGTATCACATTATTATCACATAAAAATTATTATCTATCTCAACTTACATAATTATAAAATTTTCATCCAAATCCTAACTAGAAAGCAGAAACTATAGAAGCTATAGATACTTTTCTGTTTATTATCTCTATCCAATCATACAAGCTTCATGCAGATCCTGAACAATATTATCAGACTGTATAACCTTTTGACGTGCATTTTCATTTTCCTTTACTATGAGGAAAGACTAGGACAAGATCTTTTTCTATCCGTCCCGATTTAATCTTAGTATCTTTTCATTTTTCCAGTATTGGTAAAAAACATATCAAACCTGAGTTTGGACAATCTCAAGGAAACATCCGTTACCCATGCATGAATTAGCTAAAACCTTACAACAAAACGGGTAAACCTCGTAAAGATACAATATTTTACTGAAGAAAGATATGACACCAATAAAAATAGATCTTAAGAATTCTCCTATAAACAAGTTGGAGAACATTATTCTAGTTAAGACACTACGGAAAAACAATAATATCCTAAACTGTAACTTCTGAAACAAAATTACGGCAAGTTCTAAATAGCTACCAGCCTACCAAATCAAGCCATTCTTTAAACTCATTTCAGAAATAAAAATACTTGATCGTTGTTATAATTGCAAAGGAAATTTCTTTAGAAAGAGAGATAAATTATTTACATCGAATTAATTGTCATACTCATCAGATACAAGCGCATGCACACATTTGAAATTGATTCATATACCAAAATTTACATCACAAAAGATTACACGAGGATAAATTTTTTTAGTTCTTAATCAGTATTGCAATTTGCCTTCTAATTTTCACCTTAGAACTTTGTGTTCATTTCACACAAGTTTATTTTTCTTTTAGTTCCCCAGCATGTTCATTTTCTTTTTTTTTTTTTTTCAGCTACTTCTCAACCTCTCACAAACAGCAGTTGGTTAATAGCTATTATTGTCGTTAATAAAACAAGCTTTGACAATTTCTCAATCATTTTTTCAGGAACAAAAAGTAAAAGAAAAAAAATATTTTCGATGAGCATGTTAGCGGGCCATTAAACATCCAACAGTTGATGAACCCACATAAGGACAAAGAAGTTGAGGTATTGACAGGAGATATTGCAACAAGTTCAATTTCTTGAAACAAACCATAGAACCAACTGGAGGCAGAATGTCAGCTAGGGGACTGAGAAATAAAGAACTAGTGAAGAGGCATGAGTGATCAGGGAATACACAGTTACACACCACTCGGTACTTACAAATGTAGGGCGTCTCTTAGGCAACGAAACTACCAAAGGATGATTATGGTCTCTCACAAACTTCCGAACAATCCACCTCCCAGCACTCTCTTTCTTTACTAGGAGCATTGCAGTACAACCATCTCTCCGTTTTTCTCTGGTTTCATTGGAAAGACTACCTGACTTTTGAACATGAAGAATGTTTCTACATCCTAGCCCACGTGATATTAATGACCCATCACGTTCTGACTTACGAGATGATAAAACACGGGTCAAGAAACCTGCCCGGCCAGCATATTCTTCATAGTAAGCTCTAGCAGCAGCTTCCGTCTCGAATATCATACCTTCATAGGGTTCTCCTTTTCTGTCAACTTCACATGACGTCAAGTCCGCCATTACAGATGCTTCTATCATCTCCTTACCACCACCATCCAATCTATCTTCAACATCCACTGGAAGAAAATGTTGCATTACATCAGCCCAGTCATGACATTTTGTCATGCACTGAGATTTAAAAACAGAAAAAGTCACAAAAAGTGCACATACTGTGTTCAACCACCATTTTGAAACTTAAATTCTACGTAAAACTTCCCTCAAGTAGATCCCACTAACATACAACAATAGTCATAAAAGAAACTCCAACATAATCTTCACCTCATAAGAAAGTATTGCCTAGGCCTTTCAAGTTTAAGCTTTCCTAGCACCATGAGGAATTTGGAAACTGAAATAAAAAAGAGTAATAGACTAACGACACAATATTTCTCCAGAGAAACAGCCGGCATTACATAGTTCATAGTTCAACAGAAAAGAACAAAACTATGCGGGGCACAATAGGAAGCAACAATTTCACCCAAAAATTACAAGCTCTTAGAGATTTATAAACTTTAATCCCAACTCTTAGAAACTCGCCATAGAAGACCATCGGACAAAAATCTGAAATTAGGAGCCAAAGCACCCACATGAAATACTTTAAGTCTTCATATGTACAAGCATGTATTTTGAATTACACACGGAGTTTCCAACACAGCTAAATTGTTTACTCTAAAGGCATCAACCATTTGATAGTTCCTACGCTTCTAGGACTTCACCAGCAACTACATCCGTAGAATCCTCTAGTTTCATGAAATTCCATAAATAACCAAATTCTGCACCCAACATCACCAGGAAAAACGTGAAAAAACTGCATTTCCCGGCATAATAGAGAAACCCGGATTAATTAATTGGCTTCTGAAATGAAATTTCATGTAGTAAAATGCGCACATAAATAAACACAAACAAAATAACGAGAAGGAGAGGTGAGAACACAGGGTTTGTACTACTTACTGATTACGCTGAAATGCCTCCGCAATGCCTCTCCCCGAATTCAGGATGTTTCTGTGCGACTCTTCTAGTTTATTTCTTCTTCTTCCTGATCAATCAATCCGGAAAAGAAGAAGAGAAATGGGCACTCGGTAATATAATATTTGGTGCCAATTCCTAATTGACAAAAATCTCTAATTAGGTCACAAATTGTGTTGGAGTCCGGTTGGAACAAAATTGTTGAGTAAAAAAAGGGGGTTAATTATTTTTTCCACTTTTGAAGTATACCTATAATTGGGGAAAAATATTATTTTAGTTCGTTAAGTATGCCTAATTTTAATTTTAGTTCGATAATTATATCTATTTTTATTTAGGTCCAGTAATTTACGAAAGTACTTACTTTTAGTCCTCTAGTAGATTTTCAGATAATTTTACCTCTATGCAACTTTTAAAAGGCAGTTTCAGTCCATATGCACTCATAGGGGTAAAATTATCTGAAAATTTGTCAGATGACTAAAAGTAAGCAATTTCATAAGTTACTGGACCTAAACAAAAATGGACATAGTTATCGGACTAAAATTACAATTAAGAATATTTAGCGAACTAAAATAATATTTTTCCCCCTATAATCGTATACTTCTTAATTCGTTTACTTCTATTAAATGGGTGATGTGACTATATTTAATTAAATAAATAATTATAAAATTTGGGATTATTTACTTTGGTCTGTTATGTTTTAAAGTTAAAAATTAATAAAATGTTTACTTGATATGATAAATTTGTATTAAAGGCTAAATAACTTTGTTGTCGCTCTTCTGTTTTTAAGTCAATTTGAAAATTCCCCATAGCATAGATAAATTAGTAAAATTAGTAAATTAAAACATAAATAATGGGTAACAAATTACGTATAATTTTATAAACTACATTATTAAAATAAAATTGCAAATATAAATTATTCACTATTACTAAATAAATATGTAGAAATATTACTAAAATTACAAACAAAAATTATTCACTATTACTAAATATTGCTATATTAAAAACCACCTAAAATAAAATCACCAACAAAAAAATAACCGAATTAAAATTACCAATATAATTTGTGAAGGTAAATGCAAGTGAATAATTGGGGACATAAAAGACATTTCAAGTCATTGTCCAATAACCATTATTATCGTGATAATTCAACCCAACAAAGTTGGTGGGATGAGTTACGGAGCTTCTACAGTAAATAATATCGAACTCAAGCTATTATATCATGCTTCACTCTCTCAAAGTAAACAACAAACTATTCTATACTATTTGGCTTATACAAACTAATCAAACAAAGTAAATATGATCTTAAAGTATAAAAGATTACAACCCCCTCTCTGATAACAACTCCTTCTTTGACTACAGCTCGCCTCCCAGGGAGTTGTGGAGGAATTACTAATGGTTAGGAGACATAGGCCTCCTCAAAATCCTAGTATTGGTTGAAAAGATTCAAAGGAGTTCATCTTGGCTGAGGGATCCTAGCGAAATAAGAGTCCCGCTCTTGCAAGGATCTGACCACTTGGACATCCATATCACTTTCCGATTGAGTAGCTTTTAGCCACCTGGACAAGTGCTCTTTTGGTGGATAGGGTGGCGTTCGACCCCCTAGATTCCTGAGTCACTGGTTTTCCTCTTAGGCCCTGTCCTAATTAAGCCCTAGTTGGGGGAAAGGTTCCTAAGGGCCTTCCCAAAGCTTCTTGCTCCATTTGATCTCCTGAATATGTTGTTGGGCTAGTTATAATGCAATGGGACTTTAAAAAATTATTCAATATAGTGTTGGACATGAATACATATAGAACACGTGTTGGACACGACATGTGCATGTCCGAAAATATAAAATAATAATAATAAATAGGCGTGTCCGACACATTATGTAGGCATAGGGGTTAATAAAAAGAAAGAGAACTAATTCATTCCTCTCAAACTAAAAGTTCTAGGATGAAATTATTAAAAATTAGATAGATGGTCATAATGACTTAACTAATTTAAATATTAAAAAAAATTTATTGCGTAATTTTTAAAATAAGTTGATTATGTATACTTTTGAAACCACATTTGGTTAAAAGCGTAGATATACGACATGATTATTTTATATTTTATCTTGATATTTTTCATATTGCAAATTTTAATTTTATGAGAAATTGAGAATATATATAATAAATATATATTTCTAGCGGTGTAAGTTTCCTAATTTTTTCAAATTTTTTGTGTGGTCGTGTCAGTGTCGTGTCATGTCCTAATTTGTTTATATTTTTTGTGTGACCGGTGTTCATATCATATAGTATCCGTGTCGCATTGTTCATCATAGTGGGCTAGTGTTATTTTCCAACAGTCATATTAGAGGCATTTTAATCATAAAAGAAAAAAATCATACAAGACCCCAAAACTGTCCCCAAAACGCACCATTCACACGTACAGTTTTTTACTTATTATCAAATCACATAGAAATTTTTTTATCTAATTTAAAAAAAAAAGAGAAAAATAAATAAGAATTTAGCCTGAAATTTATTCATGTATCCCAATCCCCTTTTAATATTTTTCTTTTTTGTATAAGAATATGGATAAATATGCCATCATTTGCTGCCTAAAAATATACTCCTAAAAGTGGGTACAACCCAATGGCTTAAATTCACGTTGTGTTTATTCTTTCTATCACTACTAAAGCATTGATTCCTTCATCACTAAAAAATGGTCTCATCCTTATAAATATTATGATTCCTTTTTGTTGTGTCTATCCCATGTACAATATCTAATATCGAATAATATAATTTATTTTTTATTTTAATTTTAATAGATATGAAATCCCTTTAAATAAGAAGAAAGTTCAAATCCTCCCTCATCGGAGCTTTTAGAAAACAGGTAATTTACTTTTTTATATGTCTTATTCGCGTAAAATACCCTTTTTATTTAGCAGTTATTTTGTGCCCATTTATCATTTCACAAATATTAGCCATTCATTATTGTACACTATTAGAACGTGACACGCACTATGCCTGTGCAATAAATTTAAAAAAATATAAATAACTCTTACATTTTACTAAAATTTTTGCTGTGTATATTTGGCCTCGTTTATTATATTGAATGGGATATAAAATAATGCGAGATTAAATGTAGGATAAAATAGTCTGAGACTAATTGTATGTTGTTTATTTTATTTAATAAAAATATTAGGATAAATAAATATGTTTATAATGTGAAATAAAATTAATCAAAACTATAAATATCCATAAAACCACACATTTTTATACATATTTTATTGTTTAGTATATATATAGAGATTAAATACTAATATATGTGTGATAGGATAGGTTTGAGATATGTATTGGGATTGAGTTAAAATTGATTATTTTAAGTGGTACAATTTTATGTATTACTCGAATAATGGATATAACTAATATAATATTTACTTTAGACAATAATTTGGGATTGAGATATGGATTAATTTATTTTTTTCCAAAATAAATTCTGATTTTTTTTGTCTGGAAGTGTTCATAATTAGTTTTTTTTTTTTTTTTGCTAAAAATGCAATATTAAGTATATTTTATTATATGAATTTGTTTATATTGACTTTTTGGTTAAGATGCAATATTAACTTTTATACACAATATCATTGACTGTCACTGATTAAAATGCAACATATAACTAGTTAAATTTATTTACAGAATTATATAAAATTATAAAAGTTAAATATATAATTATATAATATAATTTATATAAAAGTTATATATATATATATATATATATATATATGTACAGATTTTCATGCTTACTGGATATACTAATAAGGAAGCATGTTGCATATAAGAGAGACAGTATAATATCTTCCTACACTCCAAGATCTGCAGCAAACCAAACCAGAAAATCAGCAGCAATTCTGTGAGGAGTTCAGAGTCTTGCGGGCGCCTTATTTCTCCTAGGCTGAGTTTGGAAGGCAGGCCTGTGGTCTGGTAAAGTCGTGTACTGGGTTCCTTTTTGGGTCGAGCTTGGCAATCTTCCCGTGGGTCGTCCTCGTCATGGGCTGATGAGCCCTAGTTGGGCTGTAAATCTCTTATTGGGCCAAGTGCTTTTGAGCCATACACATCAAATATGATTTTATATAAAATACATAAATTAATTTTAATTTTATTAAGTTTAGTTACGAATAAAAATAGAGGGTAAATAATCTTTTAATTTTAATAATTTTACTGAGGAATAATTTATATATTAATTAAATAATTTAAATACTTTAATTATTAAAAGGTGCAATTTTAGATAGAGATTCAATAAAAAAAAAGTTAATATAATAATTTATATTTAAATTAAAAACTAGATAAATAATAAAAAAATATATGAAGTCATATTACTCATCTTAAAGAAAATAACTTTAACACTCCTTCTACTTTTTGATAATTATAGAAACACCCTAAGAGCATTTCCATTCTGAAAAAATTATTTTAAAAGTTGACTTAGTCAATGGGACATTTTTTGAATTTTAAATGCTGTTAGGGGTGATTTCTGTAAATTTTCAAAAGGAAGGAATGATTTGTGTAAAAAGATAATGTATGAGGGGCATAAATGTAATTATTATTTATAATTATGATGCAATTATAGAATGAAAACTTTCCTTAGGACCAAAATACCCTTGCGTGTGTCTATGCTGTCCCCAACACTATTTGAAGAGGGTGTGACCGCCCCCCCACCCCACCAACAACATTTTACATTTCAAACGCTTATTTGTTTAATTTAATTTAATTTCATTATTTAGTGCTATTTAATTGAAATAATTTTTCAGTATTTCCAGCAAAAGACAGCTCCCCCCATTCAACTCGACGAATTTTCTTTGCTGGGCACCTCTTTTTCCTTTTCGTTTCGCTTTTTTCGCAACCCATTTTTCTCTCTCTCTCTCTGGATATCTCGACAGCCATCAACCCCATTTCTTCCTCTCCCCCCCCCCTCTCTGATCTGGTATACTGTTGGAGGAGGCTGTCAATACCTGAGGTATGATCATTTTCTTTTTCTCAAGATTTTTGTTGTTCAATTCATTTTAACTATTGGGATCTTCAATTTTCTTTATACGGTTCCAGATCTCGTTTCCCCGAGCTGTGTTTGTGAAAATCAGCTTGTCTATTTGATATTGGTCATCCAGATCTGTATTGTCAAATTGGCGTGGCAGGTTACGTTAAAAGATTCATTTATTTCTGGGGAATTTGGTCGCTTTTCGTACATTGTTATTATGTTGTGCTTGTTTATGTATAGGTTATGTGTGTTGCTGATTTTAACTTTTGTTGGTAATTGGTAATTCTGATTCACGATGGTTATTTGTTGGAATGATAATATCTCGTGTCAATTTCGTTTTTCATGGTTTAATTTAATTGATCCAAGTGAAATGAGGGATTGGGAATATATTACTTTGGCAATGATATTTCTCGTGTTGAAAGTTCTCATTGTGATTCAATGAAGAGAAGATTTGAATAAAATATGAATGCATGTTCTGCTCCATCTGAGTGATTTCTGTTCCCTTTCCGCTGTGCAGGCAATAATTTGAAAAGGGTTTGCTAATTTGGCTTCTCCCAAGCCAAGGTGAAATGAAGAAGGCTTTTGATCAAACTGTCCGCGACCTGTGAGTTCCGTTTTTTAACTGATCTGCATGCTATATTGTCACTGCACTTTATTCCATGGATTATTTTATGTCTGTTATTGTATCTTGGCTTAAGATTCTTCTGTGTAAATAAGTGTTCATCTGGAAGATACTAGTTGGATACTTTTGTGCCGTTTCTGAATGATTGAGCTTGAAATGTTTGGCATCAATTGGTTTTGCTAATACTAATCTGTTATTGTTTTCCTTAATTAAGTGTAACAGTTTTTTTTAAGATCCTTCTCTTAGTTTCCATACGAAGCATTTCTTATGAATGTTTTATATGTTCTTTTGCAGTAAGAGAGGTGTCAACAAGAAAGTTCTTAAAGTTCCTTCAATTGAACAAAAGGTGATTACTTTCTTTTCTTGCCTGATTGACTTTTATTTCCTTATCTTGTGTTGCAATCTTGTCTGTTTTGTATGAAAAAGTGTTTGGCCAGTTTACTTCTGAAAATCATTATAGGGTTGTCAAATGAGCTCTATGTTGCCTAATTCTTCTTGTCGGTTTAAGTGGTCATTGGTGAGTGTTTTTGTTTCCAGGTTCTTGATGCAACTAGCAACGAGCCTTGGGGTCCTCATGGATCACTTCTCGCTGATATTGCTCAGGCAACAAGAAACTAGTAAGTTCTAACTGATTCAGTTAAAGTACTTCATGGGGGTTACATTTCATTTAGAAGGGTACTCATTTTTGAGTTTTTAACAGTCACGAGTATCAGATGATCATGTCGGTAATCTGGAAACGTACAAATGATACTGGAAAAAATTGGCGGCATGTGTACAAGGTTTGTTTTCCATAATTTGAGAATATGGACTCGTTTAATTTTTATATAGATGTTGAAGCTCCCTCAGATACAAATGCAGCAAGATTCAACTGATTTCTTTTAGCCAATTGTAGTAAAGCGATATCCCTGTTAAGGACTAGTTTTTTGATTTCTTGACCAAATGCTGAATCTGGTGCCATTTGTGCTTCATGGTTGTTGCATCTGTTGACAGTGATGCTCTTGTAGCAGCTCATTTTCTCACAGTCAAACAAGTCTTTGTTCTGCTGGTTTTTGCAGGCTTTGACTGTTTTGGAGTACTTGGTAGCCCATGGGTCTGAGCGTGTCATAGATGACATCAGGGAGCATGCATATCAAATATCAGTTAATTCCTTATCATCTGAATTCTATTTCCTTGGAGCTTCTCAGAAAAGTAAATTAACACGTGGCATTTATGTTCTCTCTTGTGATAGACATTGTCAGATTTTCAGTATATTGATTCCAGTGGAAAAGACCAAGGAAACAATGTTAGAAAGAAATCTCAGAGTCTTGTAGTTCTTGTAAACGACAAGGAAAGAATACAAGAAGTTCGTCAGAAGGCTGCTGCCAATAGGGACAAGTAAGCAACCATAGCATGTGTTTTGACCGCATAGTTCACATATGCTGGCTGTTCAACTTGTACTTGTGTTTTGAATTAGTTTCCTTGGTGATCCTCGTCCTTACTATTTGATGTCGAACAGTCGCCTATCTTCTTCTGTCATCATATGGCTATTTGGCCTTTGCCATACTTTTGTTTCCTTTGCCATACTTCTGTTGGAAGTTAATGATTTCATGTACACTAGTAGTAAATGCTCATGCCTGACTATGACTTCATCTAGATCAACACTCACTTTGACTTTTATTCTTATGTTTCATGCTTAAAAGTTATGCCTTTGTTTGATATCTGATGATATCTGCTTGTGATAATGTTGGTAGACATAAATTCAATTATCTAGCATTGAATTTCTGGTGTTGAAATGGCTCATGGTTCAACATTGAATTGTTATGTGCCCAGGGATTTGGCTTTGCAGCTGTGGCCCCTGCCCTGTTCTTATGTCCTCTATGCTATAGTTTCTTCGGACTTTCACAATTCACCTGTTTTTTAGGGGCTTTGTTTTCCGGTTTAGTATTTAGATCCCATGAGTAGAAAAAAATTCTTTACATCCTTCAGTTTAGAAATAATATTGGTGCCGTCTAATTTTCTTACATTGTTACTTGGCATCATGGCAAACTTAGTTGGTGCATTTTTTAGGACTAAGTAAACAACAGAGGAAAGTTGTAACAAGAGAAAATGACAATTGAACTATCACAACTCTCTTTTATTTGTAAGTCAAGAGATAATTCAAAACAAAAGAAGGTAGGTAAAAGGCAAAGACTGATAATATTGATTTCTTCTCTTCTTCACAATGTGGGAGCAAGTATTTTGGGTTTATGATGGCTCTGTGATTGGAAAACCTGAAGTTTTCCGTATATGACATAGCAATCTGCAATATGGTTGCCAAAACTCCTGTAAGTGGTGTTTGTATGGGTATTGCTCCAGCAGGACTATGATCTGTCTATAATTATCTTTAGCTCGAATTCAGGATATTGCATTATGTTTGTTCTTTCAATTTGCGGATGATGGATATGGGTTATACTGTCTTAACAGCGAGCAGTCTAAAGTTAAGATATTAGAATAGATCCCTAACTTTTCTCTTTGAGTAATATTGTTTTTGTAGGCTGGTGCTGCAAACCTCAAATCACTTAAACTTATGAAAATTTGTCTTGTGGTAGAAGATTACAGTTTTGGATCCCTAACTCTTCTCTTTGAGTAATATTGGTTTTGTAGGCTGGTGCTGCAAACCTCAAATCACTTAAGCTTATGGAAATTTGTCTTGTGGTAGAAGATTACAGTTTTGGTATATTATAGTGTCATTGACCTAGGTCCTGAGTATGGTTCGGGAGAAGAGTAATAAGTTTAAATGCTTGGTATTCTTAATAAACTTGATTGTGAATGATTTCTGTCATGGAAATCCTATTTCTGTTTCTTCTTTCTTCCATGTTTTCGTTTTTCTTTATGTGTTTGTTTTACAGTTTCTTATGTTGGCGTACCTCTGTGGTTTGGAGTCATTAATGTTTGATTTTCTTTCTTAAATATGAAGTATTTATTGCTTCCCAGTTTGTGTACATTTTGTGCAAGTACAGTATGCTTGGTGATTAGCTCATTAGCATAAACCAAATAAATATCTAGTTGTCAATTAATGAAAATTTCTTTTATTTATTAATATTTGAATAGGTTCCGCAGCACCCCCACGGGTAGCATGTATCGTCCTGGTGGATATGGAGACAGATATGATGATGATCGTTATGAAGGCCGGTATGGAAATCGGGATGATGACAGGAATGGCTATGGAAGAGAGAGAGATTGGGGTTCCAGGGATGAAGACAGATATGGTCGGCACGGAGATTCATATGGCCGTGAGGGAGACAGGTATAGCAGAGATTACGAGGAGCGTTATGGCCGAGATGGGTACAGGGATGATGATTACCGAGGCAGAAGTCAGACCGTTGATGATTATCACTATGGGTCCAGAAGTAGAAGTGCTGATCAAGATAGGAATCGTGCGAATGATGATGATGGCCAATACTCTTCCCGGTTTGTTGAATTCCTATATTCCCAAATTCAAATGAAATTATGTTGTTAATGTTTTATATTTCGTTTTACTTGGAGAGTACAGTATATCTGCTGCTGGTTTGTACGGATAGAGTTGAAAAAATTATGATAACTTGGTAGGTATTCATGGAATTTCATAGAAAGTTAATGGAACTATATGAACGATATAGGTTGTATGAGTTCAAGTTAGAATTTTTGGTTCCTGCATAAGTAGCATTTTTGAAAATTGTGGTAACAAGTGTCAGTTTTGCTCTGTATTCTAGGAATTGATTTCTTAAGTTTTAGTTCAAAAACTGATTCAAATAAATTTTCAACTGTAGGCAAAAGAGTTGTGATCAGTATAAATTAAGCAAAATGAGAATAGTAATTATCAAAATATGATAATGAGATTATAATACGATTTGACGGCCACTCACAAAGAAAGAACTAGTTATTGGGAGATCATGAAGTCTTTCCAAGTGAAGTTTGATGGGTGCTTCTTAAGACCATCTGTTTATTTCTATTAATCCACCAACAACATAAAGAAAGTAGAAAAATGATAAAGCTTGTGAAGAAAGTTACACTCATGAGTTGAGAGTGTGAAAAAAAAATACTTTGATTCTATCTGCATTCCATTCTTCTAGAATAGTACAGTTGTCATTTGGATGGTAGAGTATGAAATGACAAAATATAAGTTGTATCAAAGGTAATAGTGTTACATGTGACAAACACTGTCTAAGGAACCTCAAAGCCAATATCTTTTGCTGCCAAAACTGTTTGGATTCACTTTCTGGTGCAATGCGAGCTTCCTGTTTAAATGCATTGCTACATGAGACTGAGCATGCTAAATTCAGTTGTTTAGTTTGTCTGATATATTTACCAAGAGCTGGGGGGTTGCTTGATCTTTTTATATTGTTGTGTTATGTTATTTTTTTTTTCCGAGTGAAAAAAAGAGATTTCAGGCGGGCGGGGAACATTGAACTTGACATCCGGTACAAGAGACAAATTGAGCCTCACAGCAGAAATAGAAGATAAATCATTAAGGCTCATTCTAGTACATACTACATAATGCCAACGCATGGAAGCTTGGTAGCCCTCATCAGAGTTTTCAATTTAGGTCTCAGTGAAGCTGTCAGATCCATTTAGATTAACTGTGTAGTTACAACCTGCCCCACATCTATAGTCCAATCCATAGTCCCTTTGAGTGATATGTCGCCTATGTATCTCCACAAAATTAGACTGATGGCTAGGACTGTGCTTATCAAATTCAAAGCCACTTTGAGTGAGATATGTCTAGGTTGTTTTATCTTTTTAATAGCGAAAATAACCATATCTGGATTTATAAGAAATTTCCAAATTGTATTATTTTTTCTCAGGGGAAGTGGCGCCAAAGCTGATGATCATTCTCAAGATGGAAGGTACTTTAAGTGGGCCTGTTTCTATCTGTTGTTTCTTGTTCCTGTAAACATTTGTTAACTGAAATAATTTGATTTTTCCAATCCTAAAATCGGCAGCGTGGGCAAGAGACTTGATCAAAAGTATTCAGGGCAAAATGTTGGTGCACCTCCTAGTTATGAGGATGCTGTTGGTGCTACCCGCAGTCCTTCTTATAGTGAAAGGTAACAAGCTTCTGTCTATAGCCTAAATGCTGTTTGACAGTTTCAGTAATGGTTCTTATTTTGTATTGACAGGGATGGAGAATCTTCACTAGGATATGGCCCTAAAGCATCCTCTCCAAAAGTTGCTAGTCCAAGCTATGCAGCAACAGCTGCTGCTCCAGCCCCTGCTCCCGCTTCACCACCTGCTCCTGCTTCAGCGTCCGTCCCAGCTTCAGCTTCTCCTCCTGCTGCTCAGCCTACAGCTCAATCTGTCAACAAGGAAGTCGATGGATTTGATGAATTTGACCCTAGGGGTTCATTTACAGGTAAAGAAATATCAATATTAGGAACTGCATAGTATTATTTTACTTAGTTGTCACCTTCTGGTTACTGGATTCTTTTGTTTGATTGAGTGAGTAGATGGTTGATAAGCACCATGATGATTATGGTCATGTGCCTGCTGAGATCATGCCATACTAATTATCATTTTCATAATAATTTAGAATTGAACATTAAATGATTTGCCGGTTTATCTAGATGTTAATGGGTTACATTGTCAACGTAATTATGAACGCATGAGGACTTGTCAGAAGCTAAATGTTAATCTAAATAGCTCAAATTAGGAACTTAATTTCTATCTCCTTTGTTAGTTTACCTTTTTACTATTGCAACTAGCATATGAAAAAACTAATGATGTTATCAACATAGCTTAAAGGATTAATTTCATTCTTGATTTTGGCCTTGTTACCATTTCACAAAACACAATAAAAAGCCTAAGGATGAGACTTGGATTGTGTTTCTGGAGCATGCATTTCTTTCAAATACAAGCTTCCAGTTGGTTTGTTTTTTTTCTCAAATGTGGTAAACTTTGGATTCCACATAATCAAGTTCCTTCATCATCCCTTGTAAATTCAGTTCTAGTGAAAATTGAACAGAAGTTGCTCAGTAATTAGTCTACACTGAAAATGAACTGTTACTTTGGAAATATTTCATACGGAAAATATTCGTTCACAAATTTTTGGTTAAGCGAGATATCATTCAGATTTGGTTTTTACATAACTTGCATCGATTCTCTCTTGTGGTGGGGAAACTAGAGTTTCTTTTCGACAAAGAGCTCAATATTTCAATACAACCAAACAACTGAAACTTTTTTCCCTCTATCCCTTCGCCCATTTTGTTCAAGCTGACTTTCACGAAAAATCTTGCCTATTTCAAGTATGTAAAATTCTGTTTTGGTAACCTTTCCTATAACAAGTGGAAAAGGACTGACATACCCAACAGCAATGGGTATGGTGTCATATAAGATCTTTATGTATTCCTCAATCTGGCTTGATCAAGATATTTTTGCATTTTTGACTTATTGCTGTTGTAAGCTACCAGATATTAAAAGACTAATTTGCCTTTAAAAATTTTTCAAATCTTTGTATAGCTGCCCCAACTACATCAAATGGTACTGCTCCTGCTACATCTGGTGTGGAAATGGATTTACTGGGTTCTTTGTCTGAGTCCTTTTCCGCCAACCCCTTGGCTCTTGTGCCTGCTAGCCCGCTTGCCATGACCCCTGAAGCTAATGCCTCAGCAAGCTTTAATTCTGATCACGCATTTGCAGCTGCATCATCACCATCCATGATCAATAATCAGGTAGGTTATGTGTATAGATTTGCATGAACTGATTATTTGTTACTTCTCCTGACTGTTTTTAGCATTTTCCATAATGGGAAGGTGAATCTCTTATTAACTAGTATGACCTTTTGAAGTTGGACGGTGTAAGGGTCCACTGTTTGATCATTTGACCTTTTCGTCTTATTTTCTATCATTAGTTCTTCTTTTATACCCAGAATTTCTGTTGTGATCTGGCAGAAATATATTGTTGAATCACAAGTATGATATGCATTGCAAACTAATATTGTTGCCAATTTACTCTTTTAGGTAACTTATTGGAGTTTAATCATTTACAATAGTTGCTTGTTTGGCTAACCATTTTAGTAATACTTGCTTCTTATAGCCTTTATACTAATTTATGTCACCTCTTTTGGTCAACCCCTCTCCAAAAAGTTTGAAAAAACTGTGGGATGGGTATGTGCACCTTTGATGAAGCTTGTTTTAGTTGCCTCTCATTGCCATTGTTTCCTGCTGTTTCTGTTCTCAACACTCTTTTTTACTCATGCATGCTCATGCACACATGAGGATTCATAATTCGGAAAGTAGGCATTTAACTATAAGGAGCCCGGAAATAATTTGACTGTCCCAGTCAATTCTCACAATTGTATAGAATGATACTTGTTTTTTGTAGCATTTCTTCTAGTTTCCCACTTTGTTTGTTGTGACCCCTCTGCTGAAATGTTAAAGCTGCACCTCGGCAATGAAAGTTGTTTTATTAACTTCTAATGCCATTGTTTTCACCTGTCACATTTAATGTAAACACAGTTGTTTTTTTTACCTCATTCATGTTCATGCACTACTGTGTAGTAAGAAATTCAGAAACTAGACATTGAGTGTAGGTGCCTGATAAAGAATTTTAGCTAAACTGTAGATGTCCTTGTTAACAAAACTGTTGGAAATTTTGATAATGCTCCTCATTGTTGTCCCTTGATGTGTTGTATTGATATGTCAATGCATTTCCAGAATTAAGTATATAGCTCTTTTTGCAGTCCTTTGATGATCCATTTGGAGATGGTCCATTTAAAGCTGTTCCTTCGACCGACAGTCCATCAGTTCAACAACAGGTCACCACATCCACTAATTCCTTTGCTACAAACTCCATTCAAACCCTTGATGTGCCACAACAAGTTCCTCAGAAAGCACCAACTGAATTTGGGGGTACTTTTTACGATGGAGCTTACATGCAGTCAGGTGCTTCTGGCGTGCAACCTCCTGCAAGCCCACAGTTTGCGCAACAGGAGTTGTCAAATCCCAACCTGGATATTGATATATTAGCAGATATTCTCCCACCATCTGCATCTGCATCCTTTGTCAATCCGCCGGCTGGTTATTCGGTTCCACCCAGCCAATCTATGTCTCATGGTGGCTTTTCTCAACCAAATCAACCTGCAACACAGTCAGCTTTACCATCTCTGACTGCACATGAAAACAGTTTCCAATCACAAACCAGCCAGCCTGCAGGATTTCCTACTCAACTTGGCCAGCCTTCATTACAAACAAATTATCCTCTTCAATCAGCAGAATCTGTTTCCCAGAAAGGTTTTGCAACTCAGACCATGGCTTTGACCTTCCCAGTGCAAGCTAGTCAAGCATCACAGATGGGGTTCCATGCTCAGAGTGGTTCTACCCAGCCGAATCTGCCAAATCCCAACTTCTATGGGACTTACCATTCACAATCAGTATCTACAGGCCCAGCTGCAGCCTACATGGTTCCTCCTAGTTCCACTGGACTCACTACTCAGCACAATTTGTTTTCACAATCCGGTTCTGCAGTTCCTATAGCTTCACAAATGGGGCCTCAAGCTCCACAAATGCAACCAAGCAGCCTCACGGCTGCAGCATCAACTAATCCATCTGTAGCAGGTTCTTCTGCTATAGTTCCTCAATCATCAAAAGACAAGTTTGAGACAAAATCCACTGTTTGGGCTGACACTCTGAGCCGTGGACTGGTCAATTTGAATATTTCTGGACGTAAGGATTTACAGTTTAGTATTCTTATTGCACTCACCCACATATATATACCATTTATTTAATACTAAATTTTTCCTGTGCAGCGAAAACAAATCCATTGGCTGATATTGGAGTTGATTTTGATGCCATAAATCGCAAGGATAAAAGGATGGAAAAACCTACTACAACCACAGTGACATCCACAGTTACCATGGGCAAAGCCATGGGATCTGGTTCTGGAATGGGACGTGCTGGTGCTGGTGCTCTCAGGCCTCCGTCGAATCCAATGGTGGGTTCTGGTATGAATATTGGAATGTCTGGTGGTCCAGGCGCTCCCATGGGCATGGGAGGCTACGGAGTAAGTCAGCCAATTGGAAGCGGAATGGGAATGGGAATGGGCATGGGCATGGGGATGAATATGCCTGGAAATATGGGTGTTGGAATGGGTATGGGTATGGGCCAGGGAATGAACATGCAACAGCAGATGGGATTTCCTCCCGGATCTGCTGTTCCTGGAGGTTATAATCATGCAATGGGAACTGGAAATTATGGTCAACAGCCATATGGCGGTGGCTACCGGTGAGCAGAAGTCACAACAAATTAGTGGGCATCAAGAAGGTGATGTTGTGGTTGTTTTATAGAGAAAATGAGTCAACCATAAATGTGTTTTACTATTAGTTGTACGATGATGCGGCCAGCTCTAAAGTTTTTGTTCACTTGTAATTGTCATTTCGATGTTTGTAGCGAGTGTGTGTGTATTCATACTTTCAGTTTTACATACAGTACCTCTATTCTATTTTTGGGTCATAATGAGCTCTTTATGTGCCCCATAGTTCTTATAGCGGCTGCGACATGATCTTGTATATTATCAAACATCAAGGGTAACCTTTCTTAGGTGACCTCTTTTTGTTATGTCATTTCTATATGTTTTGCATTGTCAATTGGGTACACTTACCTTTGAATAAATACAAGAATTCATTTATCTTTAAGCTTTTGTGGTTTTGGCTTATCACTGTTCTTGCTTGATCATTTTTTGGATTCTATTGTCAACTTTTTTATGCTTTTGCACACTGCAAAGTTTGAATAAGGTGATAGCTTTTGGTTAGAATTGGACGAAACTGCCAATTTGAGCTTGAATTTAGATTCTGATGCAGTCATTGAAGCATTTGTGACTGCTTGTATGTTTAGGTTAAAATACACCCGAAAGAAAACAGATTTTCGCGTTCTAAAGCAATGGTTTAAAACTTGGACTGTTGATCGGACATTTATTAATAAGATTTTTAAATTTTGGATATGTTAAATTATATTAGTATAATATTAGTTTATTTATTTTTTAATATAAAATGAAAAGAAGAGTTATTAAGTGAAATTATAAAAATTAATTTTTTCTTCTCAATCTGTTTTTCGTGTACCAAACAAGGGAAGAGATTTACTCTCCTAATTATAACAAATAATTTGAAGGAAAAATATTATTCTTTCCCTTCCTCTTTCACTTCTCCTCTTCTTTCAACTTCTTTTTTCCTCTCACTTGAACCAAACAAATCTTAAAATCTCAAAACTTGATAGTAAAATTACTATATTAAAATATTTAAGTCAAGAATTAAAATAAAAGAATTGCATAAATAACAAAAATAACAAACTATTTATCATTATAATTTTGGTTCTACTTCGGACCCCCTCTGAAAATGTAAAATTACACTTATCCTAATTTTTTTTTGAAATTACACTTACAACACCACTCTGAAGATTTATCGTTCACATCTATTCCCCCTCATTAGGGTTTGGACAAAAAATGCTAAGGTTAGTAAAAAAAAATTACAGAAAATTTCAATTCTACCTTTCATTCACCAGTCCTATATAATAATTTTGTACTTCTTCTAAAGAGAATGTAATAATGTTAACCTCACTCCATATATATATATATATATATCATATTTATTACTTTATAGGTATAAACATATAAGGAAAATGTTAAATGAAAAATAAAAAATTTATGTTATTTTTTTTTTGTCCAAACCCTAACAGAAGGGGGACGGAGAATTTTCAAAAAAAGTATAATTTTATATTTTTAGAGGAACTTAAGTATAATTAACCATCATAATTAAGTTATAAATAAATTTGTTGTCCATAAATAGTTTGCATCCTCAAATTTTAAAATAATATATAAATCTTATTCTATTAATTATGATTTAATTAGCAATTTACGTAATCATATGAAATAAAAATTTAATTAGATTATGGGTTTAATGAGTTTGTTCAATTATTAATATATAATTTAAATAATTAGTATAGTGTGGGTGTTGATTTATTAATATTTTTTTGAATTTTTATATAAAATGTCATGATTCAATTTTAAATTTAATTTTAAATTGTATCAAATTTGAAATTTTTTTTTTCAGAAAAGCTCATGAAGAAGAGAGTTTAAGAGAAATCCAAAATGAAGTAGAGCTTGTTGGAAAAATAACAACACTTTAGTCACATTCATAATATATATATATATATATATCATCATCATCATCAACAAGACTATGAATACTATCATACTGAATAAACGAAAGCAGTAAATTAGCTCAAACGAGTTGTATAACAACAACTTATCACTAGATATACCTTTCAATTAATTATGCTTCCATCAGTTAGCTCAGCATCTTCGTCCAAATATTCCATCGGATCATCTTTTGGATCATCTTCTGGTTCCTCAAGATGCATCTCAACAAGTTGATCCAGAGTCTCTCTAGGCTCGACTACTTCGTTGCGAAATTGATGGTTTTCTTGGTTGAGTTGATTTAACTCATCTTCATGTTCAATTTTCAGGGCTTCGATTTTCCATTGAAGTCTTGAATTTTTCTGGTCCAGTTCATCAGCGTTTATTTCAGACCAATGAAAGTAGTACGCCTGTCTGGATAGATTGTTCCTTAGTTCTTTCATTTCGTCAAGTTTGTCACATAATTGCCTTTGTTACTCGGCAATGAGATTGGTGAAATGATTGTCGGAGTTTCATGAACGTAATGGGTTGGCAGGAATGGTGAAGACATTTCAACTAAAAATCCTAGAACGAAATTCTGCTTGTTTTGAAGAAATTAAACATCTCATGCTTTGGGTACAATGTTACTTCTCTCAGGATATGACGGTTCTATTTTTCAGTATTGCACTATACTGCAAAACACCTCGAACAATACTCAGCTGACCAGAAAACTTACAGAAAATCGAATTAGTAGAGAGAGAAAAGGCATAAGAACTTTTCTGTTGTTGTGTTTCTTTCTGGCTATGTGTTTGAAGTGTGGGATGAACAACCTTTTATAGGCTCTAGCAGCAGCAACATACTTAATATAGAATTAAAAACGGAAAGTTCTCAGTAGAAACGTCAGAAACGTTTATTCAATTTCAGATTCTGCGGTTTTAGATTTTAAAAAAGATAAACTACAATGATCTCCCCTAAGGTTTGTCATAATTACGAATACCCCTTAGTTGTTTGAAAATTATAAATACCCTCCTTGATGTTTGATAAAATTTATAATCCTTAGATTAGGGTATGAAATTGTCAATTTTGCCCTTACTATAATTTTTTTATTTTTTTTTAAAATTAAAAACTTATAAAAAAATCGAATGGGATGGATGAAAATTATTCACTTAGTCCATAAAAAAATTTCAAAAAATTTCAAAAAATAAATAAAATTATAATTTTTAATCCATAAGGGTATTTTGGTCAGTTCACCACAAAAAAATGGGTGAAAACTTAACGGATTGGGTTAATTGTTAGATGACCATTAAAATAAAAAAATATTAATAATTTTTTAAACAATAAGGGGGTATTTGTAATTATACCAAACCTCAGGGGAGCTCATTGTAATTTACCCTTAAAAAAATGATTTCAAAAGTTTTGCTGCAAAACAATCTTATATTGAGATTCAAACATTCACCTTAACGCTCAAAGCCATGGCCGGTCGAGCGGACAATACAAATAGAGCAACTCCATGTTCACTCTAGTCTTTTTTCTGTCTCTCTCTCCATACATATATGTATATACACAAATTATATATATACACATACAAGTTAAAGCGAAATCACACATATAAACACACATTTTAACACACACACTCACACCTTACGAACACACATTCACCCAAAGTTTCCAATTCAGATGAGGAATTTTTTAGATTTTAGTTATTATTAATTTATATAATTATATTATTTAATTAGTCGATTTGCTAATTATAATTTATATTGATCGATGAACTGTTTAATTGGAATATTTTATGAATCTGACTATTTAAATTAAAGTTGGTTAATTAATTTATTTTATGAGTTTGACTATTTAAATTAGAGTTGGTTAATTAATTATAAAGTTGCATTTGAAAATATTATATTTACTGAAAAGAAAAATGAGATTTTTGAAATGTAATTTATAGTCGTAGTGCCGTTTGAGAGTGCTATATATTACGTCAATTGGGAATGAACAAAGTAATTGCCTATTTTAATAAGAATAGAAAAAACTGAATAAGAATTATTATATTCTGACTATACTTTTTTTCTTGAGGTTCTTGTTAAAAATGAATTGTAATTTTTTTTTACCTTGTCTTTTTTACAGGTAACATACATTCATCATATAACGTTCTGAGGTTCGATTTTTTTCTCCACCACAATTCTACTTGGTGCTGGAGTTTTTACTTGGATGATACTACTACTTCGCTTTAGGATACGTGTTGCTTCCAAGTGGTGCTTCTTACATCAAAGTCTGTAAGTCGAACTAGTAATATTATTTAGTCGTTATCATATTGTTACTTTCTTTACATCTTTTTTCCCTCCTTTTTTTTTTTTTTGGGTAGATGATATATTATTTGTTAAGGCATCAATGAATTAAAATTATAATAAAGAAAGTTATAGTCATGGATAAACTATTTTATATATGTTTTGTTAGAAGGCCTTTTTTTCTTTACTCGCCTTAGGACCACTAAAATATCAGGAACGAGCCTGGTCTGGGGGAGGGGGTGATGACAACGGTGACGACTAAGGGGAAAAGGAGAGGGGGAAGGGGGAGAGAGATTTGAAGGGAGGGGGAGCAATGAGGGAGGCAAATACGGTGGCGACGAGAGAACGAAGGGGGTGCTAGTTGTGAGGAAAGGGGGAGGGGAGGTGATGGCTGAGGGGGAAGGCGGAAGGGAGAGGAGAAACAAATCTGAATGAGGGCGAGTCGAGGCGGATCAACATTAGGCAAGGGAGGGGGTTGGCTGAGGAAGCGATGAAGGTGCGGGGTATTGGGAAGAAGAAAGGAAAAAAAATTAAAAATTATATCATTATAAATATTAATATATTGTATTTTATATATAAACTAAATATTTTAATGCTTAAGCTCAAATAAAATCACACAAGCGTGTGCATGGTACTGTAGTCCTTGGGGGGGGCAGAAGAGTAAATTACTATTTTTTTTTGTAGGATTTTTTTTTCTTTTTTGCTAATACATAATGGTAAATTGTATTTTGTTTCCATTTATATATCGTACATTAATACCATCCAGTTTAATAAACATGGCCTATTCTATGTTTACTTTGTTGGGTATGATTAATGTGTAATAGATAATTGTATTATTTAATTGGGGATACATAGTGATAGGATAAATTTATTTAAGATTAGGATTAATTTGTGATAATTTAACCCTTATTTACTTCAATAGTTAGAATTTGAGATATTTATGAATTTTCAAAACTACCCATAATTCCAAAGTACCTCACCAATCTCAATTCAATTTTTTCATTATTTCAAATTCTTTATTTAGTTTCTAAAAAAACAAAGAAAAGTAAAAAGATTAAAAAAATGTTTTACTTATTTCAAAATTATTTTACTACAGCTAGAATTTGAAAATGTCCTTCTAACAAATTGTCGATAAAAGAATCCAAAAAATTGAATAGAAGTTGAGTGTGTGTGTGTGTGTGTGAATATAGAGAAGGGGTGGAAATTAGGGAGAGGGAACTGAAAAGCTGAAGAGGGGGAACGGAAGAGGACTGCGGTAGAATGAGCAGCACAAGAGTGCTGAAATCTGCTGTATTTTCTCCTGCACCACTCTTACACTCGTTGAAATCCTTCAACAGATTTCTCAGTAGTGAGAACAGTCTTGAAGGATTGATAGCCGACCAAGAAATCAGCGATTCCATTGACGCACCCAACCATCACCCTGCCGCCCAATGTTTTACCTCCCAAGACTTGGCGTTTCTGAGGGACTCCAGTTCTGATGCCAAAGTTGCTGACTTTGAGTCTCGTAAGTGCTTAACCGATGCTTTTTCAATAATAAGTGCCATTAAGAATTTTAATGATGGGTTGGGAGAGAAGTCCCAGAAATTCCTTAGGCAGTTTAGAGAGAAACTTGATGAGAAACTGGTGGTTGATGTCTTGAGAAATGTGGAAAGTGCTGAATTGGGTGTTAAGTTTTTCATGTGGGCTGGGAGGCAAATAGGATATACTCATAGTATGGCTGTTTATGATGCTTTGCTAGAGTTACTAGGTGGAAATAAGAACGACAAAGTGGCAGATAATTTTCTACGTGAGATAAAGGATGAAGATAGTGAGGTGCTGGGGAGATTGCTTAACGTATTGATTAGAAAGTGTTGCCATAATGGGATGTGGAATTTGGCACTGGAGGAGTTAGGAAGGCTCAAGGATTTCGGGTACAAGCCCACAAGAGCAACGTACAATGCTCTGATAAAGGTGTTCTTGGAGGCAGGTAAGTTGGATGCTGCTTCTTTGCTTCATAGGGAGATGTTAAATTTGGGATTCAAGATGGACATACATATCTTGGGCTGTTTTGTGCAATTTTTATGCAAAATAGGTAAATGGAGAGATGCTCTAAATATGATGGAGAAGGAGGAGGCTCAGCCTGATACTGTAATTTATACCAAAATGATAACGGGTTTGTGCGAGGCCTCTCTGTTTGAAGAGGCTATGGAATTCTTGAATCGGATGCGAGCAAGTTCATGTGTTCCTAATGTTGTTACATATAAGATTTTGCTTTGTGGGTGTCTAAATAAGGGGAAGCTAGGTAGATGTAAAAGAATTCTCAGCATGATGATAGCAGAAGGTTGTCATCCAAGTCCCAAGATATTTTGTTCCCTTGTCCATGCCTATTGTAAATCTGGAGATTATTCTTATGCGTATAAGTTACTGAAGAGAATGATGGATTGTGGTTGTAAGCCTGGCTATGTAGTCTATAATATATTTATTGGAAGTGTTTGTGGTAATGAGGAGATTCCAAGTCTGGATGTGTTAGAATTGGCGGAAAGAGCTTACAGCGAAATGCTTGAGGCCAGAATAGCATTGAATAGAGTCAATGTTAGCAATTTTGCCCGCTGTCTTTGTGGGGTTGGGAAGTATGAAAAAGCATATAACGTAATTAGTGAAATGATGTTGAATGGATTCATCCCGGAAGCTGGCACATACAACAAAGTAATTGGTTTTCTCTGTGATGCATCACAAGTAGACAAGGCACTTCTATTGTTCCAAGAATTGAAAAAGAATGGCATTGTCCCAAATGTCTACACTTACTCAATTATGATTGATAGGTTTTGTAAAGCTGGCCTGATACAGCAGGCTCGTTGCTGGTTTGACGAAATGGTGAGAGATGGATGTACCCCAAATGTGGTCACCTACACTGCAATCATACATGCTTACCTTAAAGCTAGGAAAATATCTGATGCGAACAAGGTTTTTGAGATGATGCTGTCACAAGGATGCCCCCCAAATATTGTAACTTTCTCTGCTTTGATTGATGGCTACTGCAAAGCTGGACATGTAGAGAGGGCTTGCGCAATATATGAGAAAATGAGAGGAAATGCCAATGTCCATGATGTAGATATCTACTTTACGATTTCTGATGATAGTAGTAAAGAGCCAAATGTTATTACCTATGGAGCTCTCATTGATGGTTTATGCAAAGTGCATAGGGTCAGAGAGGCCCAAAATCTGTTAGATGCAATGAAAGCTGAAGGTTGTGAGCCAAATCATATTGTTTATGATGCTCTTATTGATGGATTTTGCAAGGTCGGAAAACTAGATGAAGCACAGGAAGTATTTGCTAAGATGGCAGAACGTGGATACAGTCCAAATGTTTATACCTACAGCTCTTTAATTGACAGATTGTTTAAAGATAAACGTCTGGATCTTGCTTTGAAAGTATTGGCTAAAATGCTAGAATATTCTTGCCCACCTAATGTTATTACTTATACAGAGATGATCGATGGCCTTTGTAAAGTTGGGAAGACAACCGAAGCATACAAACTGATGTTGATGATGGAGGAAAAAGGTTGTAAACCTAATGTTGTTACTTATACTGCCATGCTGGATGGCTTTGGAAAGGCTGGTAAAGTGGATAAAAGCCTTGAACTCTTCGAGTTGATGGCCAGCAAAGGATGTGCTCCTAATTATATCACATATAGGGTCTTAATAAATCATTGCTGTACTGCTGGACGCTTGGATGAGGCTTATCAACTTTTAGAGGAGATGAAACAAACTTATTGGCCAAGTCACTTAGCAAACTATCATAAGGTCATAGAAGGCTTCAGCAAGGAATTCTTAGTGAGTCTTCAATTACTAGATGAAATGGAAAGCAAAGATTCTGTTCCCCTTATTCCAGTTTACAAAGTTCTGATTGATAGCTTTCAGAGAGCTGGAAGGTTGGAAATGGCTTTGCAGCTGCATAAAGAGTTTTCATCATTGTCACCACCTTCATCTGCTGACAAGAAAGTGTATTCTTCTTTAATAGGGGGCCTGTCAGCTTCAGGTAGAGTTGACGAGGCATTTGAGTTGTATGCAGACATCATAGGAAAAGGTGAAATTCCTGAGTTTGATGTCTTCATTGATCTCATCAAAGGGCTTCTAAAGGTTAACAG
>NC_026147.1:18419267-18450564 GCF_000512975.1 Sesamum indicum
TTCAGAAAGCTTATGTTACATGGTATAGATCTTACCTCCCCTTGTCACATTAACCATTTCCTCTTGACTTGTTCTTGTTCTCTTTTTTTTTTTTGGGTTAATTTCTTTTTGCTTTTTCACTTTTCTGGCTTTGTATTCTTTGAGTAATAGTTAGTTTTGTTGGAACAATAATGTTTCTTGTAAGCAACAATAATGTTTCTTGTAAAGAACAAATAGTGAATGAAGTTACGAGAAGAAAGAAATGAAGTTGTTGACCCGATAAAGCTCACTCAAAACAACCACTCAATAGATGATTGTAGTCTTAGCTACATTGTTAGTCATGGATGAACAATGTATACTGGACATGGAAGAACTTTGACTCTTCTTTTTCTTCATTTCTTTGATAAATTTTCACATTATGCCCATTCATGTGTAGCATTCTCTTTTGTGGAATTTGACTTTCTGGAAACAGATGCTGGTTTTGTAGCATGTTTATGGTTGAAAATGCCACACCGATATACCTCTGCCTGCTTATTTGATAAGTTGTATGTGTCGATCACCCATCTTGTCTCGCATATCAGTAACTTCTTCCTGGGAGCATTAACTGTGTATACATGTTATGTATCTCAGCTAGCTTGATGTTGTCTTTTGCTGACTACTATCAATCATCCCTTTAGTTCATTACTTCATTCTAATAACAAGTTTAGTGTAAACAGATAGGTCATGGTTTATGATTTGCACTTTTATGGATAAATAGCTTTATTCTCATGGGCTGGTGGAGGGACAAAATTTATCTGCTGAGGAAAAATGGTAAGTTTCAAAAAGTTGCCATATTTAGGAGAGCTTGAGAGAGTGTTAACTGATTGCCTATAAATCAGGAACCAATAAATCTTTCCCCCGATGAACATGAGGCAACTACAGTGATTTCAGTGATTAATAGTTGGGGATGGTGGGATGTAGTTTTACAGCATGCTGGCATAATATCAACTTCTGAGCCCAATTTAAGTGTGCTGCCAACTTCATAGGGAACACCATGGTCTTACCACACCACTCCCACTTCCTTTTCCTGTGATGGCTTGGCCCAGGCTGCTTGTAAGACTCCTGGCCTGCCAGTTCATTAAAGTATGACACCTGGATTGGAACTGTTGGTTTTGGTCTGGGCTCCAGACAGACTGTATTTTTAGAATGCAGATGGAGCAGAGGGCTAAATCAAGCTTCACATATGGATTTATTCATTTCAGCTTGTTTGCTAAACTGTAACTAGCGATGTATCAAAGGCTTCTAGGGTGTAAATTTTCAGTTTATAACACATGTTATATTATTCTATTAGAATTTTCTTTTCATCATTGCATCACCACTGCTGGAATTTTTGTTTAGTATATTGCTGTGTTCCAGAGCTATTCCTTTTAATTAATTATCGTCCTCAGAATTTTGTTGTATGTTTTTTTTGAATAAACAGGATATTCGGTGGTTGTCAAATGAATATACACAAAAACAAAGCTAGAGTGGCATCCTTACTTGTGGTCCTCAGATCATACTTTGGGTCATGAATCTACTGGGATCTTCTGTCAACTGGATCAAGTTAGGCACACAAATTATGAATATGTGGTGACCCGTGCTTCTGTAAATGATGGTCGTAAGCAAAGGATTATGGTTTGACGAAGAGAAGGTCTGCCGTATTCTGTCATTCAATTCAATTTCTGTGCTTCTCTTCATGCCAATTATGCTGCACATCTACATTTCATTCTGCTGCAATTAGAAAATGATCATATCCAGGTTGGAATTGGTTCTCATCTTTCCCTTCTTTTTTTGTACATTTTGTTTTTCCTTAAAGCAGTCCACTTGATCACTGAACCAACTTTTGCCTTATAGGTTTTGTGATCTAAATTTTTTAGTATTTGTTTAGTATTATTATCTGAAAAATAAGTTGTTAACAAAAATGTACTCGAGCATGTATCTATTAAGAAGACCTAATTTTACATCAATCACGTATTTATTCTTTTGGATTAAGAAAAGTAGTGATATGAAAATTTACATAAAATATCAACCAGTGAAGCCTATTTTCAATTTGGGATGAAATCTATGCAGGCCTGTGGCAAACTGCCAAGCATGACAAATCACGACTATGATTTGGAGGAGAGGCCAAGATTTATCAAGAAGGAAAGCCAGCACTTAATGATGATGAGGGAGATAAGGGGTGTGTCTAAACCTACTAGCTTATTTGATTATACTCATCATTCGTGTACTAGGAAACTTAGGATGAAGATAAATAGGATTCGCATAAAAGATGATAGAACATATCTGGCTGTGGGGATCCCAGGCCTTAAGTGAAGCACAATTTAGGAATCTAAGTGAAGATTACGCATCATCTTGAAAGATACAAAAGCTTTAGGACATAGTTTTGCATTCTTAGATTTTAGAAAACAATCAGAGCATGTGCTTAGTCAACACAACAGCCCAGATTGAGGCTTTTCTCAAAGTACTTGACACTTTCTACATGACATACTGCACTTGTCAGCTGTGCCAAGTTCACTAATTCTAGGCTGTACTATTGATTTCCAATTTTATCTCCAGTTTGCTCAAGGCACAAAACGCATGGTTGCAGCTCACTGGATGACTTTGTGCGGCGGATGAATATTGCTGTTGCTAATCTGATCGAAATTGTTCTCCAAAATTTCTAATAAGCCTCGGCATTTGGACATGAGTAAGTATGGAATCTTCTTGATATTGGGAATTTGATTGTTGCTGGAACATTTGGCCTCTGTTAATTGACCGTAAAAGAATCTGATGCTTGCATTTTCAGCATGAGTTCCCGCTGGACATGAGTCCTGTTCTCATTGATGCTAATGGAGATTTTTCTTTCCATTTGTGGAAATATAATTGTAGCAAACATTGCACTGTTGATATTTGTTATTCATTTTGCAGGATTTAATTATCGACATACCTCAACTTATTCCCCTGAGGCTACTGCGGCTTCTAAATCCATAACTCCTTTGGGTAACGGTATTGTTGGAAGAAAATGTAAGTCAAGATGATGAAAATGGTTATGACGGCTACAGACAATGATGTTAAAGATGTTGAAATTAAAACAGCCAACAATATAAGCTAGATTTTTCCATAAGCCAAGAGATAGAGGCGAAACCAACTACTCAAAGCAAACAATGCTGTTCCACCAAAGTGAGAGGCAGTAAATGTAGACGGGCGACCTAGAACATGAATGACATGTGGGATTGATATACCACTGAACTCGAATTCTTGGAGTCACTAAATTGGGAATGGATCTGATTAGCTATGAGTACATTTTTGCAAGACTCACCAAAAATGGCTCATTCGGGGTGTATTTTTTGACCGCATCCTTGAACAGGTGCCACTGGATCCAATGGACTATCAATGCGTCCCACAATTTTTACCATCCAAACTTGTGTGATTACAATAATATTAGGCAATTGATTATTATATCTCTACAGCCAAAGTTGATTCCTATCAGCAACCGATATTTTTACAAGACTTGTTATGCTGCTTCTGTAATCGATGCATTGGGCCGGAATGCTAGAAGATGATACTGAAAGGAACTAACTGCTGAAGTTATCATGCATGTGGCGCTGTGTCAGTCATCCTGCAAAAATCATGTCTCAGCAAAACATACTCTGTAAGATTCTTTTGTTTTCAGCACAGCACAGTTGTATCTAATACCGTTTCATTCTGTTAGTCTAGCTGAAACATTGATGGCACGTCGAGTGTCTAATATAGACTTGTTGATAGCTGTGTCAAGATTATCAGACAATGGGTTGCTGGGTGTCATTGTAGCTGGAAGTCTCTGCAGTATGCCAAATCTTTGACAGACTGAATCTCATATACAACGGCAACGATGACTTGTGTTATTTCTGCTACATTTTTGGTGCATAGTGGGAGAGATTATTAAGCTCTATTGACACTGAACAGCATGGAGATATGAATATCCAGTATGACATGTAGGCAGTAGGCCTCAATGTTTTTGGGATGAGTTGTAATTCAAAAATACCTCCCTCTTAAATTTATCGGTTTTTTATTTTTTTATTTTTTAATTTTCATTTCTTGAATAACTTTATGCTCAAAATATAACCTCTCGTTTAAATTATTGAATCAGTACATTATCTCGCAATCACAATAGAGAAATATAAGTTTGTTATACTTGTCGTGGCAGTGATGTATAATTTAAAAGAATGAACAATCACACTATAAATATTATATTTATAGTTATTATGTGACTAGTTTTGTGCAATCAAATTTGATTTATATATATATAAAGAAATATACCGAACCTGATTTTGATAAATAAAAATAAAAATAAAAATCATCCCAACCATTATGATACAAAGAAAATGTCTTATAACAGAATCCAAGATTTTGAGCTTTATTTTGTTTTTGTTCAATTCAAATTAGTTTGTTACGTGTAGGATTCTGTTTCTTTAAAAAAAAAAAATTATATATAGTACATCAATATTCCTTCGTATTTTGGTATGATTATGCACTTGATTATTTCATTCATCAGATGCGTGGGTATTTATTTTATTTTTGTGTGAGTTTACTATAATTTTTTATTTTATAATTATTAATTATATTGATATATTAATTAAATTAAACTATTATTCAATTACTCAACATATCCAAATATTATTTTAATAATATAATTACCGCTTCTATCTAAAGTATTTTAGTGGCCCCTTTTCCTTCCCCCTAAACACTTCTCACCTCATAATGTGGTTAGATCACAAATTAAGATTATTATTTATTTATTTATTTATTGACTTTCTTTGGGTAATAAAGTGGGGGAAAAAAGAATATGTGGGGCCCATTTCACTCTTTATGTTAAGTCCCTTTGGAGTTCTAACAAATAATTGGCCCTTCGTTTGAGTTTTGGTTTCTACCACTTTATTAAACATTTACTCATACTCTTCTATCATTATTGCATTATGTTTTTTTGTAATCAAAGTATAAAACATTATGTTTTTTTTGTAAAGATTAAAAAATAAAAAAAATTGTATATAATTTAATATTAATAATGTGAAATGAGTAATTGATAAGTAATTTCAAGTTTTAATATTGTAATAGTCAATAATAAATAGTAGGATTAATTATACTTAAACTCCCTCTGAAAATAAAAGTATGAAATTTTTTCCAAAAATTTTTGAAATTATATTCACACCCTGTCCAAAAATTCACTGTTTACATCTGATTCTCTTTTCTTAGGATTTAGACGAGAAATGCTAAAATTAACAAAAAACAAATGCATAAATATTTTTTTAATTTTATTTCTTATTTAATATTTTCATATAATAATTTAGTACTTATAAAGAAAAAATAAATAAAGAGAGTAAGAGGTAGTGTTGAAGTGTGATGGGGACAGTGGAGCAGAAAGAAGAACACCACTTTTTTTATGTTACTCAAAAGTCAAATCCTTAAAATAGAGTCAAAAGCATCTTGGGAATTTGTCAAAGCCGTTCATCATCATCATCATGCCCACTATAGGTACATAGAAAGAGTGAGAGAGTGTATGAGAGAGAGAGAGAGAGAATCTGATGTCTACATAAATCTACACGATACGTAACAGCAATACGAATTGTCATTCGTGAGCGGAGTTTGTTTCAGAGAACAGAATTAGAGTTACTTCACTGAGGACTCCTTTACACACACACAAACAAAGACACGCTAAAGAAACACACGTAAGAATTGAAAAAAGATGGTGAATTTGAAGAATTTTTGGACCAAGAAAACATTATTGGGACTTGGGCTGGGTCAGTTGCTTTCTCTTGTTATCACTTCCACTGGATTTTCATCTTCTGCACTCGCCAACCAAGGTTCTTTTCTTTTATTTTATTTTTTTCATGCTTTTCTTCAAATATGATGTTAACACTGATGATCACATCATATTGTACTTATTATGATCCCAATCTTTCTGGGGACACTTGGGCTTGTCTTTGTGTTCACTGTCTTAAGGGAAATGCTGTGGTTTTTTCTTTTTTCTTTTTTCTTTTTTGCCTGTTTTGGCGTATTTAGCTTTGTTTGTTAAAGCAAAAACTATTAGTTTTATGTAGGTTTGCTTGGAACTTGGAAGTAGTGGGCTTTTCCGTTTATAGGATGTGAAGTTAAAAATGGTCTCTTTAAGTGTGTCCATTTTCTTGCTTGATTTGCTCATTTGTCTCTCAAATTTTAGGAATTAATGCACCAACCTCTCAGTCTTTCCTGAATTATGTACTCTTGGCAGTGGTGTATGGAAGCATTATGCTCTACAGAAAGCAAGCTCTCAAGGTCAGCTTATTAGCCTCTCCACGATCGCCTTAAGTGTTTTGAGGCAGTGATAAGTTGTATTTGGATTGATCTTTTTTGTGCTTGTGCTGCATTGTCATAAGGACTTATCTTGCTGTATGTATTACTAATTAGAATTCTAGCAGTTCTGTAATTTCTTTTCTTGAACTGAGGATGGAGATCAATATTTGGAACTTAACCCAAAATTTATTTTTGAGATTGCGTACCTATGAAATATTATGGATGTGCAACTTGTGCTTGATCATCCTTTCCCTCTAAATTAGAAAGTTGAAATGTTCGAATAATGTTTCTCACTTGACTCCTCTACTTCACAACAAATGTGTTTCTAGTGGTAACAACTTAACTGCCTTCTGAAACTTAGGTTGCTGGTATAGTTTAGTGGCATTTGGATTAAACCCCTGGCATATTGTTGTATGACTTTATTGTCCTATTGGAAACATAGAGCTCCTAATATGTTTGAAAGAATTGTTCTTGGTTATTATCTTTTCTTTCTGCATTATTTGCTGGTTCTTTGCCACATAGCTGGTGTTTCTGTTCTCCTCAGCCCCGACTTATTTGGGAGAAAACATTGCATGCTCAATGCCAGATAATAGTGCTAGAAAACATGACCTTTCTCATCTAACTGGTAATTTACAGCAGTATTAAGCTTCTTTTGGCAGCCTCCTGTCTTCTTGTTCAGTGATTTTAGTGAAATTTGCATAATCCTAATAACAAATGCCTGGGAACATGGACAGAGAGATTCCATGATGCACTCTGTGGGGATAGCACCTCGATGGGAATATATAGCATCGCCATCTTAGTGATGCTGATGTCAAGCTTCAGTGTATTAATTAGCTAAGATGAAAATGTCCCTGTTTTCGTGTAATATGGCAAATATTTAAATTTTGACTTGGATATAACTTAGGGTGGCCTCTGGAAAATTACAAAAGTCCACGAGAGACATTTCCGACCTGGTACAACTGGCCACCAGTGTAAGGTTTTATAAATAAATCACAATTATGTTTTCTGGTTATCCTTGCTAAGTTTGATGTGCATGGCCATCGATAGGTTTGCTCGTCCTTCTTAGTTTATCTACTTCTCATTGACCTTATATTTGTGCATTATTTGGCTAAATACTTAATCACATGCTTTATATATTTAATTAATTTCTCATGATTTTACATGTTCTCACCATTTCCTTATATGCAGGCCAAATGGTATTACTATGCCTTGCTTGGATTGATTGATGTGGAAGGCAATTTCCTTGGTAAGTTACTATAAAGATGAGCTTCTGCTGTTGGTTGATTGAGTTTCGAAAAGCTTCGCATCAAGTAATCCATGAAGTATCATTCTTTTTAGTGCATCAGCTGAGAAAGTGAATACATCATTTTCAACATCCTAACATCCCTGTTGCATACGAGTTATATGGACTATTTGACAATATGAAGCACGGATGCTGCAACATCCTGCTAGCTGAGGATGTATGGGGCATGCCAAATAATGACCAAATGGAACTAACAAGTGTTCACCCAATTTCATGATTTCTTCACAACAAAATTCTTGAGAAATTTCCAATTTCATGGTGTATAAAATATCTGAATTTCTCTTTCACAATTTTCTGAAAGGACGAGCAGTAGAGATTATTGTATTGGTTATGAAATCTAGATGCTATGATGAATTTGTTCTGCTAGGCAGGAGATCATAACTTATTTGCTTAGGTAGTAGATGAGAGGATCCTATCTATATGATATGTATAGTAACAGACATCTGTTTCTGTAAGAACATCAAATTGCCCCATGTCTAAGTACTGAACTTCTTTTTTTCCCAGTCTAAGGACTGAACTTATCTCAACAAATTATACGTCAACTTTGTGATAGCTTTACTTTTCACGAGAGACCTTCGCTTATAATGAGCCAGGCCGAACATGGATGATATATATAAATTGTTTTCTTTGCATATATTAAACATGTTTGTTCACCATTATCTTTCTAGTGAAAAGGTTTGGTTCATTTCATTTTGGCAATTCTGGAAATACTGGTTTGAAGAGAGAAACTACAGTGACCAGAAAATAAATATAAAGGAAAGTTACAGTCTACGTATGAGTACTTTCCGTGGAATGTCCTAATTCATTCTCAACATGGCAGTGGTTAAGGCATACCAGTACACCTCAATTACAAGCGTCATGCTGCTTGATTGTTGGACAATACCATGTGTCCTGTTTCTCACCTGGTTCTTTCTGAAGACAAAGTACAGATTGAAGAAGTTCGTTGGTGTAGTAATTTGTGTGGTGGGTCTTGTTATTGTTGTTTTTTCAGATGTACATGCTGCTGATAGATCAAGTAAGTATTACCATTGTCTGGTTTAATAATTTTCTTTAAGAATCCTAGGCTGCTGGAGCTGTACTTGGATACTTCTTGTCTCTCCCCAACCAGCTATAGAACAAAGAATCTATTTCTTAGACAATCATGCTCTCTGAAGGAGTGTCTTCTGGTGTTATTGTTTCACCATGTACTATATTGTTAATGGAGAAAACGTGAGATTCCATAGGCTAGTGGGTCCTATAAATCCAAATTCTCTTAGTTTTCTCAAAGTATATCCTCGAAGTAAGATATGTGAGTAGAGTTTGAGAGGTCTGCAGGAGTGGAAGGGTACAACACTTTTTTGGTGAAAGGGGATGGAAAAAAACAAAAGAGGTATTGTATTCCTGTGGTTCCCATCTTTTCTTTGGCTCTCTGTTTGGGCGGAGAAGAGCATAAAATCAGTGAAATTGTTCAACCAATCAAAGGACAAAACGAACAGTAAATACCCAACAGCATGAAGTTATCTCTTGTCTCCTTAACTCTCTCGCCTCCTTTTCTCGGGATAGATGTACTTTTTATCCTCCCCCTCACCCTTCCATCCATCAGAAAACATAACCTTGATGTGTCTCTTCCAAATATATTTCTGCTACGTATTTGTCTCTATTTCTTCCTCGTTCTTTTCCATTTTCAGTTTCTCAATCATAGTTGTGTTGCTTTATAGGTGGTAGCAACCCTATCAAAGGCGATCTACTCGTAATTGCTGGGGCGACACTTTATGGTGTTAGTAATGTCAGTGAGGTAAGTGCCTTATGAATTTGATACTTGTTAACTGTTAGTTTCACCATCTCTAGTTAGAGAATCCATTTAGAGTTCGAAAGGTTTTTCTTGGCTCATGTAGGATCTATTTTGTTTTCCTTTCTGTGTTTAAGTTAAATAAATGTTCTTTGCTTGTTTGTCATTTTGTGCACTTACACATGCAAATGCATGTTCAATTAACTTTTTTCACTTCATTTCTTTGTTTGTTTGTTCATTTAAGTTTCTCTCTTTACTATATCTTATACTGTTCACCATATTTTCTTCAGTTATATAATCTCTCCTTTTCCTTTCAGTTTCCTAGAAACTCCCATCCCAAACATGTCTCCAGGGACTAGTTCTCAATCACTTAAAATATAATATAGAAGAGCAACAAAAGTGACTATAATCGTGCTGCACATGGCTGTTTCCTTGTATAGTGAAGAAGCTCTAGTGGTGTACTTCCCATCCCTTCTGCCCAAACTACGCCTGCATATTTTGTTTACTTTATGCACTCGATATAAATGTTTTCATGCGTATCGACTGTTGAGTAGAGTTGCATATTATTTTAACCCCATCACGAATTTGCACTCTCTTATACCCGACCGGTTAGAAAAATAGACATGACTTTCTAGCCAGCTACCCATAAGTTTATGGCTCTATGTATTTGAATTAGCCTATATATCTTCAGGCATTTTGGTAGTTCCTTGAGTTCTGAGGTTGAAGGTTAATACTTGTGTCTGTTTCTCTGCAGGAGTATTTTGTTAAAAGTGCTGATAGGATTGAACTTATGGCATTCTTGGGTATTTTTGGTGCCATTGTCAGTGCTATCCAAATGTATCCTTTTCTGTATACTTTCAGTATCAATAATTTCTCAATGCTGATAATCATTTTCATCATATTATGCGACTTCTTTAACTGAGCGTACAGAAGCATACTTGAACGCGATGAACTCAAATCTATTCACTGGTCATCTGGGGCGGTAACTCTCTATCATCCATAGCACTTGTTTCTAGAATTAATTGTTGGTTTTGACATGTTCCTTGTTGTAAAATGTTTAAAGAACTTGACCTGCTGATTTTACTATGTAGTAACATCTGATTCATCAGAAAATGCATAAGCAATTGTCTCACTTGATATACTCTCCAATTTAATATACTGCTCATATTCTTTTGCAGACATTTCCTTTCTTTGGATTTTCTTTAGCCATGTTTGTGTTTTACTCGGCCGTTCCTGTCTTACTCAAGGTATCACTTTGGTTTCTAGTCAAATTCCTCTCTCTCTTACACTGTTTCACATGCACAGTCATACATTTCCATATGTCCATATATGTATATTATACGTTTGTGTAATATCTATATCCTTTTCCAGTGAATCACTTCTGCTCTTCCATCCTTCAAGTCTTATCTCTCTCTCTCTCTCTCTGTGCCCTGCGTTTATTTTGCTTTGCGATAGATAGAACTTGCCGGTATCAAAGTTATTTGTAGAAAACACAAACCAATCTGATTTTCATCTTTGTGGGTCAAAGGATACGAACAGAACACTACCTTATGAATAGAAGTTTAAATAGAAGCCATTTATGGAAGAAAAGCAAAAGTAGTACCAGATCTAATTTATCAATAGTTATCAATTGCTGCTCGTCTACCGGTTCTACCATCTTCTTCCGTTATTTGATCTTTTCTATCTTTGGGTGCAAAATTTCAGTATTATTTAATGGGTCCAACTTCCCTTATAATGTTCCCATGCAGATCAGTGGATCAACAATGCTAAATTTGTCGCTGCTCACCTCTGACATGTGGGCTGTTTTCATTCGGATCTTTGCATACCATGAAAAGGTCCACACAAAAAATTTAAGATGTTTAAGTTATAATACTTATCTCGCAGTTCTCTGGTCTCCGTGATCCTGAGTATCTAATCTGAAGCCAATTTTCTCCAGGTCGATTGGATGTACTATGTAGCATTTGCTGCTGTCACAGTCGGGCTTATTGTTTATTCAGGGTATGCCGAGAATTGTACTTTCTCTTTGTTCGCTTTTCTTGAACTTTTTCCTCGTTCATCAGTCGTCAATGAGAGTTATTTTACATAGTCCACAAAAGGCATTACGGACTTGCTGAGCCAAGTCGGCATATTTCAACTTTAAAGCATGCATACTAATAATATAACACATTGCTCTAGGAGTTCGCATAAAATGCATCTCTCTTGTTATGTATGGATGGTACTCTTTCCACATGAACAGACATAGGAGTGGTATTTCAAAACTGAACTGTCATCTGGATTATGCTTGACTCGTGCATAAGCTGTCGACAACTTCATCTTTCATCAAATATTAGAGTTACTCCAGTTCAAGTTTCATATTTGTTCAAAATATAGCGGAAACATTGCAATAGACACTGATCTATAGTGGAACTCAAGTTTGACACTTTTCAAAATAGCTGTGGAAGAGAAAAAGAGCCTTTATTCTGGATTAATGTCGCCTATTAGATCTTTGAAAATGTAAATTTGAGTTAGATTATTTAAAAATTCTTGGTGAACTATGTATCGGAACTTTATCTTTTTGATTAGATAGGCATGTTTCTTCACCATCATAGCAACTAATCCACTTCGTTTTGCCTGAAATTTTTGAGTTTCTGTTCCTCAGACTGCTTCTCTGATTTCATCGGACCTTTTCTAATTTCCTTCCGACTTTCATGGTCTCTTCTTGATTCTAAATCAGAGTCACAGTCCAGTTCCATCAGTCGTTATTTCTGTTCAGTGATACATATAAAGCGTTTATTTCAAAGTTTGTGCAATGAACATCAACTTGACCAGTGATGCAATCATTAATTCGTACTGTTAGGAGCTGATTACTTTATGACAATTGAACCAATTGCAGGGGTGATAAATCGGATCAAGTTGCTGATGAGTTGAAGCAGTTTGATGAGGAGGCTAGCATAGGCCGTCCAGATCAACACGACAAAATGAGGAGCTCAAGATTAGCAGACTCTAGCAGGCAGGATGCTGCTTCCAGTAGTGCCGTCTAAAAAGATGGCAAGGGAAGTCAGTATCAGGAAGGAATTTTTGCAGGATTAGGAAAGACTGGGTGCACGTTCCGTGCTATAAAGATGATCAGCTTTACTACCACTAGGGGAAGCGTATGGTTGGAAAAGTCCGTCATCTCCTGTCTCAGAGTTGAGTTTCTTGCCATTACAATTACCATGAATTTTGATACTCATCAAGCTCTGTTAAAATTCATGGTGTTAAAAGTTGAATACTGATGCTCTGTTCACCTGTAGTTGGAGTCCCTTGGAGATTATGGTGATTTGAGCTTGAAGATATATATAATGTAGATTCACGAAAATATTATCTGGATAGCAAGTGAATGTCTGTTTGGTGTTGCTGTGCTTGCTTTAGTTGTTGCCAAATATAAAGCACAGAAAGGGAAGCAAATGAGCAGAAAATGAATTCTCTATGCAAACTTCAAGACTCCGTCAGTCTATTGCCGGAAAGCTGTTGGGTTTTCACCCCATAGTTATGAGCCCGAAGTAATTACAACTTAACACAAACTATTACAAAAATAAATGGTAGGTTACAAAAACCCCTTAATACAAGCCAAAAATTACAATAACAAAAAAATTACAAGAATATTATTACTTTTATAGAAACAATAACAGATGGAATAAGTAGTAAAGAATATCAAAATAAAAATAGGCAACCCACCATCGGTTGCACCAAACCCATCAAGGGATGCGACCACAAAAAGTCCCAAACTAACTACAGTCTGAACCACTTAGGTTCTCACTAAACCACTCAGGTCCACCCTAAAATGAAATCACTCACAAGGAGAGAAGGGGAAAGACTATACCAGTCTTTCTTCTGTTCTTTGTCTTCATCAGAAGGACTGGCAATATAAATAGAGGAAGAAATTGAAGACGAGAGAGAGGCAAACAACAATTTGCAAAAAATCGAGGGAGAAGAGTTAGAAATCGAGGAGAGTTATCGACATACTTAAAAAATGAGGGACAAGGGGAAATAAAATTAGGGCTGGGGTTTTGGAGGGGGTAAATAAGAAATCGGGTCATGTGTATCCGGGTCGGGTCGGTTGGGCCATCCAGGTGGTGGGTTGGGGCTATGGACTTGGGCCTACCAAATATGGTCCTAGGCCAATTTTTTGTGAAAAACATACGCCTATTCCCCCCAAGCTACTTCCGAACCATCAACACTATTAGCAACAAACTCCGTCATACGCACTTTGCGTTGCCTTCACTTATAAACACTTCCACAGTTTCTACGACAAACTTTCAGCTCGATATTTATCAAATAATACCAGCTGATATAAGAAATCACAATTGCTCGTAATCACATATCAATTTTCGACATAATAGTGATATTTTAGTTTATTTTCTTAGGACCCTGCTTAACCAAACTGAAGCACATCACTCAATGGCTTTACCAACTATTATTCTCATCTCAATTATGATATTTTTTTTTTCTCGGTATCACACAACACATAGCTCATTGATACCCCTTCAACACTGATACTACACAACACACAACTCGTATGATATCCCCATCATTAATCATATTACACAACACACAACTCGTATGATATGCCATATCATCTCTACTAATCAATAACAACACATAGCTCGTCGTTAATCATATCATCATAAGCCATTGCAGTATGCCGCCTCCCAATTAGGTAAGTCATCTTTTATTCCAAATCAAACATCAACATCATTAACTTCAGCATTCAATTCCATTCAATAATTATTTTCTTGTTAATAACATTCCCATTTTGATTTCATTCGCCCATCGATTATACGATCATACTATCATTCTTCTTACATCCATACATCACAACCACATATAACACATAATAACAATTTCATCAATATCAAAGTAACCTAACAAATAGTCCATAATCAAATATATAAACAACCAATATTATATCCATATATATAAAGATAAATTCAAGTTCACGGTTAAATATATAAGCAACCAATATATATAATACTATACACTATATATATAAATCAATTAGCTATACTTACCTCGAATCTCAAAATGATTCTGTTAACACCAACAGTTGCTCAACCCTCTACTTTATCTTGACCTCCTCTGTTCTCCGCAAATGTGCGTGTTCAGCTTGTGACTTGTGTGTGCATATGTGTAAGCTGGTCCAGACCTCTTACCATATCCATTTCCCCAATTGGCTCAATGATTTTGATGAAACAGTCCCTGAGGCAACGACAGAGGAGGATGACACTCCTCTTTCCTGAGGTTTACTATAATTACACGTAGACCCCCTATTATTTGAAAAATTACATCTAGCACCACTAAGGTTTGCTTCCATCTAATAATTAAATCCTTTGTTAGTCAATATTAATTAAATTTATTGAAGATATGTTAAAAACAAAATACCCGTGGCCAATGACTATTTGCTACGGCTATTTTATTTTTAACCAAGACAATTAGTCATGGTTAAATGTTGCATTTTTTTTTAATGACAAAAGTTCAAAGTTTTCATTATTCACATAAGATAATTACAATATCTCAACATAAAAAAAGTATAAAAAGAAAAGGTTATACTTCCAGTCACGTTTTTACCGAAAAACGGTCATAGGGACCAAATTGAGATAAAAATTAAAGTTTAAGGTGCTAAAGTCAAGAGATGAATTTGAGGGACTAAAGTGATTCTAAATGAAAACTTAAGGGACCAAATATAGTATTTACTCTAAAAAATTTATTTGACATACAATGAATCACTAATAAGTCAATCAGGAGTAAATATAATTTTTTTCCTCAATTTTTTTGTTAATATTACCAAATTCGATGAATTTTGACTAAATGAAAGACATATTTATTAAACGGAAGCAAACATCAGGGGTTGTTAGATGTAATTTTTCAAGTTACATAGAGTTTACGCATAATTACACCAAATCTCATGATAGACGAGGGTAATTATCCCTTTGATAAAAGTTACAATTTATATGACTTAAATGTGATTATTAAAAGAAAGACCAAACGACAAAAAAATTATATTTGCACTTGAAATAAAATTTTAATAAACTCAGTCGTAGAAAAAATGCGCACTTAATTAAGAAGTGCATTTTATATAAGGACTTCTATCTTATCGGTTTTTTTTTTTTTTTAGGATTCCATTATAGCTACATTATGAATTTCAATTATCAATAATCAATATATAATTCAATTATTAATGTTAAATATATATAACTAACTAATAACTATTTTATAGTAGATCAACAATTATTATTAAAACATACTAATATCTAATATTGGTGGGATTCCAAACTCATGATCAGGAAGTCATAAAATTTCAGCTTCACCAATTAAATGAAACCTCATTGATATATGTACTTATATTTTAAAAATACTCGCAGATAGGTTCTTAATTTTTACCGTATTCATATATGAACTACTTTATAACATACTAACAATTATTATTAAAATAGATCAATAACAACTGCTTTGTGGTAATGGTGCATTATAGATCAAATGTGCATTAACACTTATTTTCATAGACCGTAGGGGGACGGCCAATTTACCTAAATAATGGGGCTGAGTAGCAAAGTCTTAGAAGCTAAAGAGGCTAAGTGCAAGGTTTTCAGAGTAAGAAAACGAAACAGTGAGGAAGTCAGAGAATTAATACCACAATTGAACTCTCGATTGCCAGTTGTTTCGTCTGAATCTCTCTACTTTCACGAAGGTAAGAATCTAAACGGCTAAAAAATATCTAGTGATGTTTTTCGTTGACGGTGACGAAGTTCTTGTTTACAGGATTTTGTAAATGTAGTGGGTTTTTCGAATATAGCATGATGGTCAGTATAATTGAAGTATTCAGTTTTTAGGTGTAAAGGGAATGCCTAGAATTTCTTTTCTTATCATAGAATTATGAAAGCAGTAGTTATAAATTTGTGTTGTGGGTGATCATATCTATGATCGGAACTCACTTATGCATATCTCTGAAAGGTGAAGCTTTTCTTTTCTGTTTTTCTTTCTTTCTCTCATTTTTCCCATGTTTGTTGTTGATTGATAAGTGGCAATTGATCCACAAGGATGGATGAAGATGGGTTTAATGAAAAATGAGAAAGGGTTTGGAGAATGAGTAGTTGAGACGGTGTAAATACTGTGTATCCTTTATATTTAGCTAAGGCAGATTTTATATTAACATAGGGCTTTTTATTGTGGATGTTGGACAACTATGCCTCCCTTCGGAATCTGAATTTAGAATAACTGTGAAGTCTGTAGGATGCATGATTGATTGGTAATTGTGCGTGTGTTGTATATAGATGGAGCAATCTCTTTCGTCACTGGCATTTAGAGGTTCCATTTTAGAAGCAATTGCTGAAGCGAAACAACAGAAGAAACTTTTTGTCGTCTATACTTCAAGTAAGTTCCATTTTTACATTGATTTACTTTCGTAGTCCTTAATAAAAATTCTCTTGGCAATTTGGCATTACAGGAGAAGAGAATTGTAGAGCTTTTGTAACCAAAGAGACCAGGAATTTTATGTTTTTTTGGCAGTGGCATTGAATTATAGTGGATGGTGGAACACCAATGAAGTTGCTTAATTATCTTTTCTTAGCAAATGATGTTTTGAAGTGTGTGGAACAAGAAGAGAATTAATTTAAATTGGATATTATTGCGAGAGCATCTTCAAACAAAAGTATTCAAATTAGTTTTGTGGTGGCTGATCAGATTGCGTGTCACTTTGTTATTGTAGAACTACTTGGAAAAAGGTAGTTGTTAGTCGTGTTGGGATCAATAAGTTGGATTTGGTAAACAAAGAAGAGATTGAGCGAAAAAGGGGCATATATTTTAGTTTGTTAATGTAGCATCTGCCGAAGATACAAATGCATAGGAATTGGATTTTAACATGCAATAAGTATAGGTTGCTTGGTACGCTGCTTTGAATTGATTTGACAATTATGATGGTATAACTCGAGGAAGAGGTTGATCTAACCTTGCTTGCAAAGTGGTAGTCAACTACATTGCACAGATTCCTATAAGAATGGTTCTGTGTAATATTATGTTCTCTGGATATGGGTGTGGGTGGGATAGGGAGGATATCAGATACATGTTTTTTAAGTATCTAAATATAAGAGGAAAAGAAAAACATGGGTACGGTATGGATATGAAAATAGGAGTATCTATACGTTTGAATACAATGTGGCACTTTTTGATATTTTGCAAAAAAAGTTTTGGGTTAAAATGAAAACTCAAAACTAAACAATAAGATCTCACCCAACTATTTTTGGACTTAGATTTTCAACTCCTTATCTTTCGGATTTTCTTTAAATTACATATTTGACAAGTTAAAATGAGATTATTTTAAAGTGAATCAAATTTGTTCTATGCTCTTATACTTTGTTCACATTATTCTGTTGTAATGTCTTGAAGTTTGTAATATGTATATATATATGTATTATGGTTGTCAATGTTTAGGTGTAAATATATTTGGTCATTTACTATATTTTGAAAAATTATAAGATCGTGGTAAATAAATAAAGAATTTGAACAAAGAGTAGAAGCAATTACTGAACCTGGAACATCGATGTTAGTGTTCGAGTATTATTGTAATATCATTTTCTGCTATGTAGATTTTTGATACATTTACAGATATAGTTTATCCAACCTGCATCGCATTCTATATATTGTTGAGTACTAATGTACCCCACATCCATATTGTACCGTATCTGTTGAGTGCTAGTGTATCCCGCTTCCAATTGTATCCAAATCCATATTTGTGATCTCATATCCATATATCATAAGTAATCAAAATAATGTAAACCTTAGTCTTAAATTTGGAGATGGTCCTTGATATAGATAGTGAAAAGAAAAGGACCAATTAGCTGAACTCTAGGCAAGTGCAGGAATAAAGCTTCATTGACTCTGTCGCTCCACATTTGCTCAAAAGAGGGGGACAAAGGATATTACTCAGTGACTCCTAACGAGTTTTTGCATAGTAAACTATCGAGAAAATGGGGATAGGAAAAAAAGATGAAATATGAGGGAACGATTGAGTAGGGCAAAGATTCATGAAGTTCGGCAGAAGAGACTGAGGAAGTTAGTTGTAGAAGTGGGAAAGGAACAGAGTACTGAGCATAGTCCATTTTCTGGTTCTTAACCTTGTACATTTCATTGGTCCAGTCTTGATTTCCATAATAAATATTCTTTCTTTTTCATTATGGTAGATAAAAGCTAAATGTTTTGCAACCTTTGCAACTGGGCAATGCCTTCATGCTCTTTCTTTTTGTATTTTGTTTGCACATATAAAGAAGCCCCTCTTATTCAGTTGTGAGTGTGGCATTTGAAAAAAAAAAAAAAAGAAAATAGTAATTTGAGCTATTTAAAAAAAAAAAAAAGAAAATAGTAATTTGAGCTATTTGGCCCAGTGAATACCATAGTTGGGTTTGGATTTTGCAAAATCTTATAGCTATTCTATATAGAATACTCACGTGCACTAAATCTTTTGAGCTCACATACGTGGTTTTTGGATTTGCTGGTTAATGGTTAAAGATTTGTTGCTTCAGGGTTTGCATGCCGTTTTATACGATTTCTTTGTAGTTTGAGATGTGCTATATGTTTTCTTATACATGGCTTAAGATGATGATGAACTTTTGGTTACCACTGACAGTTTCGGGGACAAATATTTTGAATCCTATAATGTTTATGCCTTGATAAACAAGATTTCCTATATTTGACAGTATCATTTTTCTGTACTAGGTGACAATTCGGAGTCAAAACTTTTAGAAACATCCACATGGATCGATCCAAGTGTAGGTTTACTCTGACCGCTATCCACAGAATCACTGTTATTCCTAATAGGTTTCTAGATCCACAATTATTTTCTCCTGTCACTGTTTTTATGATCTCATACTGCATTCAGGTTTCTGAGGTGTTGTCAAAGTACTGCATTTTGTTACACATCTTGGAAGGAAGCTCTGAAGCATCAAATTTTTCAGCAATATGTATCCTTTCTTGAAGCCAATTATCATCCACAATTTAAGTTTAAATGGCTTAGACTGACACCATGCAATAATAGTTACACAACTAGGCAGTGAGTGGAAGCGCTACTTTATTTTTTCTAAAAGGTTTTGTTGGAAGTAGGGATCAAAGTATGTCTTTCTATAGATACATGTGGAGATATGCTTGTTCTTATGTCTATTATTGTAGCTGACATACGGAGCTTGATGCATCTTGAACAGTACTTATCAGTTCGTCATCTGTTAAATGAAACTGGGATCTAAATTGAGAAATGTCAGAGCATTGTCTTGACATGTCTCTTGTTTACCCAAAATCTAAAATATTGAAATCTGGTATCGCGTCTGGAAACAGAAGCAGCAGTTGGTTGCATCAGCATCGTAAGCAAGCAGGATCTATTCATTCTGTAGAGTCTGAGTTGAGCACTAGGGGTGGTAGTAATAATGTTAGATACTGGTATTCTAATGCTGATCCTGTGCCTACAAACTTTAAAAGAAAAAATGATGTTAGTTAGGTTGGATGGTTAGATGCTTACTCCCCCTATCTGAGCCAGTCAAACTGGAGCGCAGTTAATGGCGTAAAGATTCGTAAGTATTGAACTGCATAATTGGGGAGAGATGATGTTAGAAAAGGATTCACGGTTTAACTCTGTTTGCTGTTTACGCAGGCACAATTGTTTGTTCTCTCTCAAAAGAGCACCTTGTTTTTCTTTGTTGTGGTCTTGGAATTTCAAGAGTTTCTCTAGGGTTGATTTTTATGTTTTCTTTTAATTATTTACTTACTATGTAGTAAGCTGTTGAGTTGATATTTTCAGGCCTAAAACTTGGGGTATTAGAGAAAGATAAAATCTCGTAGAACCTACAAAATATACTATTTATGGCACCTCTAATCAACTTCAATTAATGTGTATACTTTCTGTCAAACAGTTGGACCAGATAGCACAAGCACAAGTGGCTTTAACATCCACATTTGTTCCAGAAAAGGCTACGATATGGGTGAAATCACTTATTAATTGGTCATCATGTGGCAATCTAATTGAATTTCTGGCTAGTTTTCAGAGGGATGTCTTCTTAAAAGCCTTAGCTTATATTCTGACAGGGTGAAGCAAATGGATAAGTCTTTGTTATAAGACTAAATACCCTACAGTTTGACAGGATTGGTAAAAAGTGCTATTCCTTTTGTCAATGAATATATTAATGTGACTACTAAGCGCTCATGGCTGTATTTGTGAAGGTAAAAAGTAAAGCTAATATCAAATATCAGCTAGCAACTTTGTGATTTTGACCTATGACTCCTTTTCAGTCTGAAGCATTTTTTTCAATTTTGGATGGAGTAATGAACTAGATGTGCCATCATTTTCACCCGTCCTCCTCCCTTCGTCCTATTCGTGTACCTAACAAAGATAGGAGTTCCCGTCGTTAAACTGAATGCAGTTATTCAGTGGTTGGTGAAATTGTGTTAGACTAAGTAATTCTGAAGCACTTACTAGTAGAAATAGATAAAGTTTGTATCCTTGCATCAAGCTCTGCAGATCCCCAGCATTCTGCCCCTTGTATAACTGCTATTGGATATAATGGTGTACAACTTTGGCAAAAAGGTACTCTTTTCATAGCCAAAAACTTCATTTTGTTTAGCAATTGTTGCTTACCTGATTTTTATATTTTACATTGTATCTTGTTTTTCTGAATGACAATTTTTAGAGGGCTTTGTCAGTGCCGATGTTCTTGCTTCCAGTCTTGAGGAGGCATGGTTAGGTCTTCATGTTCAGGTGGGTTATGCTGGTATTTGATACACTCATTAGAATATTTCCGAGTTTTGTGCCCTTTTATAGCAGTCCCCTGTATCCCTGCTGCTGGTCCTGTGTCTTAATTGTCCTTCATTGAACCTTTACTACCTAATAATATTGTTTTCTAATTGATGTGTATTACTTGTTGATTGATGTTTGCCAGTTGCTGATGCATTATGTTGTCTTGGTTTAATTTGAATCAAAGTGGTTAAGGTTTTGCATTTTCTAGTTCAACATCTGAGAGAACCAAACCTAATCAACTTCACTATAGAAGTCCTACTCTGGTTTGGCTTTCCAGCTTGCCCATTTTTCCATTTCCAACATTCTTGTTTATCTATACAGCCTCCCACTCGTCTTATCTCTTCTGCCACCATTTGTCGTTTCCACTACCTCGAATGGGCATCACAGATCCTTCCACATTTTGCAAATTTTGCTTCATCTCCACTGTTTGACCATATTTGAGCCAAAAGTTCTTGTTGATGTGTTGTGGGTGTTTGGTGCTGTTACGGTTTCCCATCTGTATGTTATCATATTATATTACATCAGGGATGAATTGCTGGATGGAATCTTTGTCAATAATTACTTTTTTGGTGCTTGAACCAATTATGCATTGAATGTTTGTGGTTTAGGAGACTACTGCTGCTTTCTTGACTGCTGCACTTGCTTCTGGAAAACAACTGGCTTCAGGAACTTCGGGGATTACTTCATCTGAGCAAGTGACACCAGGGACACATGTGTCGGCACCATTGACCAATGCTCATGTCCTATCCCCGGATGCTGGACAGCCATTATATTCTGGGGCAACAGCAGATAGTAACAGTTCTAAAGATGCTTCGAAAGTACTCAAAATTGTTTTTTGGTCATTATCTTTGGTAACTGTATTCTGCTGGCTTTGAAAAGTGTGAATGTTTTGTTCATGGACAGGAGACAGATTCCAAGGGGGTTGGTGTGGGTTCTACTGAACCATCTCTTGCTGTGAGCAGTCGTGAACTTGATAAGTCTATTTCCGAAATTGAAGCAGGAAATACTTCACAGGACCCGACTGAGAGAAGTCAAAATAACCCTAAAGTGGCATATCCTGTGCCGGAAAATAATTTAAGCTTTTCTGATAATCATTTGGACAGCAGCAATGAAGTTTTTCACGAGATTTCAAATGAAGCTAATGAAGTGGCACATGTTCGTACAGAAGAGACCAGAGAAGTTGAGAAAGATGATACTCCAGCTTCCTCTGCCATTAAATCAAATGATATTTTCCTAAATATTAGACTGCCTGATGGTTCTAGCCTACAAGTCAAGTTTTCCGTGAATGATACCTTGAAAATGGTTAAAGATTATATATATGGAATTCAATCAAGCAGCTTTGGCTCTTTTACTCTAGCAATTCCTTACCCTAGAAAGGTTTTCAGTGACCAAGGTATGCTCTAATTCTTTTAGCTAATTGTGTACTTTATTGATATAGAACTGGGAGTACTTACCAAAAGAAGGGGATTTTTCATGAAAATAACAACTTTGCTCGTGTTCTTTGTCATGTTATCTAACCTTTCTACATTCCTTTCACCTAGAAGTTTACAATGAAAAACACCTTGGCTTATCAATAAGTGGGTATTACTATACCTGGGCCCATATCTAATAAATACTTATAATAGTTACTTCTATACCCAATAGGATCCTACCCATAGAATACCCATTGGGTGTTACCCATAGAATGCCCATAATAATTGTGTCTGATCTGGTCCAAGCCATTAAATTTTGTGTTACCTTTGTCATAGTAAGTTTGGAAAATTAAATTTCTTAAATTTTAAATTTACATAAAAAAAATCAAACGATAAAGTTTCTTAAAAAGAATGAAGTAATTCTATGTGGTTTTGGTAATGATATCACAAGAACATGTTACTAAATTAATTTATTAATTTATTAAAAATATTTATGAGCTTCCGGTTTATAAAATAAAGCTGTTCAAATTTCAACAAGTACAAATTGACCATCTTTATAATTTAAATAATCATCTTGACTTTGCTCAAAATAGTAGTCCAATATCAATCAATTACGTCGCTGGGGCAGACTCAAGATAGAAATGAAAATTTAAGAATCAGTGTAAAAATTAAGTTGAGCATGAAAAACATATTTAACTTTGGCATAAATAAGTTAAATTTTTTATTGATTTAAATTTGCGTTCAACTTTCTTTTGATGATTGTTTTATGATTCAAATTCTAATAACTATAGAATATTAGTCGAGCTTAACTAATTTAAATTTCTTAAGTTTTTTGTTCTTTCGTTTTCCAAACTATTCAGATGAATTTATCTGTGGAGTTGCCACTAAGAAAATAAAGATGAAAAACTCTGACAAGTTTTGTTAAAGTATCAATAAGTAAAAAAGTATTAATAGAATATGTCCAAGATTTATGAATTTTTATATATCAAATAGATCTAGTCAATTGATTTATCAAAAACTTTACAAATTTGATGATTTTAAGTTAACCGGTAAATATGCATTTTGGAGTATTAAACCTTACCCATAGTAATATCTGTATCCACAAATATTTTAAGTCTAGGCCCTATTCATACCCAAAATATTTATTTCTATGGGTATTGATCTGGCTCATCTGGGTGTGGTCTTATGTAAAAATATCTGGTTTGGGTAATAGCTTTTATAATGGGCTCGGGTTGGGGTATTGTCCGCCTATTGACATGCCTAAAATCATCCTTGAAGGCAGCTGCAATGAGCGCCAAAATTGATCTAGTTTAAGGTTTAATATCAAATAAACACATATATTCATATGACTATGGATGCTTGTACACAATCTTTTTTCTCATGATTGCAAAATGCCAAACCTTATTTTGAATTGATCTTTCATGGATTGGAACTCTATATTTCTTTACACACTAACATTCTGATGATTAGTCGTCCTACTCTACAAGTATTCAGACAGATCACATTATAAAGGACTAAAGTTACAGTCTTAGCTCATAATAGTGCAAGGGTTATTTTTGTTAGTATAGAGTGGAAATAACCTTCGTATTAACATGTTATATTAAATGAGCAGGATGTGTACCTGTATTAACTAAAAGGTGACCAGAACTAGGCATGCAGTAAGTAGGTGGATTATACTGGTGATAACAGATAATTTATTTTACTTCGTTTTTGTAAGGGAGGCCGGGTAGTTGACACCATTACTCTTTTGTCGAAATTTCCGGCTTTCTATTTAGATTCGTATTATGTTTCCATGAATTTCTCTTTTGTTTTTGGGCCTGAATGCAATGCTAGTTTATTAATCACTTCATTTTATGTTGGGTTGTGTATTTAGTGAAATATTCTTGAATCTTGATGTGTTTTCGAGCAAGTATTTCTGCTTATCTGTATCACAGTGCTGAATTGGCCATACTCTTGAATGTTTGTCTTCTGGCTCCTATTACGTGGACAGATTTGGGCAGCACATTATCAGAACTGGGTCTCTTCAATAGGCAGGCATTAGTTGTGGTGCCATATAACCAAAATAATTTGCATCGTAGAGGAGTACCTTCGCACTATGAAGCTTCTCCCTCAAATGATGCTGGCTCTTCTAGTGAAGGCGGAGGATATTGGGCATTTCTGAGAAGAATTTTATCTTATGCAAACCCTTTTTCTTATCTTAGTGGAGATGCCAGCACACCAAGTGCTACCCAGGAATCCCAAAGTGGCGTATGGCAATACAGTGAGTTAATTTAATTCTCTCATCTTTCTACAAATAAATGTGTGTGGAATCATATGATTTGCTTCATTAATATAAACTTCTAGGTCAAATGGTTCATATATCCTGTGCTAAGTAAGTGGACTCTTTGTTTGTTGTTACGCTTCTGAATCCTCTAATACTAGCCCTAGAAATACCTGATGTAATGCTGGGGTTTGTTCTTGTTTCTTCATTTAGTGTCTGTTCATTTCCTTAATTTCTGTGGAGGCTTAATTTCATTTATTAATAATTCTATGCAAACAATAATTTGAAGAGAGAGATCATCTCTGAAAATATATTTTCTATCTCAAATTACATTTTGACCTCAAAACCTATTTATGTTCTTATAAGCCAAAAATCCTGATTATTTCGTGTTCCTGATAATTTATAGTTTTTCAAGAATTTGATTCTGCATGAAACAACCAACCCCAGGTTGTTCAACTACTAATTGAGTATTTGGTGCCTAAATAATTCCATTTAGAGATTAAGAATTTCTTTTTGGGAGAACAGCAAACTGCAATTCCCAGTTTTGTTGTTCATTTCCTCTCTTTCTCCATGACTTGGATATCTTTCATTACTGAACTTTCTGATATTCATTTATACTTTTTGAAGGTGCGCAACTTTCATAAAACACCATCTTAACAACTTTAAAGCTGAGAGAACACCTATATATTCTGTCATAAATCCTTGGTCTTGTTTTTCTTGATCTATAGAACTTTCATATCCAATTAACAAGTAAACACCCTAATGATCTGGTCAATAAAACTTCTCCCACTACTGTCATCGCCGCAGCAAAGCATCCCTCTGAAATCTTCAAATATTGAAATCATCATATGACTGTGTACGCCCATGAACCGTGAAAATGACGCAATATAGATAATCTCTAGCATACCTAAGTAGGAGAACTTTATTAATGCTATTTCTTAAATCATATCGACAAGAATAAGATGGCATAGCTCTGGAATATTACGCTGATGCTTAAGCTGCAGCTGCAGATATGTTGGCAGCGTTTGCAGATGCTTTAGTCGTTCTCTTATTGGTGATAGAATTGGGATCAAGTCCATTATTGCAATGTTTCTGCTGTGGTTTGGTTTTGTACCATGAGTTTATGAGCTAATTTGGTGGAAATCATCTGCTTCATGTGATTCCATGTTTTGGGTGTATGTGGTAAATTGTCTATGGGAAAAGCAAACAAAGATGCCCTTCGCCCTTGCTTGAGGATGAAAATGTGTCTAGAAGAGTTTTTTTAAAAGGTGAAACTGTTGAAAATGTGTTTGGTTATATTTTCAAACAATACAAAGTTTTTATAGTTTTGTTATATTATCGAGTTGGTTATATGAAATTTGGTAATGATTATGCGGACTGATGATATAAAATTATTATTTATTCTGTCTTGTAATTGTGTATTTGCAATATACATAGAGCAACAGAGTGGTGAGGGTAGTGGGTTGGGAGTTTTTAGGAAGAAAGAGTAAAATGATAGGTGTACTGGGAGGACTATTCTGAGTCTCTGACAGTGAATTTGGTAAAGTTTGGTTTTTATATCCAGAAAAGGGTTAAATTTGTTATCAATTAAATTGGCACTGTCGGACGTGAAGTGTGCTTCCAGCAGGTGGAACTGAATGGAGCCATCATATATTTGGAATCAGGTTTTTCCTTTCTTGTTATCCTGCACGGAATTTTCGGGTTTTTGGGGTGTTAATGGTGGTGGTAATCTTGGTTGCTGCAGATTATATTTCTTGAAATCCGGATTCTGGACACAAAAGATTGATTGGTGTGTAGCTGGATCATTTTCAGTTGGAAAGTGCATGTTGTTCTTTGCATACCCAAACCCCCCCTTTTTTTCCTTTTTCCCCTATCGTGGTGTCTTAAACATGCCCTATAAGTTTGTTGGCTTACCACACTCTAAAATAGTTAAATTACTAAATCCTCTACTGTCTAACATTACCAAATAGAAGTCATGAATAAACCATCTTGTCCTCGACTTACAAGTGTAAAGAAATGGATCAGATTTCCAATTGACAATTCTTCACCTAAATTCATAGTAATTGTATTGAAATATATCTGGGTACATTTGGGACCTCATTCACCTCTTTGAGCTTCTATTGAATCAAGAAATAAAATAGGTTTGATTGGCCATCTTTTTTATATATACATAAGGCATTATCCGGATAATTCAAATCGAAGCAATTGGATGTCCAACTCGGGCCTATATGAGCGATCAATAGAAATACTACAACTTTGTCATATATTCCATACATCACTCTTGATAGATATCATATTCATGGAATAGGATGCACTTTCAAGATGCCTTGGTGGTAGCATCTGAATACTTCTTTAGTTGAAAGGATGTCTTCGTAGCATGTTGATGACTAAATCTGTTTCCTATAAGATTCAAAGATCTTAAATCCAACGTATCATTAAATGCCCCTACTTGTATAGAAAGTATAGACTCTTGAGATCTTAGAATAGACTCAATCCCTTCCTCTCTTTCTTCCTACTCACCAGAACACATCCTCCAACATCTCCACATCACCAAGAGTTATGACTGTGAAAATGGAAACAGATTGAGAAAAGGAGAAAGGAGAGAGAATCTTGAAGTTGCCTTTCTCCTTCATATATCAATCCTACAGCAATGTTAAAGAATTTGAACAAGTCATTCTTCTTTGGTTAGTTCAAGGATGATTGTTAGTCTAACATGTTTAGGGTGGCGAAAAAGCAACTACCAATGGCTAACTTTTTGGCCTGACATAATTGTTTTTCCTCATCTAAACTTAGTATTGTTTTAACTGTATCTCATTACATTTTCGGTTTACCTCTTTTTATGTCTGAAATTATTACATTTATGCTCCTCGGTAGGCTTACCAAGATAATTGGTCAAAAAACATACAAGGTCAGTTGAGTCAAGAGCAAATACAAAGTTACAAATGTTATTTTGCTAACATCGTCCTTTACTGTAAAATTGACATAGGGGAAGTCTCCAAACATGGTAGGTTTTTATGATTTATGAAAGATGGACGAGATTAGTCAGTAATTCAGCTATATCAGTGTGAGGTGAGTGTTCATCAGTCATAGATTCTTACCAATCTTTATCAAAAGACACTATCATAGACCTATCCAAATGTAGCAAGTAGTATAATTTGGAATATCATGCTATGTGATTGTTATAGTTCTAGTGGTCAGGATTGCACTCCTGGTCTTTATGTTTACTTTTATTTTTGATTGATGATGATGGTGTGATGGTGCTCATGGTGGTCAGTATGTGTAGCAACTAGAATGTTATTGTGGTTCTGGTTGTTTCTTCTACAACCCCTCTGGTTTCTGGTTGTTTTAACTGGAGTAAGGGTGGGTGCCGGGTAACATATATTGGAGCAACAAATTTGCGTGCATCGTTCCTATTGAGTATAAAGCTTAGATCCTTGATATAGTTACAGTTTAATGGTTTCTTCTGCCATGTTTCTTCAGCCACATAACGGCATTTCATATTAATTTACCTTACTCTTGATCAGAAAACGTTTCTTGTGACCCATTTTTGTGCCATCAGTTTTATACACCTCTGCAAAAAGAGACAATCTAACTTGTAATTGGTTGCTTTGCGTGTTGCAGGCCCAAATCCTTCACTTCAGAATGCCCTTAGGGATAGGAGCAGACCACCAATCAACTCATCCGACACGAGTGGCAGAAACAGCAACAGCAGCACTGTACGCAGGCAGCAAACTTCTCGCTCCTTCGGAGGTAACATCCACACATTAAAACACGATGATGATGATAGTCGGCCTAACGACAGAAATGCCTTTTGGAACGGAAACTCGACCCAATTTGGTGGCAATGACGACGGGAAGTAAGTCTGGTTTTCAACTTTTGGCTACTGTACAGGAAGGACATGATCCAAATCAAGGTACCGGGATAACTTTGCTTTCTTCACACTAAACCTTGACGTTTATGAAGCTATAAGCAGATAAATTGAACATGTTTACCTCTTTATATGTGAGTAACAAAGTGATTCTTGTTCTTGGTTCATCATCTTATTACTGCATAATAGACGCTTTTTTTAATCTATTTATGATTTTCTGCTGCTTCCCTTAATCTAATGTCTGTGCATGAGTGTCAAAGAATTCATTCAGCTTTTTTGTCTTTTGAGCTTCAAAATCAAGTTCGAGTCCAGACTTTTAAAGATAACATTTTTCAAGCTCGAGCGTGTTAAAAAAAACAAGGAAACTGTAAAATTTACTCTTTGCTAATTATGAAATTTTATTATTAAATCGATAATGTAATACTATTTATTAAGTTTTGAGGGGGGTTTGAGTAGCTGTTTGGTTGTCAAAATGTATATCGACTAAAAAACTTTCAATTATATTTATTTTTTATACAAAACTAGCCGTCCACGCACACGCAATGCGTGAACAAATAAAAGGGTTATATGAAAATGTTGACATCCCCTAAGATTAAGTCAAAATATACAAATACTCCTTTTCTTTTTGCAAAATTAATGTTACATTTATAGTTGTAATTACAACTACACTTTTTATTCAAATGTAAAACTTACAGAAACATTTCTTGAAGAATATTACTAATACTCCTCAGATGGTGTAGCTATAATTTTGCAAATGATAGGGATGTTTGTGTAAATTAGCTTAACTTTAAGGGATGTTAGTGTAATTTATCTAAAATATTAATATACATTAATTGTGTTTAAATCACGCATGTTGGTCAATTTTGATACATATATAGTATCAAGTGAAACAAAATAAGGTGTGAGTTGAGGAAAAGAAAGAAATTTGTGAGAAGAAAAAATATCGGTAAGGCGAGAGAAAAATTAATTGTAATTGTGGATTTATTAAACATACAAAAATTTGTGCAGAAAAAAGAAATATGGAGTAGCGAGTTGAAAGAAATACATGAACTAAGGAGTAAGTTACTATTCTAATCTAATTTTGTTTTAAGAGAATAAATGAAATAAGGGGTAAATCTGGATATTCAAAAATTACTACGACAATAGAGTTTTCTTTTATAATAGTATAGACAACTGTTCCTTTAAATTTTTCTATATTTTTATTTATACAAATTTAGTAATACTAAAAGCTGTTTAAGAAAAAGTCAACATAGTGTTTGGATATGTGGTTTGAGTATTTTGGAGATAGAGAGAGAAAAATAGAGATAAATAAGTGTGTGTTGAAAATAGATGATATGTTTGGATTTGTATTTTGAGGTAATTTAAAATATTTTAAAATAAGTGTTGTAGGTTTGATGTTGGGATTTGGGAGACAAAAATCACTGTTCATTGTTAAATTATATCTTTTTTATATATAAATATGTATATATATAAATTTTGTATGTTTAATGTTGTATCTTTTAGAGACAAAAATCACTGTTTATTGTTAAATCATGTCTCTTTTATATTATATATATATAAGTGTATATATATATTATATATAGAAAGTTAAAAAATAAAAAAACGCATAAATAAGATAAAAAAATACAAAAATAAATATTGGGTGTGTTTTATCTTATTTTGAGAAATGTGAAAACATAAACCAAAAATAGTGCAAGAGTTCGCAAGCAATCAATGAGACTATTCAACTCAATAATGAAAAGTTACGAAAAAACACTATAAACTTGACTGTTTCAAAATACTCCAGTTACTACAAAAATAAAAAAGAAAAAATTAAGTTTTTACTACATTATAAATAACAACAGCTTAAAAGTCGTGTTTAAATCATTATTATGAACAATAGTTAAATAAAATTAAAGCAAAAACATGAATTTTTACCACGAGTAATCAATATTCGACATGATTTTTAGTAATAGTCAAAACATTTACATGGTTTTAGCCATGGTTAATATTTTCGTCATACTTAATGACCATTGCAAAGTCGTGATCGATTTGTATTTGCTACAATTTTCTTCTTTTGACTATAATAATTAGCCGTAGTAAGAAATTATATTTCTTGTTGTGAGTATTACCCCATCAATTAAAATATTTGGCATGCATTAAATTTGACATTAATTAAAACAAATAATTAAGGACCAACAAAAAGGTTCAATCCAAAATTTAGAAGTTTTAGCTTCTAACCATCTCTAAAATATTAAAGCTTGTAAACTACTTTACTTATCAGACAACTATTGTTTTTGATAATTTTAATGTCTCATAATTAAAATACCATAAATTTAATTCTATGAATATGGGTATTTTATTTCTATGATAGTTTTTTATTTTATTTTTTTTGTCTCATTTAAACATATTTGCTATTGATGTGTTAAATTAATTATTAAATTTGAATATATCAAATGATGTCTTTTTTTATTCTTTCTTATGGGTGTATAATACCAACTAATTTATCCAAAAAAAAAAATTTCTAATAATTTTCTTTTATAAAGATAAATAATCATACACTTATATGAATGCATATAAAAAAAAGACTTTATTTTTGTACATGACAAAATAAAATTCAGAGATATTATC
>NC_026147.1:18450574-18458347 GCF_000512975.1 Sesamum indicum
TATTAGATAAATTTATAAATAATTTCATTTTGAAATATAAAAATAGTTGAATAACAAATAGTCTGAAACTAAAGTAAAGTAATTTGTTTTTAGGTAATAGCGATAAATTATTATTAATTGAAATAAATTATTACAAGTACAATCATTCGCGTCGATATCAATACCTAACAAAAACCATTACAATAGAGTAGACAATATCTCACGTACCTGGCGGGACTCGAACCAACGATTTCTAAGATCATGTTGTATCAGCTTTGCCCACTAAGTTAAATCTCATTGATGCTAAAGTTAAAGTAATTAATAAGTATAAAAATACGAAAGTGTGTTGAATATAAAAATAAAATTAAATCTTTTTACTAACTACTTTGTAATTGTTCTATTTATGTTTTCGTCTTAATATTTTTTTATAATTTTATTTTTTTTAATTAATCTAATTTTGTCGGTGCTGAGACCCAATATGATGTAAGGCCTTGTTTGGTCGGTTGGCAGGATTATAAATGATAGGATGGGACGCATTGATATGACCATCTTATCTAAATTGTTAAGACCTATCTCTGAAATTTGATTAATTACACATAGACTATTTGTAGTTTGAAAAACTGCATTTAATATTCTTGATGTCTATTTTTATCCAACAAATAAGTCCTTCCATTAATAAAAAAATGACTGAATTTGTTAATAGCAACAAAAAAATTAAATAAAAATTGATATTTACATTTAATTGACTTATTATATATTAAATTTTTTCTAACTAAACTACCCTTGTAACAGTGAATATATACTTCCTCAAATGCATGAATTTGTGAAGGTGCATAAGTATAATTTAGTCATAAAAAAAATTATTTAACCTGTAATAAATTAATAACAAGTCAATTGGGGTCAAATATATATATTTTTTCAGACTTTTTTGTTGATATCAACACATTCGATGAATTTTGATTAACAGATGGATTTATTTGTTAGACGAAAACAAACATTAAGAGTATTATATGTAATTTTCCAGATTATAGGAGATCAATGTGTAATTACATCAAACTTCGAAGAATGGGAGTGAATTATCCATTCTTCTTCTTATTATTATTATTATATTATCTAGAAAAAATCTTTAATATTCACAAACGGTGGTTATTGGCACATCCACGCCAATTTTTTGTGAAGTATAAAGTATCATTGATGATAAAATAATTAACTTATTCATTTTTTTAAGATTTACATTAAATAATAATTTTTCTTTCTTTCTTTTTATTAATGCAATGTACTGATTTATATATTTATCTTATTAATAATATATTTTAAAGCGTGAAAAATAATTTATTATATGCACGTAGAAACGGCGTGCTATAAAAGCTAGTTATTATTAAATTTACACGCAATACTTTATTTTTCTTTTTCTCATAAATCAGTTGGCTGACATATTCGAATTCCGAATGTCTTTTTTGACGTCTAATACCATATTAAATAATCACCTCACCTAAAAATTAAAACTATTAATACAGAAATTATTTAATATTTCATATCACTATTTAGGTACCAAAGAAGTATTATCTTGTGATTAGTTAGATAAACATAATATTGTACATCTCATTGCTTATATGCTCTCTACATCATAGTTAATGAAGCACCCTCTTCCCTCTACACAATTTAAATTCTTATTATATTTATTTTATAAAATAAAAAATAATAAAATAAATCAACTTAAATGTGTATGAAGAAAAAAATATTAGTTAAACTAATTAATGAAAAATATATAGCTATTCACGGAAGAAAAAAGTATAGGTAACGCCATTTTAATCAATTCATATTTTGTCAACTATGATAGCAGTTAAAGGGTCTCTCCCATAATTAATAATACTAGCAGTCTAGCATACTAGATGTGTGACCCACTGCTTCTTCGGATGCTTCTCCCACTGGAAAGGAGGAATGAACTGAGACTCGATTCGAAGTGGACCCATATAATAATAGTTATTTGTTTGTAAAGAAATACATAGTAAGTGCAATACTCTTTTTTTTTTATAATTATTATAATGGCATAAAAAAATAAGTTTATATTTATTAAAAAAAGTTTGAAATAAATTATTGTTGGCATATTACTATATTTTAAATTAATGAAAGTACATTTATATTTTATAGGTTTATAGGATATATTTTAAGTTAGTTTTCTATGTTAATCAACAAACCCTTTAAATGGATTCTAATAATCTATACTCTTTTACAAGCAAAGAGCATAATTAAATTAAATTAAATACATTATTAGAAATTGAATTAAACACACTTTAGCCCTCTCTACTATTAGGGTGGCGTTCAATGTGTCCCCTAATTTGTCAGTCATTAATAAATCAATTGATGGCGATAGTACGATAATCTATCTATATTTAATAAATAAAATCATTAAAGCTATCCATCTAAGTGTCCATGAATACACATATGTGTACGGACAGATTCAATGAGCTCCAATAATTAGTGTTTTGAGAAAAATTAAAAAGATTTTAGTACTTATACTAAAAAAATATATTCGATATTTTATTTATTCAACGGATAATTTTTTTTTATTCGATATATCATTAATATAAATATCAGTTATTGTTGATTATATCCATAATACGAAATATTATCTGAATTGTTTGTTCTAAATAAAGTCTTGTAATATAGCATTAATATTTGATATATAATATTTCGTTGAAGATACTATAACTGATATGATTATTTAATATTTGATACATAATGAACTGCATATCTGAATATTATGTATATGGATATATATAGATAATAAGAAAAGAGTTAAATTCATTTTGATCCCCTGTAATATATCAAAGTATCAAAAGTTCTCTTATAAAATTTTTAATATAAAAAATCACCCATATGTTATGAATAAATAATCACACAGTCCCCTGGTCAATTTGAGTCTATTTTTTTAAAAAAAATGACTAAAAAACTCCTTCTAGTCAACCGGTCAAAGTAGGCCTATTAATATATAATTATTTTAATTTATAATATATATAATTTATAATTATTAAAAAATATATTTATAATATATATAGTTATAATTTATAAAAAAATTCAAAACAATAATATAACCCTTCCTCCCACCCCCACCCCTCTCGCTTCCAACCTCGCCCTTCCCTCCCCCCTTCCCGTCCCTCCGCCCACCGCCCATCTAGGCAACGCCGGTCTCACAGAAATAGAGGCCGACAGCTGTCGTCTAGGGGTGAGGAGGGTGCGGGCCGCACCCTCCTCTTCAGCAGCGGCGCCGGCAAGACACCTACGTAGCCTTGTTTTTGTTTTTCTATATAAATATTACCTTGATTGGTGTGTCAGTCTTGTCAAGACTTGAGAGTCAAGTTAAGGCTGTCAAATAAAAAAAAAAAAAAAATTAAGATAATTTCAAATCGTAGACAAGTTCTCGAGTTCGAGTCATAGGATTTAATTATTATAAAAAAAATATTTTTTTTATTCCGGTCTAAGAACGTTGATGACTTGATATATTTTTATATTTTCTATTATCTATTTTTTTATAATATTAAAATAATTAAACCTCCCCTCTTAGAGTCGTGTCACTAAACTACCGACAAAGTCAAAAGACGTTATGTAATGCTACACCTTAGGTTGTCCCCTACACTTTATATTCACTACAAAACATAAACGTGCTTATATACTTTTGCCCTCACCTGAAATTCCATTAATACCCTCCAGAAATTTCTGACAATTTCAAGGTTTTTGAATTTTGGAATAATTTTAATTTGTTTGGTGTTTGTGGTGGATAATTTAATTGCTGCACATTTTTGGCAAAAGGGAATACGATAAGGTTATATTTAGTAGGTTAATACTTAAAATTAAAATGAGGTTCGGTAAATAAAATTGTGGAAAAGTCGTATTTTTTGTCCCTTATGTTGGGGGCTCATTCAATTTAGTCGTATTCATTATGATATTTTCATATTATATTTTATAAGTTGAAAATTTTCTCGATTTAATCCTTATGTTAGGGTTTGGACAGAAAATACTGACATCAGTTAAAAAAATACATAATTTTTTATTTTACACCATTTTGACTTATATACATTTACTCTCTTATAAGTATAAAAAGATTATATGAAAATATTAAATAATGGGATGAAAAAACTATACATAATTTTTTGTCGACGTCAGTATTTTCCATCCAAATCTAAATGGAAGGGGTCCGATATAAATGAAAAATTCTCAGAGGAGGTATAAGTGTAATTGTGAAATATTTTTGAAAAAAAATATAAGTAGAGGGGATCTAAAAAAAAAAAGAGGGGATCTAAGTACCCTAATTTAACATTTAATTATGCTTATTTAATCATATGAAAATTTAAAAAAAATGAAATGAATAGTTTATCAAAACTATAAGAATATGTTAACTTTAAATAAAAGGATTGAGTGCTGAAATCCCTTCAACATATAAGGGTATTTGTATTTTGCCCCCATCTTTTTTTTACATTTGACCATTCGGTCTTGCATTTTTGATGTACATTGTTTATTTTTACACTTTTCTTTTGAATGAAAATGACATTCGAATTCAAACTTGTGAAGGAATTTTTGTAGGGAACAAAAAAATTGGCGTGTGCAGATAGGGAATTGGCATGGAGATAGAAAAATTACATAGGCATTCACCGGTGACCTAGGTAGTATTCTCGTAGGATTTTTAGAGGAACACCTCACAGAATCAGATAAAGACCAACAGTTCTCATTGGGACACATGGTGCTTCCAGAGAGAAATAATTTATAAATTCTAAGTTTGAACTCCGATTAGAAAAAAACGTCTCCTCAACCATTTTCCCAAAAATTGAAAAAGACATCTTTATCCATTGAAAATACCTTCAGCAGTCTCCAACCACAGAATCAGGGATGCTAGATTTAATTTTTCAAACTACAGGAAATTTAGATGTAATTACACCAAATCCCAGGGGAGTAGAGTGTAATTATCCTTTTATTTTATTGAGTAAAAAATAACAAAAAATTAATGCAACTTTAATTTTAATAAATTTTCAAAGATTATCTTTTGGGAGGATGATTTGAGGTTTCAAATGAAGAATCAACTTTTTAACAAAACTAAGGCACAGTGACTCATTTGGACTAGTCAGTAGTTGTTGTAAGGCACTCAGTGCAGAAAGGTGCGGCCTCTGATTCTCAAACTCAACCTGAAATGAATGCCAATTAGCACTGCGGAGAGCAGAACTTGCGCCGCCCCGAAACCCCCCCCACCATGTTAAGTTGTGAAGATTGATTTGAAGAAGAAAAGGATAACCTGATTCAACTTAGAATTCCCAAGTTGAGTTGGAGAAGGATAACCCGATTCAAAGTTGAGTTGGAGAAGGATAACCTCATTCAACTTAGAATTGGAGAAGGATAACCTCATTCAACTTAGAAATCCCAAGTTGAGTTGGAAAAAGGATAAGTCATGGCTATATATACTACTCTTATTAGCATTGTTTTAATAGAGCAAAGTAGAATAGAGTAGAGAGAAAAGAAAGAGTGGAGACGAGGGTGAGTGTTGTCTTTCACGTGTGGTGAAGACTTGCATACAAGTGTGTGTGTGTTGTACTCCTCAATTTTCCTCCTCTTTGAGTATTTTCTCCTGGCTTGGTATCGCCCCCAGACGTAGGATTTATATCCAAACTGGGTTAACAAATTCGTGTGTCTTTTATCGCCTTCATATTCCACCTGTTATCCATCTTAACCCGATCCATTTCCTAACAACTGGTATCAAGAGCCTGGTTCAAGGAGTTAAGATGGAGGGAAAGTTTCCAGTCGAACGGTTCAATGGTTCCGACTTTGGGTTTTGGCGTATGCAGATGGAGGCCTACCTGTACGGGAAGGACCTGTACGAACCACTTGCAGAGAAGTCCGAGAAGACGAGTGATGAAGAATGGAAGGTGCTCGATCGAAAGGCGATGAGCGCAATAATCCTGTCGCTCTCTCGGAATGTCGCCTATCATGTGAAGGGAGCAAAGAGCACGAAGGAAGTTCTACAGACTCTTGCCGATATGTACGAGAAACCCTCAGCAATGAACAAGGTTATGCTGATGAAAAAACTATTCAGGTTGCAGATGGAGGAGAGGAAGTCGGTGGCCGATCACCTCAATGACTTCAACCAACTCACGACACAGCTGGCGTCTGTGGATATCGTGTTTGACGATGAGGTAAAAGCGTTAATTTTGCTTTCATCTTTACCTGACAGTTGGGATGTGGTTGTTACTTCAGTGAGCACTTCGTCTGGGAAGGAGAAGATGAAGTTCGACAACATCAGAGACATGATGTTGAACGAGGAAACCCGTAGAAAGCAAACGGGTGGATCATCTGGCTCTGCGCTACATACAGAGTCCAGAGGGAGACCTGACACACGGGGTAAATACCGTGGAAGGTCAAGGTCAAGGTCCAGGGGGAAGAACAAGGGCAAGAAGGAGATGGTGTGCTGGAACTGCGAGAAGCCCGGACACATGAAAAGCGAATGTCGGGCGCCAAAGAAGGAAAAGGAGGGCCGAACAGCGAATGCCGCGACGGAGGAGATCACGGATGCACTCTTGTTGAGTGTGAGCAGTTCTTCCGATGATTGGGTTGTGGATTCAGGGGCCTCATTCCACTCATGCAGCAACAAAGACATCATGGAGCCATACACCTCAGGTGATTTTGGCTTAGTTTATCTTGCAGATAACAAACCCCTCAAGATTGTAGGAAAGGGAGATGTGCGGATCAAATCAACGAATGGGTCATGCTGGACCCTACATGATGTGAGACACATACCAGGACTGAAAAGGAACTTGATCTCAGTCGGACAGCTGGATAGTGATGGATTCCACACGACGTTTGGAGACGCGAAGTGGAAGATCAGTCGGGGAGCAATGACTTTGGCTCGAGGACTAAAGTCGGGAACGCTCTACATGGCGGGAGGATCCAGTTCAAACATCCCCTTTGCAGGAACTGTATCGCAGGCTAACCTGTGGCACAATCGCTTGGGCCACATGAGCGAGAAAGGAATGAACGTGCTGAAGTCGAAAGGACGGTTGCCCGAGTTAAAATCGGTGGAGGTGGGTCATTGTGAACACTGCGTGTTCGGAAAGCAGAAGCGGGTGAGCTTCTTGACCACAGGAAGAACTCCGAGGAAAGAAAAGTTGGAGCTTGTTCACACCGATTTGTGGGGGCCAGCACCAGTGTCATCTCTTGGTGGATCAACGTACTACATGACATTCGTCGATGACTCCACTAGAAAGGTATGGGTGTATTTCTTAAAAAGAAAATCTGATGCCTTTGATACATTCAGGAGATGGAGGGCACTAGTGGAAAATGAGACAGGTCTACAAGTGAAATGTCTCAGATCGGATAACGGTGGCGAGTACAACAGTGAAGGTATCAAGAATTACTGCGCCGACCATGGAATCCGAATGCAGAAAACAATCCCGGGGACACCTCAGCAAAATGGCGTTGCTGAGAGGATGAACAGAACACTGAATGAGCGTGCGAGATGCATGCGATTGAAGAGCGGACTACCAAAGATGTTTTGGGCAGATGCAGTCAACACGGCTGCTTTCTTGATCAATCGAGGGCCTTCTGTCCCGTTGAACAACAGGATACCAGAAGAGGTATGGAGTGGTAAGAAAGTGGATCTTTCTTTCTTACGTACGTTTGGTTGTTCAGCCTATATTTTGAACGATGATCGGACTAAGCTGGATGCTAAGTCGATTAAATGTACATTCATTGGGTATGGGACTGACGAATTTGGGTATAGATTCTGGGATGATCAAAACCGGAAAATAATTC
>NC_026147.1:18460352-18499018 GCF_000512975.1 Sesamum indicum
AGAGTAGAATAGAGTAGAGAGAAAAGAAAGAGTTGAGACGAGGGTGAGTGTTGTTTTTCACGTGTGGTGAAGACTTGCATACAAGTGTGTGTGTGTTGTACTCCTCAATTTTCCTCCTCTTTGAGTGTTTTCTCCTGGCTTGGTATCGCCCCCAGACGTAGGATTTATATCCAAACTGGGTTAACAAATTCGTGTGTCTTTTATCGCCTTCATATTCCACCTGTTATCCATCTTAACCCGATCCATTTCCTAACACACCACACCCACCCACCCCACGACGCCGCTTCTCCTGCCTTGAACCTCTATATAAGACTAGGGTGTTAATCATATTTTCCTGCTTATATTTCTATAGCCAAAGCCGGAACACATGGCTTCTTCCATTTGCATTTCCAGGCAGCCTATCATTGCTCCGGCCGCCACCCCGTTTCACCCCAAGTCAGCACCCCTCTTCCGCTCATTCTACTTCAGGAATGCTTCTTCCGGGGCCGTGGGCATCCGCTGCTCCCTCCGCCGTCCTGAGTACATCCCAAACCACATCCCGGACCCCAAGTACGTCCGCATATTCGATACCACCCTCCGCGACGGCGAGCAGTCACCCGGCGCCACTATGACCACCAAAGAGAAGCTCGATATAGCTCGACAGCTCGCGCGCCTCGGCGTGGACATAATTGAGGCCGGGTTTCCCGCGTCCTCGGATGCCGATTTCGAGGCCGTCACGCTGATTGCGCGTGAGGTTGGGAACGCCGACGCCGATCATGTTCCGGTTATATGCGCTCTGTCTAGGTGCAACAAGAGGGACATTGAGAAGGCCTGGGAGGCGGTGAAGTATGCAAAGAAGCCAAGGATTCACACGTTTATTGCCACCAGTGAAATTCACATGAAGTACAAGCTAAGGATGACGCCGGAGCAGGTGATTGATAAGGCTAGGAGTATGGTGGCTTATGCCAGGAGTTTGGGGTGTGATGACGTGGAATTTAGCCCCGAAGATGCTGGAAGGTATATGCCAATTTTTTCTTGTGTTGTGCATTTCCTGCAAACTTTATTCTTTTCCAAGTTTCCCCAGGAGAATCTTATCTTTACTGTATGGCTTTAAAAATATTATTCTTCGGTGTGATGGCGCTCCGAAAGTCTATGACTTCGTATCCATTTAATCAGGTACTTTTACTGGCGCATAGTTGATTTTAATTACTCCCCTGTTCACCAGCTGCCAGCCTGACAATGACTTTAGTATATTGCCATCAGAATACTCATAACTATTAACATCGACGGCTTAATAGAGTCTAAAAACTATGAGGGACATCCCAAATTGCCTAAACAATAAAACTTTTCCTTCTTCCTTGATTTTTTGTGTGTTTTCTATTATTTTAGATTTTTTTGATTATCTATTTGCAGTGACTCCATAAAGTTTCTGATTTTAATGGATAGAACCATACCCTGAAAATGAAACTGATATTTTACGACTTATGCATGTCTTTCATGTGATATTCTTGATACATAGGTTGATTGATTTGTAATCATGTCGGAAAACCCTTCTCTATTTTGAGATTGGTCCCTCAATTAAACACACAAAAATGTTCCTTCCTTCTTACATGGTATCAGAGCAGGTATTACATGAATAAATATATATATTTATTTTATGAAAGAAAAATCCACGAAACCTAGCTCCGTTGGCACACCCACCCCTTCCTTCCATCCGGTTGTCCACTCCTACTTGCAGAACCCCACCTGACACTCTAACCAGTGAGGCCGCCGAGTGCTAAGTTGCTCTATAGTCTATGGATGCCTCTTGCGATGTTGTCTAGCTGATCACCGCATTCTAGTTGTTCGTGTTGCCAGTATTCATGGGCTAAGTCATTTTCCTTGTTCATTGTAGAATGTTGAGTTTACATTTCGGTCAATCTCCTTGGTTTGCTCTTTGCTGCTGATTGTTTTCTGCCTTTAAATTGACAAAACTGATTTTGTGTTGTTATATTTTGTATTGGATGGTAGTCGATACTCTTGATCTTGGTTATGATATTATTTTATCTGACCTGTCTGTCTATCTACATTCAATATGGCTTGAACCTAAGTTTTCCCCTAGTATTACTGTTGAATTCAGTGGTACAAACTATATGCTGTAGTCTGAGGCTTTTAAACTGTTTCTTTGGTTCTCAGACAAGCTCTTCTATATTTTGTTAAGTCCTTTGAACTCTGAACTTTCTAATTTTGCTACCTAGCAACGAGCTGATTATTCTGTGATGACTTGGTTGTTGAATAGTATGAAGGATCTTTTAGTGTCAGTGGCCCAATGCTATGTTCCATGTAGACTCAAAGCATTCCTGATGAAGTTCATCAAGACCATACTTTCTATAAGGTTTCAAACTACATAATATTAAATAGGTTATTGTTAATAATGTCATACACCAAATGAGGCCGATCTAGAAAAAGAATAGTGAAGAAAAGAGTAAGGGGAAAGATAAGAGAAGAAAGAAAAGTGTATCAGCAAAGATGGAATGAGGGGGGAGTATCAGTGGAGAATGGATAATGGGAGACCATAGAAAGACATCATTAGAAGTCTTTTATTGGGAAGAGCAAAGGATTTATTGAGAATGGGAAAAGATATGGGTTATCGAGGCCAGAAGTGAAAGCTCATTAAAAACAATCGTATAGTAGGTTAAATTACAATAATAAGACGCCGTTTCACTGACAAGCCAATAAAATTGGCCCCGCATTGGAAACAAAGTTATTTTAATAGAAATTGTGGTGTATCAATATGTTTTCAAAAAACGATGTGGTTTTACGTTTTCTCCCTTGATAGGTACCGGGGTCTTCTTTTGTTGGGCTAGTAGGATAAATCTTTTACTCTTCTCAGTAAGAGGATTTTAATAAGGTTTGCCTCCCACCACTCCTTCTCCACTAACACCCTCCCTGTCTTCTCCCTTGCTCTTTTCTTATCTTCTCTTTTCTCTAGATTAAACTCGTTTGTTGTATCATTTTGTTAATGGTAACCATTTAATATTTTGTACTCTGAAACACTGAAAAAAAAGTATGTTCTTGATGTCAACCTTGTGGACTTATTGGTCACACATTAGCTCTCCATAGAGATGACCATTACTTGGATGAACTAGCATTGGACACTGTTGATTTAAGTGTGTGTGGTTTGCTCGTTTTTAGAGTGAGAGAAGAATATCGTTGGTACCTCCTTATATCTGAATTGGAAGTAATATATTTACAAAATGATATGTAATGTGATACAAACCCTAGATGCCGAGCGACAAAAGGGAAGGCGCCAGACATAGTTATTAAAAGCGGCGTGTGGCGTGCCAGGCGCGAGGCCTAGCACCGTTTTCAGAAAATGGCCCTGGGCTCTGTTATGGCGATGGAAAGGTGCCTAAACATAGAGCGCGCTTTTGCAAGCGCCAAAGGGACGAAGAGGCATGGGGGCAGGGAGAAAATAGAGAAAAATAGAGATAAGTCAGTGTGTGTTGAAAATAGATGATATGTTTGGATTTGTGTTTTGGGGTAATTTAAAATATTTTAAAATAAGTGGTGTAGGTATGATGTTGGGATTTGGGAGACAAAATTCACTGTTCATTGTCAAATCATATATTTTTTATATATAAATATGTATATATATAATATTTTATGTTTATATTGTGTTTTTGGGAGACAAAAATTACTGTTTATTGTCAAATCATATTTGTTTTATATTATGTATATATATATTATATATAGAAAGTTGAAAAACAGAAAAACACGCAGATAAGGTGTAAAAACACAAAAAAATAAATATTGAGTGTGTTTTATCTTGTCTCGGAAAACGCGAGAATAGAAATCCAAACACAGCCCTCGTGTTTCTCTCTCTGGGCAGCGCAACTAGGGTTTCGAGACGGAAGAGCTCGCTGCTCTCTCTCTCTCTTTTTTTTTTTTGTTTGTAAGGAGAAAAAAAAGGAGAAAACAGAATAAAAAAGGAATATATATATTTCTTTTAAGAAAGTAATAGAAAAATGTAAGAGAAAAATTGAAAAGAAAAACAAAAAGGAACATAAAATTGATGACTAGTTGTTTTACATATTTTTTTTATGGTATAATGATTAATATAATTTCTAGTGTTTATATTTAACTGTTAGGGTAATATTGATGTTGAAAGATATTACTATATAAATATATAATTCATTTATGCAAACATGCGCATTCTTTAAAAAGGCGCGTGCTCTGCCGTGCGCCGTCCTTCATGGCTACAAGGCACCTTTGCGCATGACCCGCCATGCGTCTTTAACAACTATGGCGCCAGAGTCATAGAGACTGACCAACCTTAGAGAAGAAATAGTTGACCATAAAATGCATTGTCAGTGATGTTTTGTTTTTCTCAAAATTTTTTACCCTGATTTTTCACTTGTTTTGCAAGAATAATTATGCTATAATTTTCTCTTTCATCCTTTTATTCGATTATGCAATTATTTGTTCAAGCTTCCTTAATCGAAGATTCCTGTATCGGCAACTCTTGTCTTGTTCACAGAAAAAGAAAAGCGTTCTGCCAAAGAGATGTGGGATGCCTTGCATATTCTCATGCTAAGAATGTTTCTTGTCCTTTTGAGTTGTATGAAAAGCTTTTTTCTGTAAAGCAAGATGCGTGTCTTGTTACTACTTTGCTCTGCTAAAGGCACGACTGATGAGATTCATACATCATGAGTTCTGATGCCCTAACCAGGAAATCTCAGCGGGAAGAATTTCTGGTGCCTACGATTTTGTTTGGTCTTGGTAGTAGTATTTGCGGATTCGCTGCCATTTACTTTGTCTAATGCCCAATCCTGAGTCCTTCGTGTAACTGATAGTTCCTTTGGTCCTTCACCAGATACAACCACTGTGTCTTTCGTTATGGCTGTATGCGATCGTGGTTTCTCTTTAGGTCATAGTCATGGTTGGGGATATTGTTACTACATATTCTGTGGCTAAACCAACTATGCCTTCAAGAAAGGTTTAATTAAATTCTGCAAACTAGATAGGGCCCATGCAATTAATGGTGATTGTGAGTTTTCTAAAATGGACTCTAATTTGGTTACTCTTAATTGTGAGGAATATGAGAAACTTCTCCATTGCCCTGCCGCCAATATAGTTGATTCGTTAGTCTTCCTCTCAAGTTCTTTGTTGCATCTCATGGTTAGTTTTGGATGTTAGGATTCTTAGGGCTATTACAACTACTACACACATTACTCATATAAAATACCTTTGCTTATCTATTTCTTGTACTTTCTCATCCGTGCATCTTGCTGATGGCTCTTACTTGTCAACCTCTAGGTCTGGTACAGTTCATGCGATTACAAATTTCACTCTTAAGTCTTAGTAATGTTTCTTTTGCCCTGGTTTGCTCTCCATTAGTCAATTTACTGAATTACACAATTGCTTTGTGACATTTTTCCCACTCACATTTTTTCCTTCTAGGATGATTTGTGGCAGTCCTAAGCGTGGTGGCCCAAACTATCTCCGCACAACCACGTTCAGGGATGCTCATGCCCTCTTTGTATCTGTCTTTCCTTTTCAATGCCATTGTTGTCTCGCTCATCCTGCGTTACCCAATTTAAAGAAACTTTTATCATTTGAAAATCCTCTACTTCCATTTTAGAATATAGGTTATGTGAATTAGGACAGTATAACCCTGCTTTCTTCCCACCTCGTATAAAGAAAGGTTTAGTTTATTTCCTTGTTCAAGTCTATTATGATGTTTGGGATCCCTTTTGTGTTGGCCTATTGTTGGCTTTCTTTCTTATATTTGTTGATGATTAATCTAGAAGGGCTTTGGTCTACTTAAAAGATAGATTTCAAGTCGTTTATGTATTTACTCTCATTCTATAATGGAATAGAAATCAGTTCTCTACTACTATTCGTATTCTTGGTAACCCATTTAACTTTTTGTAATTTCAAACACCAACAAGAAGTATGGTCCTGATGACAACAATGCCACTTTACTGATGACGCATTGGCTTTCCACAGAGATGACCATTACTTGGACTAACTAGCATTGGACACTGTTGGTTCAGGTGTGCAGCCATGATCCATCACGACCATGCATCACCACAAGTTCAGAACTACTTCACTTTTCTGTGTTCAGAACCACCAACTCTTTTCCACCTTCTGGTCGTTAACTACTTGTCCTCTGCATCACTACTATCCTCTAGATATTTAGCCCTTACCTTTTCATATCACAATTTCACCTCACACTCCCCTTTATAGGACGCTGTGCCACTGTAAACCTCCAGTTCCTCACACAAACTAATCACTAGGATTCCATGATTATGGCTGCTGTTACCAGCACATTCGTATTCACCTGACCACTATTAATCAAGGCCAGGTGTGGGCAACCCTGGATAACTTCTTAAAAGGCCTTGACCAATTCCAGTTTTCACACCATGATCATGTGCCTATAACTTGTCCAAATAGCTCTAGCTCACTGATTATGCTGCACCTATCCATTTGGTGGTGTGAGGAAGGTTGCTTCACATAATGGTGGCAATACTGGTAGGGCCTGCTGGAAAAAATCTAGTCTTGTTGGAATAAGTTGAACTTTCGCCTACTTTTCTGATGCCTTCTGGCTTTGATAACCAAGTGGCTGTGAGTGACTGGTGGAATGGAAGACAATGTTGTGAATGATGTCAATTTAATAAGAAAAACTTGTGAAACACCAACTTAGAGAGCCACTGGAAGGTTTTCTATATCCCGTGGGTTCCTGCGAAGAAAATGGAAGAGCAAGGTTAAAATGATCGAATTAACAGTTTTATGAACTATGGACATTTTTGTCCACATACTAAGGAAAATAATCAAGTAGAGCAAGAACTACTATTTTTTTGAGCATGGATACCAACTCCCAAAGGAAGATGTTTTGTTTTACCTTGGGTTCATTTTCCCTTTATGATTTTGCTTTATCTTTAGCTTTCATGGCGAAACTCCTCAAGAAGTGTGAAAGCACGGATGCTTCAGATGGATCTGCATTGGTAGTGGTTTGAATATTTAAAGTTAGTTGGTAAAAGTCCCAGTGAGTTCTTGAATTTTTAGGAAAAATATTGTATGTTGCTTGTGAGCATGTGTCACCTAAAAGTTCAGATCAGAAACTTTTTAGCAACAGACAGAAGTTGTTGGTGAAAGCCACCATGTCAACTTCTTTTGTTGTTCTTTTTCATTATTGTCTCAACTTAGGGAGGAGATAGTGCCTGAAATTGCTCCATGCAGCAACTCAATCTCTCTCTTATAGATTATCGTCTTTCAATTCTTTTTCTTTCTTACAGATCAGAAAGGGAGTTTCTTTATCAAATTCTTGAAGAAGTAATCAATGCAGGGGCAACAACCCTCAACATTCCAGATACAGTGGGCTACACCTTGCCCAATGAATTTGGACAATTGATTGCTGATATAAAAGCCAACACCCGTGGAATTGATAATGTGATAATTTCCACTCACTGTCAGAATGACCTTGGACTTTCTACTGCCAACACTTTAGCGGTATGTAACTTCTTTCCTTGTTTGCTACTGATATCACCAAGTTTACGTTGTATTTGCATTGGATCTTATTTGACTTTAGGGTGCACATGCTGGGGCAAGACAATTAGAGGTGACCATTAATGGCATTGGTGAGCGAGCTGGTAATGCATCATTGGAGGAGGTATGTTCTCTTCTGTCTACCAATTCCTTATTTCCTTTCCTTTTGGAATGAATCCTTTTTTATTTCCAAGGGGAACTTCCAGTTTCAGCAAGTTCATAATTTTACCACTTCTCTAACATCTGACTTTGTTAAGTCTGAAGCGTGTGTTGTTTCAAATGGCTTGGAAACCCCGACAATGAAAACTATACCAGATATATTCCCGTGTAATGAAAAGTTCACTTTACTAGTGTGATATAGATCTGGATCATTAATTAGTAATTTATGGAGTATATCTTGTGCAATTATCTAATAAATCTGAAATATCATTGAGAGTATTATCCTTTTTTCCCCCTCACCAAATCCTTCGAATTTTTGGGATTTTCTGTATCTATTTTGTTGCCTAGTTAACAATACATAGAACTATGGCATTACTCTCAGATAACCATAGGGTAGTGATTTATTGAATTCAAAGTATTTTCTTCAATTTCAAAGTGTGTCCTACAAATGGAGAGACCCCCCTTATTTATAATAAAAGTCTCCTATGAATCTAGACATAGGGGGGAGATAAGTACATGATTGGTTCTAAAAATATTAATTAAATATCCGTTTTTTGCTCGATTTTTCCATCTTTATCCCGTATCATCCCTTTTAGCTGAATATGCAATAAATTCACAAGATTAGGAATATGTTTTGCTCAAAAAGAAGATTAAAATGACAATAAAATCATGACAGTTTGCGTAGTTATCAAATAGCCCCACACTTAACTCTCTGCGACCAATGAAGGTACTTCTTCCCGTTTAACTGGTAAGAGGGAAATAGATTTTGTAGATCACCAGTATGGCTAGGGATTTGGACTTTAGACTTGTCAATGGAGGAAGATTTTTGCAGATCTTAAGGCTTTCTTTTGAAGGCCAAATAATTATGAAGAACAATAATTCCAGGAACTTAAGCCTGGTGCTCCGGTACCATGAAGAAAGGAATAATTTCTCTTCTGCATTTCACAACTAATACAGCAGCTATGTATATGGGTCCTTACCCTTTATTGAGATTAATGATCCTATAATATCTCGTACCTACAGTCAAGATATTATCTTGATTCAATAAGATACCCTCCTATTTACAGCACATATATTATCTCCTATATAAAGCTAAGATATCATTTTATATTTACAACTAAGATACAAGATCTGGTGAATTATATTGCTGATTTTTATCACTTACTATATCTTCTGTTGTAATAGTTGATCGACTCTTAAGGCTCATCAACTGCTCTATGCTCTAGGGCTGCAATAATCTGTACTCTCCTATAAAAATGAGTGGTTTCTGCTAAACTGCAGGTCGTAATGGCCTTGAAATGCCGCGGAGAGCAACTATTGGATGGCCTTTATACAGGGATCAATACACAACACATTATAATGGCAAGCAAGATGGTAATGTCCAGTTTCTTTTGAGTTTGTTGAAAATTTGATTTGATTACTCTGCTGTAAGTTTTTTGATAACATATCTTCAGGTTGAAGAGTACAGTGGGCTGCGGGTCCAGCCGCACAAAGCGATTGTCGGAGCTAATGCCTTTGCTCATGAAAGCGGCATCCATCAGGTTGGTATTGCAATTGGACAGCATCCTGGGGATTTGCTTTTGATTGAGACTCTCGTAATCTTAGTCTCAATCTTGCTTTCCCTGATTGATATACCAAATTATTTTTTCATCGCAACTTGTGAAGTTAATCCATAATTTTCAGATTTGTGAGTAAAATATAATGTCAAAGCTATAAAATATAGAACTTGTCGCTTGAAAGTTGAAACTAGGCATTTCATAGGGTCCTGCAGGTCTCAGTTATGATCAGTGTGCCCCTTGAGGTTATCAAAAGTATGAGGAAACCTTCATTTGGTATTATATAAGTCTTACTCGGAGATGAATTCATATCTTAGTGATTCCTGGGTTCTGGCAAGAGTCAGTAACATCATCTTTCAGAGATTTATTTGTGTTTATAGAACTAATTTTGTTCATGAAAATTCCGAGATCATTCAGTTATCTAAGATTATTTTCATATGACATGTTCGATTCACTCGTAGGTTTTCATTCTGTACTTCCTTTGAAGTAATAGGTTTACAATCTTGCCTGAGCTGGGAATTCTTTCTCTTCTTTTCTCAAGAGCTTTACTGTGTTTGGAAACAGACTTTGTGTCATCTCTATTTCTGGAGAGGATTTAATAAATATAGTAGGTTCAAACTTGTTGGGTTCCCTCTCACTCCGTTCCTCTGCAATTGATATAGTTCTCTATGGACTGGTGGTGTGCCTATAGGTCCTATTACGCTTGATTGAGTGCTAATTGGTGATGAATGGTCAATTTAGAATTCGAGGGAGCTAGGTTTAAAGGGGACATGTCCCCTTCTAGCTTTTATGGGGCTTGTGCACGGCAGAAAGCTGAAGAGACCTTTTCCAAATTAACATTTTTGAGTCTGAAACATTAAAACGCTGAGCTATCGCTATTTGGGGATTTGTTGTTGTAGTCTTCTGTGTTTCTCATTTTTCTTTGGCAGATATTGGATCATGCAGAACGTAAACCTACGATGCAATGTGGTATCAGTTTGTTAAGAGCTAAAATTGTCTGTTTTTCTTGTATTTGCGATTCTGGCTACACTTGATGCTCTGCAAAATAACATGGAGCTGATTTTCCAAACCTCATAAAATAATGGTGCAGGAGGAAATGGAAAATCTCTCTCTCTCTCTCTCTCTCTCTCTCTCTCTCTATTATACATCCTATGCCTGGAAAATCTCTATGCATGCACAGCATTTAATCCATGCGTGTCACATCTACTAACTTAATATACAAGGATATTGTCATCCTGAAATTTCCAACCTATGGAACACCCTTATAGGACTTAAATGTATTATTCAATTTCTGAAATCTATTATTTGCATTCCTTAAATCTCTCTAATGGAAGGAAAGTATCCCTTCGAGTTGGAGAAACTAAAATGAAATAAAAAAACCTAGAAATGGCCAATGCTGGGGGTTCTCTACAGCATTGCTTTTGCTCCATTTACCCATTATGGAAAAAGTCTTTCCTGACAGATGAAGATGTGTACACATGTTTTATGATTTCCGCAGAGCTAGATATTGTTTGAAGTTTTCCCTACTCCACGTGAAATATTGTTTTCACCATGCAGCTGCAGATTCTGCTTAGAAAGTTTGGTGTAAAGGAATTCTATCTGCATAACTTTATTCAACTTGATATCTTATTTTTGTGTTCTTGGCAGTATTTGTTTAGGAACTGGAAAATAACTCAGTAGCAGGATATCATATGTGATGTGATTGTTTTGCTCCTAATTGAAAATGTCCTCTGTCAACCTTTTTGTTGGTGGTTTGACCATGGCCTGAGTTCATGATGAAGATTTAATTTGGGTGAATTTTTCAGATTTACCTTTGTGCTAGTTAGATCCAAATTTAGGCTAGCTGGCTTGGTTTTTTTTCAATTTTGTTAGTGATCATGGGTACTTGTTTTCTAAGTGAGCTAAGTCCTAGTCATTTTTCAGATTGCTTTTGCTTGGGAAGAAAAAGCCTTCTTTTTTATTTTAGAAATGCACTTTATTCATAGTCCTTGCTATTTCTTTTCCTTGTGTTCTTTGTTTCTGATAGGTATCTTATTTCTTGCTTAGTCAGTACTCTCATAATTTTTGGATTTTGTGCACATTGAATCATATCTTTTGATGTTTTCCAGAATCCTCCTATTATCTATGTTTCTACCTTTTTGTAGGATGGAATGCTTAAAAATAAAAATACATATGAAATTATAGCTCCAGAAGACATTGGACTTCTTCGATCTAATGAATCTGGCATAGTGCTTGGAAAGTTAAGGTGCGCTAGGAGTTGCATTATAGTGTCTGCTTTTGTGGTGCCTTATATACAATGTTTTTTTTCCCATATCTCTCGTCTCTTGCAAATCTCCATTTGTTTGTGATGCTTAAACTTGTTAACCAAATATATGGAACTTATGATACAAAAGGTAATATAATGCTTCGTGCTTCCATCATGTGTTGCTGCCATAAATTAGCACTAGATTATCACTTTAAAACTGTTTCTGGTTTGTACCTGTGGCGAAAAATTCAGCCTTGGCGTTGCATTGCATTAAGGTATTCCAAATGCAGATGATCTTATTTGCATAAGTTGATGGCTGCAACTGTTCAAGATACTGCAAAGCTTTGCATGACTTATGTAGTACTAGGAGAAGAAGTGGGGAAAAAGCACGCGGATCCATTGAGTTGGTATCGTACGCTTGGCAAGAAACCAAAATTTTGAAATGACGAAGGAATATGTAAGTAAATAAACTGCTTTCATAGCTAGAGTACATGACCGTGTGATGGGAAGGCATCTACCAGACAAAGATATCTAAAAGGGATTATGGATTTGATGGTCCCTCCAGCAGTAGGAGACAAGGCACCTAAATTTCGTGTTCCTCAGTGTAAAACTGCCACTGGGATGTAGTAGTATTCTTGGCTGAATTTTGATGCAATGCTGTACCTGTGTGATCATTGACCACCTTCTGACAAGTTCTTTCATTCATTGGAGGATTTTTGTTATTTGTACGTGAGTGAATCATAACCCTGAGGAAGCAAATAATGAAGAAAAATACGGTATTTTTCCAGTATGTGCAGCTAAATAGCATCACTCATATCCTTGGCTATTTGGAGCTCGTAGGTCCATCAATTCCAAATTCTAGCAATTACTAAAATTCAGTTCTTCTCTTCAGATATATGTGATGCAGAAAGTAGTTTGATTCTTGATATTATACACTATTGGTATGAGTCACTTGCTACACAAGTTGCCACTATCATCAACTCGTCATCATCATTGTTTTTGGATCTTTATGTTTCTGGAAAATCTTAGTTTTTTTTGTGTTTCTTTGGCATTTTTTGAACAGTGGACGCCATGCTCTGAAAGCCAAGATGTTGGAGGTAAATTGCAAATTGATCTTGTTTATGGAAGTTTCTGGATGTGTCTATAATCAATCTACTTGTCTTTTATGGATGTGGCTGCAGCTTGGATATGATATTGATGGGAAGGAACTTGATGATCTTTTTTCACGCTTCAAAAATGTGGCAGGAAATAAAAAGGTACTTGATATTCTATATTGCCTTGCTGCTAACTTTTGTCAAGAATGATGTAGAATAGATAAAAAGCATGCGCTTCATTTGTTGGTTGAAATTCTGAAATTTTGCAGGATCCCTAAATAAAAAGTGCTTTATGTAATTATTGGAGCCTGTTCTTGTTATATTGATTGACCTGTAGTAGTTCTGCAGTCATTAGATGAGCTCCTTGCATAAATAAAAAAAAAAAAAGGATAAACTTTACGTGGATTGTTCATCCTGTTCAGCCTTTCTGAATTAGGTGCAGCTACTGAATGCAAAATCTTTCAACATCATACTTACAGAACAGGACATGTCTTTTTCTAGCATTGTTTTTTCAGTAGGTCTAAAAGTTGATTTGGACGCAAACTTGGATCAGATACTAGGTGCATAGACAAGCTTATACTTGTTTATCTTGATAATGTTGCACGTGCCTGCCTTTTTCATATGTTTTCATTGTTCCAGATTATCACCGATGATGACCTAATTGCCTTAGTTTCGGATGAAGTTTTCCAGCCGCAAGTTGTCTGGAAACTTGAAGATGTACAGGCATGTCTATATACTCCTTGTTTCAGCTAATGGTTGATAATTGTTTCGAGTGTGGGGATGGTTCAGCCATGTTGCAATGATTGTCGCTCATGAACAGGTTACATGTGGAACTCTTGGCCTTTCAACTGCAACTGTTAAACTCAGTGGTGCTGATGGTAAGAAGCATATTGCTTGTTCAGTTGGAACAGGGCCAGTTGATGCTGCGTACAAGGCAGTTGATCTTATCGTTAAGGTGTGAAGCTTGGAGTAATCTTCACTTTCTTATACATTGTTCCATGTTATTGAATTCTCGTATACCAGTGGGAAATGTGCATTAATTCTGATTTTGTCTTGTTATGCTATGAAACATTATCATACACCACCCTCCTGCAAAACTCGTGCATATGCATAAAATCCTATCTCGCGTAATTCCTTCAGTGACTAACATCCACCACAATTCTCCAGGTCATCATAATAAACTCGTCTTCTGCACAATCCCAGATGTAAAATGACATTTGCATTTGATACCATGTAGTAGACACAGATTAGTTTAGGGACAAGGTTTTGTCAAGCAATTTGATAAATGTGGAATCACTTGGAATATAACTACATACTAATAACACCTTAGTCTGTATGTTTACTGCTGGTCTATATTTTCAATCTGTAGCCACCATATCAAGTCTTTTGCTTTCTCCGCAGGTACCTGTTACACTTGTTGAGTACTCCATGAATGCAGTCACTGAAGGTATCGACGCAATAGCCTCAACAAGGGTTCTAATTCGTGGAGAGGATAGCGTAACTTCTACCGATGCTCCGACCGGGGAAACTGTCAAACGAACATTCAGGTACGAAGAATGCAAATATCATTTTCTTCACAATGTTGCTTGTGTCGAATAGTCACTTGCTTCAGTGCAAAAATGTAAACAGACGATAAGTTGCATTTTAATCTTTCGGAATTGAATAACACGATTTCGTCTCTACCTCCAGTGGAACTGGAGCAGCAATGGATATCGTCATCTCCAGCGTTCGGGCCTACATTAGTGCACTGAACAAGATGCTGGGCTACCAGAGGCGCTTGGAAGCTGAGGATCCCAAAGAAAGTAAGTTGTTGCATGCACAAAAATGAAGTAATTGTAGGGAATGGTTCTCAGCGACTGTATCACAAAATGCCTTCTTCAATAGGTCAAAGTAGGATAACATAGTGATCTCCACCTCTTTTCTGTTCAATTTTACTTTTTCTTTTTCTCTTTTTATTAATCTTGTATTTATCAGCAAAAATTGTTGATAACACTTGGTGCCTGTAATATTATTACGTACGATGCTTGTTTGTAAAACGTCAAACAATTATGAATGGAAACGTGGGATTGCTCATGTTTTGGTAGTAAAAAGCATCATAGGTTTTTGCCTATGTTTTTATAGATAGCACTGCTGAAGATTTACTTCAAATATTACTTACTTCAAATATTGCAAAGACTTACATGCTATCCAAGTCAGGTCCAGTGGTATTGTCGTTCTTTTCATTTTGTCTTTTCTTTCATTAATATCTTAGTCAATTGTCCAAATGTTCGTCTTCTATTTATATATATTTGAAGTTATATTCAAGACTAAAGAATTAAGAGTCTGTGATTCTCATTAAATAACAAGCAGGATAGCCACAATTTTAACTGTTTAGTGTTGGATAAGTTCTGTATTTTTGGTTAGCAAATTTAGCCCCGAAGATGACACTTTTCTCACTTACATTTTTAAATTCGTAAGTTGTTGATCTTAAGCTTGGTTTGAAGATGATTAGTTTGTCATTGTGGAGGAAGTCACTATGATAAAAGATGGAATATTATTAATCAACAATGATAGTCCGAAAACAAGAAACTCAAAGCACCATAAGGGAGATCACTAGCTCCCTCTTGTACTTCCCGGGCCAGTAAGTGAGCTACTGTATTATCATTACGTCTAACAAGCGAATACCAAATAGAGCTATAATTCAACACTAACTGCTTGATATCTGCAATTATGGTTCCAGCTGTTGATAGATCGTGCCTTAGTGAGCTAACCTTGTAATGCAGCATTGCACACTCCCCTTCCAATGCTTGACCGCTAAGTTCAACCATGTACTGCTGCGAGATCAAGAGATTCTCACGCTGCCAACGCCTCTGCCAATTCAGGGCCATGCCGCTTTGACATTCTGAGTGATCACCCAGCTAGACACACGTTCTGAGACTCTTGAGCAATGAAGCAGATACCAATCTCAGATTCATCGTCAAAACTAGCCCCATCGAACTAACTTCAACAACATCAGTCGGTGGTGGCCAGAGAAAAGTTACCTTAGTGCTCCAGAACATTGAATCTTAGTTCATTGCCATGGAAAGAACCTAATGTCCGATGCTTAGACTATACAGCCCGATTCCACCAAACCAGCTAATAGATTGTCAGAGGCCAAAATCTTGTGAATAAAACTTCTGGCCAATTTTCACGACTTACTCTCCAAATTGTCATCGAGCCTCAAGATAGATAATCAACCAAGGTTGAACAAGCACCAAACCTGATGTGCGAAACGGGCAAGAGAAGTGCACGTTCCACATCCTCATGCGGGTCCTCACACAGCGGGCAAACAATCAGCTGACCATGCAACCTTTGTTGTAAGTTAGCACCAGTTGGAATTGCATTGACACACATCTTCCACGCAAATATTCTGATTTAACTTGGGACCTGGGTGTTAGATTTTAAATACTTGGTAGTGAAATAACAATCACTATCAATCTTACAACCAATCACACTAAACCATTAAGAAGTACGATGAATGTAAATGCTGAAGCGTACCTGAATCCAGCATACCTGAATCCATAATCATAGGAATCTCAATGGAATCATGTCAGCAGTCTTCCAAATCAATACGATTTCAAAGAGTTTCCTTTAGTTTCTTTTCTCTCTAATTCCTCTATGATAATGGGATGTTAGAAGATATATTGAAATACCGTGTGATCTGGGGACTATGACACATATATATATAGTAATAGGTATTTCAATTTCAACCCATTACTAAAATTGAAACTACCACTAATCTCTACATATTAAAGGTCCACATCCTATCAGATACATTAAAACTCAAGTTACTGAAATCATATTTGATCACTTTATTGGGCCTAAATTTTGCTAATACGTAATAATTTTACATATAAGCTCAACGTTAGATTAAGGATCCAACATTATTTTAATAAATCCAACAATCTCCCACATGGGCTATATGTACAAACTCTATGATTATGCATTATTTTTAAGCTCGACTTTGTTGTCATCTTTTAATGTACCTATAAATCAATCCGGTCCATCAATCATATCAAATGAGGATCAAGGCTGGCCTTTGTTATATCTATCGTAACTCGACCCATCAATGGTGGATACAAAACGTCATTGTCTTTCATGGACAAGTTCCCAAATGTCATTGTCTTTCATGGGCTTAATCTCTTCATTCATGGCATCAATCCACTTTTGAGGGTTAGAACATTTCATGGCTTGATAAATGCTGATAATATCATCTTCCATCATTCCAATGTCAACTTCATGTTCTTGGAGAAATACAATGTAATCATCTAGCAATACACTTCTGCTCTCTCTAGTAGATCTTCTTAATGGCAAAGGTTCTGGAGGTGTTGGATTTTGTTCTTCTATAACAGTTTCTTGAATGGGGGTTCTATGATATTATTTTGATCTATTGTATCATTAATACTATTAGGAACGAAATCCTGAATACTTTCAATGGTACCCATGGGATTATCAGCATAATCCTCTTCAAAGAATATGTTTTTAACCTTATCTCCCCCTGCAAACTCCACATCCCCAAAGAACCTAGCATTTCCTCACTTGAAAATCAACTTAGTTGCGCGACTGTAACACTTGCACCCCCTGGATCTTTTAGAGCATCCAACAAAATAGCAACTAACAGTTATTGAATCCAGTTTCTTTTCATTAGGCCTATAAGGTTGTGCCTCAGCTGGACATCCTCATATGTGCAAATGCTTTAGATTAGGCTTCTTGCCTGTCCAAAGTTCATAAGGGGTATTATTTGTTGCTTTAGTCGGAACTCTGTTTAAAATATATGCTGCAGTCTTGAGTGCTTCTCCCCACAGTAATTTTGGTAAGGTAGAGTTAAATATCATACTCATTACCATATCTTTAAGCGTTTTGTTTCTTCTTTCAACAACACCATTCATGGTGGGCGAACCCAGCATATTGTATTGTTGGATGATACGACATTCCTCTAGAAACTTAGCAAATGGTCCTGGACGTTGTTCTCTTAAACCGTTATATCCACCATAGTATTCACCATCACAGTCAGATCTGACACTTCTAATTCTTATGCCAAGTTGGTTTTCAACTTCAGCTTTAAAACTTTTGAACACATCCGAAGACTATGATTTCTCATGAATGAGATAAATGTAGCCATATCTAGAAAAATCATTTATGAACGTTATAAAGTATTATTGACCATTCCAAGAAACACTCAGAAATGGTTCACAAATATCCATATGTATAAGTTCCAAAACGTCCATAGCCCTGTTGGCTTCATATCTCCTCATGTTGGTTTGTTTCACCTTAATACAACTAACACATACATCAAAATCTGTAAAATCAAAGGGTTAAAGAATTCCATCTAACACAAGTTTCTCAACTCTCCGTTTGGAGATGTGACCTAATCTCTTGTGTCATAACGATGCAGAGTTCTCATTGGTTAATTTTCTCTTTACACCTCAAGTACTCAAATAGGGATTCATTAAAAGAGGCAATTGTATCTAGGGAATAAAGATTATCATAAGTAGATAAAGAACCGGAACCAACCAATTTTGAATCAAGAAATAAGTTTAAGTTTCTACCTCCAAATGAACAAGAATAACCAAATTTGTCCAAGTTAGAAACAGAAATCACATTTCGTCTAAAAGAAGGTACAACAAATGTATCATCAAAATCTAAGTACAATTTGATTTTCAACAATAATCTAAATTTTTCCTATTGCCTCCACCTGAGTCGTCTTGCCATCACCCACATAGATGTATCTTTCAACATCATTTGGCTTTCAGCAACTCCGGCAATCCTATATAGACACAATGATATGAGTGGTTGCACCAAAATCTATCCACCATGTGTGTCTAGGTACTAGAGTTAAAATAACCTCAAAACAAACCAAATTAAGAAGCATATCTTTCTTAGTACTCCATGCGTGATGGTTGGTGTAATGCTTCTTAATATACATTTCAACCTTACAGAAGTAACAGACAGTCTTCGGATCATCCGGTTCCTTTTGTTGTTTCTCCTGTGGGGCAGTATCTACAGCTTCGTTATCCTTCTTTCTTTTCTTGAATTTATCCTTGGTTTTTGAAGTTGAGGCGAGGTAAGCACTTTCTATCTTATCTTTAACATTTTCTCTTCCTGAACACAGTGTGATATGAGCTCATTTAGAGATCAAGTCTCTTTCTGACAGTTGTAGCTCACTTTGATAATGAGATATTAGAATATATATTGAAGTACCGTGTGGTCTGGAAACCGTAACATGTATATATATAGTAATAAATATTTCAATTTCAGCTAACACTAAAGTTGAAATTATCATTATTTTCTACACATTAAAAGCCCACATTCTATCAGATGCATTAAAACCCAAATTACTGAAACCCTATTTGATCAATTTATTAAGCTCAAACTTCGACAGTCTATAATACATAATTATTTTATATATAAGCCCACCGTTGAATTAAAGATTCAACATTATTGAATTAATACATTCAACACTGGGCAGATGAACTCAAATTCCCATAGGGTGAAGATAAAGATGACGAACTGTTTGGTGACTGCATGGACTCTATTTAAAACTTATTTGGTGAATAAAATCAAAATCCATTTAAAACTTAAATAATAATTAAATCTATCAGTTACTTTTCAAAAACCAAAAATGTTATTATTTGATTTGGAATTAATTAGTATTTGATGAATTCATTATTACAAAAAATTGACCTTCAAAGCCCATAAACTTTTTACAATGATAAGAGAAACAATAATAATTGTTTAAAAGAATTAGTAAGTAACATTGTAGAACCAAAAACAAAAACATGAATTTTTAAATTGAAAAAAAAGTTTTTTTTTTTTTTTGTGTTATCAAATTTAAAAAGGGTTGATGGGATAAATTGATACAAATGAAAATAATTTCCTAATTTTTTTTTTATGGAAAAAGAATGACTTTTTGGTATTTTGTGCAAAGGTATACACTTATTTATACGTACATATATACATACATACCAGAAACAAGAACGAGTAGTAGTACTACTTTTCTTCAATCCACTCCACCGCCCTCCTTTCAGGCTGTAGAGAATATCTGTCTCTTCTCTTTCTCTCTCTCACTTTCCTCTTCGTTCGTTGGTTTATTTGCGTTGCCTGGCTGTCCGCTCATCTGTCTTCTCACCCCACATTTTCTCCGATCCCCTTTATTATTACTTTAAAAGATAAACCCCCGTTGCCCCATATATATATTATACAAGATTGGATACTTATTTAATTCTGTAAACACAGAGTCGCAAACACGCAGAATTAAAGGTGAGGAGAAAAGGGCAGGCGAGAAAAAAAAAATTAAAGAGGCCCATGAATTTCGGTTGGTTTTCTTCTCTTGAATGGCTTTAATTAATTTTTATTACTTTTGATATGTAATCGGATTTTTTCTCTTATATATTTGGTTCGTATTTTCTTCTTCTCTTGGTGGTTTCATTTCTCCGCCCCTTTGCTTGTTCCTTTCTTGGATCTTTGTTTTCCTGTGTATATCAGTTGTGTTGTCCTGTTTATCCATAAATATTTGTTGAAATGGCGATGGATGACAATTATATAAATCCCCGTGGTGCGGTAAGGCTATCGATTGAAATTATCAAATGGGTTTCTGGATTTATGGGATTTTTCTTCATTTTATGTTTTTTATTTTTGGTTGGAGAAGCTATGTGAAATTAGGTTTTAGTTTTTGTTATGTTTTCATATTGCCATCAATCTGGGATGCATCATGTGTTTGCCATTTTAATTCTAATTCTCCGTCCATTGCGGTTGTATCTGTTATGTCCGCTGGCCAAATCCCTGATATAAGGAGGAGAATCCCATCCTTTCGGCCAACCTCCTTTCATGGGGACTCCCTTTTTCTTTTTCTTTTCCTACTCTTTTCTTTTGGCTTTGAGAAATTGATTTGAAGCTATGTGTTAATTCGTGGTGTTTCGAATTGTTAAGGTCTTAGGACATGGAACAGGATGCATCATGTGTTTGTCACATTGGTGTTACTTCTTCTTGCAGTTTGGTTATCTTAATGATATGGGGGTGGTGTTTTTAGTTTTACCAAAAAATCCTTGGGCCTTGGCAAATTGACAACCTGTCCACCCATCCTTTCAAAGGTACAAGAAGGAAAGAAACTCTTCTATGACTCGAGATCAGAGTGTACATACATGAATATTTTCAATAATTGGGGAGAAGCAATTATGGCTGGGTATATGGCTTAGTTTTGCTGAAATCCCAGAGATCAGGAAAACCTCTTAACTCCGCTATTATGGGTAAAATGAGAAGAAACTCTGCTACTCCATGAGATACCAATTGATAAGTTGTATGCATTAATATCATTAAGAATTGGGAAAAAGCAGTTATGGGTGGTCATCTTGCTGTATTGATAAGTGTAAAATAGGTGTCCTTCACTGAAGAGATTTTTTTGATTCAGTTATACGATTGGAATGGTTTGTAATAGTGACGCCACATTTAAAAAGTTAAGAATCTTCTTCCTTGAAAATTTCTTTTATTGTACTGGATCATTGCGTACAAAATTCTTTTATGTTCAGCTTTCTTCCTTTCCCAAAATGATGATGTTTGTGATTGTAAATTGCTGCAAAATGTTGCCTGATGGTGAAGGTACCATAATTGTTGGATATGTCTAATGTAGTTGTGGTGGAATATGTTTTTGCATGTTTATATGTAGTGAATGAGGTGTGACATGTTCATCTTGTAATGGTATTTCAATTTGACTGGTGTTAGGCTCAGGCCCCTCCTCCCGGATACTTTGTACGCTTGGAGAACAAGAGTGCTGACGACAATCTTTATTTGAGAAAGAGAACAAGGATGCGTAGGTGGCTGTGTTGCACCTGTCAAGTAGAGGAGTCATATCAACCCCATGAACATGAGCACCTCAAGAGCCCAAGAAATCGTACTGATGGTAAGTCCTTTATGTTTTCACCCTTTTGCCCAGCTGCTGCTAAGTTGGAAATTACTTTTTGTTATTTGCCATTGATACTAGAGGTTATCTTTCTTGGCATGGCCAGATGAAAATTGGGATTTAGGAATGGATGGAATGAGTGAGGCTTGTGTAAAATGCACGCATGTCCTTACTTGCTTTTAAGTGATGTGCTGCTCTTGATTTTGAAGGAAAAAGAATAGGTTAAGAATATGAGGTTTCTTCTTTGCTTTGTTGACTGGAAATGTGAGTACAAGGAACATGTGGGTTTCTTTTCCTTGGAAACTACATAAATCCCACAAGTTTGATGCGTTTGTAATGGAGAAAAGATTTGGGTAGATGATATGCTAAAATAACTTTAGTTGCATAACCTTCTGCAGTCTTGATCTTCTCTGGATTAAAACTCAAAAGAATAAACAGTCCAGAGACTCTTCTCCTACTTGATAAATTGTTGTGCTGTGTATTTCTATTGTTATGGTGACATTAATATTGTAAAGTCATGTTATCTCTGAAACATTTTCTTGTTAGTTTTAGTTTCATCTTTTGAGTAGATGCTTAAGATGATACTGCCATTAGCTGCAATCATCCCACCAGTTACAGTTTCAACACTAGAGGATATGCAGGCATCAAACTGCAATATTGTGATAAAAGACAGAAACATTGGAAACATGTGAATTGCTAGAGATAGATTTGCGAAAATAATGTTTGTAATATATCATTTAGTTAAAATTTTCTCTTAATTAAGAAGAATATAAATGCATAATCTTGTACATATACCTTCTTTTTTGCACATCTTCATGGTTGTGTAATGATTTTTGGCTTTGCATCTTCACTACTAAATACTTAATTGCACAGTGTGCATTTTATTTTTCTGTGTGAAGACTTGTACTTATCATGCTATTAATTTTGTAAGGGACTACCTTCAGTAGGACTTTGGCTTTGGGGCATCTACTTCTGCTGACACTGATAACTTGTGAATCGTGCACTCTATCACATTTTTCTTCTCTGAGATTCATATCATAATTTGATTTTTCATTTTCTTCCTCCTATCTATATTTATGTGCACAAAAACCAGGGCATCCAGGAGGCAAGCCACCCGCCCCAGTGAAGCCCGAAGTTCAGAAGACGGTACCCCCGATCGAGGTCCCTGCTCTGTCCCTTGAGGAACTGAAAGAGAAAACTGATAATTTTGGATCAAAGGCATTAATTGGTGAAGGATCTTATGGGAGGGTATACTTTGCACAATTGAACAGTGGGAATGAGGTTGCTGTTAAAAAGCTTGATGTGTCATCTGAGCCTGATTCCAATGTTGAGTTCTTGACTCAGGTATACTGATAACATGTGTGAATGTGATACATATCTTCTTATCACCTGAAGTATGCAATCTTCTCCGGGTGACGCGCTTTGACCAGTCATTATGCAATCTGCACAGGTTTCCATGGTGTCAAGATTGAAGCATGAAAATCTGGTTGAATTGCTTGGTTACTGTGTGGATGGCAATCTCCGTGTCTTAGCTTATGAATTTGCAACCATGGGATCTCTACATGACATTTTGCATGGTTTGTAGAATGAATTTGCTCTTAGTTAGCTTCTGGACTTATTTTAGGAACTAATATCATTTTCTATGTCAGGAAGGAAAGGAGTCCAAGGGGCACAGCCTGGTCCTGTACTTGACTGGATGCAAAGAGTGAGAATTGCTGTTGATGCTGCAAAGGGACTCGAATATTTGCATGAGAAGGTTCAGCCTTCCATCATCCACAGAGATATCAGATCCAGCAATGTACTTCTCTTTGAAGACTACAAAGCCAAGATTGCGGATTTCAACCTTTCAAATCAGGCTCCTGACATGGCTGCTCGCCTGCATTCTACTCGAGTTCTGGGAACCTTTGGTTATCATGCGCCAGAGTATGTTCTCTCAGCCTGTGTTTCCTCATTGGAAGATTCTGCCTGTATGCATGTCTTTGCAGAAGATATGTTCGAAATTAAATTTGATGAATCTTGATAGATAAGGAGATTTCAGTTCATGATTTGAGTCAAGATACTGCACGAACATCTCTCATAGCTCATGTTATGCAGACGAACTTTTATTGCGGAATCACTATCTTTGGTTGTGTCATCGTCAAATATTCATTAGGATATGTAGTTTCTGGAAATAGCTCATGATAATAACTAAGAGTATAAGCAATTAAATAGCCACGATTGGACTCTGAATGAAAAGGCATTTGTTCTCGTAACTAGCGATGTATAGGCCACAATATAAGCTATGGACAGTTCCAGTAACCACCGAATGGTTTTCTCTCCCCACCTAGGAATTGTTATTGTTGTTATATAATGATGTGGAAGCTAGCTGGAAATATTGCTGCCAATAAGGTTTAAGCACCAGCAAGGGAAGTAATTATCAAGATCTTTCAATCAGTGGATACTATATTGCAGAAATCCTTACCAGAATAATTCCACAATTAGCAGGTCGAAATTTTCCTGTGAACTAGAAATGTGCATCATGGTTTGAATCTTGCAATAATATGGTTATCAACGTTATGTTCTTCCACCAATTGCCAGGGTGTTCACTCCCTGGAGACTTAAGTAACCTTTTGAATGCATCATCTTCAGTTCGCTGTAGATTCTCATTATAGTGTGTCGGTTGTGGATCTTATTTAAATTATTTCATGTTTTGTCCTCATATAGTTTACTGGGTACTTATAGATCAGGCGCTCAAACTTTTTAACTCCAGTTTTGTTTCTTTTTTCTGTTTTATGGAATATGGGTTTAAGAGGAAAGGAAAAGAGAGGCTGTGAGAATTTTTGTGTTGCGTTTTACAATAACTCTGCTTCTTGATCAATCATATGGATAAATTGATAAAAGCATCCCTTATTTTGTTAGTTCGTCCAAAAATTATTCTCTCACCACAAAATTGTCTTGTTTGACTCTATAACTGGTCTTTTTGAGTTGGAAAATATGTTTTATATGCCTGTAAAAGTAGTGGTTGAAATGATTGGTGTCACATCAATTGATATAGTTTGAGGAGAAGTTCCACTAGGAGATTTTGTGATGCCATGAAAAGGAGATGGAAATGGAAGTAATGAATTGGAAGGGAGTTATAGAAGTTGATCTAGGACTTGGGCCGAGAGAGCAATTGTGCATAAGGTAGAGCCTTCTTTGACATTCTAACAGAGTTTAAAATGGCATTTTTAATATGGAACCATGCAGATTACTCTATTAACTTATACGAACTGTTTTGGTGTTTGGTTTACAAGAACTTAAGTGTTCTTCTAAAAATTGGGTTGGAACAGCTCATGCTCTTTTTTGCCAAAGATTTCATGCAATTTCTACTAGAATCTGGCATAGCCCATGTTAACCCTCCTAACAATTTCCTAGTTCTGTTCTAGTATACATCGATCAATTAGATGAAATCCCCTGGGCCTGTTATGGATCACGGTGAATATTCATGCTGTTCATTTATTTCATTTTATGAGGAATCTTCACTTAATTGTACACTGAATATTTGCTGCAGATATGCAATGACAGGACAATTGACACAGAAGAGTGATGTTTATAGCTTTGGCGTTGTTCTTCTTGAGCTTCTTACTGGAAGGAAGCCTGTTGATCATACCATGCCTCGTGGACAGCAGAGTCTTGTCACTTGGGTGAGCCTTTTGCGCTGCCTACTCTGTCAAGTTCTCATTCTTATTTCTGTTGTTTCCTGAAATCCCATTTTCCCCCGTTGCTTCTAGTGCGTGTTATCAGATAAATCTTGTAGTTGAACCATATCTTCTATATTTAGGCCACTCCAAGATTGAGTGAGGACAAAGTCAAACAATGTGTTGATCCAAAGCTTAAGGGAGAGTATCCGCCAAAAGGGGTTGCCAAGGTTCTCTCTTTCTCTCTGCATGTGTGTGTGCTGTGTGCATCTTTGAATTGAAAGGAAGAAACAAGTTCAGTATCTAATATATTTTGGTCATCCAGCTGGCAGCTGTTGCAGCATTGTGCGTGCAGTATGAAGCTGAGTTCCGCCCAAATATGAGTATTGTCGTGAAGGCTCTGCAGCCTCTCTTGAAGTCGACTGTCCCAGCTCCGGAGACTTAGTCCCCAATAATATCATTTGCTGGTCGTGTTTGTTTTTCTGAGTTTGCACAGTTCGGGTCTTGGTATAAATTGCATTGATCACCTGCATGACTAAGCAGTTTCTATTTCCATTCTCTGAATTTCAGACATGGTTGGATTGCTGTCGTGATTCCTTTTCTCTTGTTTGTAGTTATGCCTTACAAAATCATGACTGGGCTTTGGATGGATTATTTTGCTTAGGCAAAAGAATTGTGCTTTCAGTTCTTGAACATAAAAGAGAGATTGATTCTTTGTTTCTTTTTCATTTTTTATTGTTCGAATTGATGATTATATGGTATTGCATGGACTTCAGCTTGGGAAACTATTGCTCGAACAGCTTAATATTCTAATTAATGTTTTCTAAGTATTCCTCTCTGGCCAGATAAGTTACTATAGATGCGGTACTAATTTTTATTTTTAATAACAAATTTATGCATAATTTTCTATCATAATAATAATTATTGTTAGAACTATAAAACTCGTAATTATGACAAAATAAAACTCTTATGATAAAGTAGTAAATTCATATAAATTGGAACAAAAATTAATGAAGTATGGGCATTTGTAATGTAATCACACCTTAACATGAAGTTGTCAGGTTTTTTCTTGTCACATACTCAACATGTGGTTTAGAAATATTGCTTTTGGTTTGCATTCGCTACTGTTGGTGACAACATATTAAGACTGACGCCTACTTTTGGTAAACAAAATGTACATACACTAAAATATACCCTTATTTATACTTTTTCATCCACAACTAACCATCTCTTATGTTAATTATATTTGCGTACCCCATCCTTCAACTATTACTCAAATCCCAAAATGACACTTAATACTATAAATTTAGCAAAAAGACTAACAAACGCAAATTACGTTTAAAAATTACAAAATATTCAGCATATAAACCACCAAAAAAAGTAGTTATATTCCAATTTGCACAACCTATGAATTTCCTTTCGGGAGTCTTTTAATATTCACATTCCGCACCATAAAAACCACTTAAATAATATGAGAAGCAAGAAATTTTCTAACTACACCTTCTATTACTAGACATTGCAACTTTAATAATAATAATAATCTTTTTCCAATTTATTTGGGTAATTGTTTATTGTTGTAAACAATAAGCAAATTAATGCAAGAAAAAAATGCTTCACCTTTTTATACTGTTGAATTGAGGGCATTTTTATTACTTATGGAGTTACTCATTTTTATTTTAAAATTAAATAGTCATTACCTAATTTTATTATCAAACTAATAATAACTTTATATATATATATATATATATTTGTGTATTTATTTATTACTTAATTTTAGTCAATAAAATTTTAACATTTAACTACTAGTTACATTTTACTTTATTGTAATTAAAATATATTTATTTTCAATTAAGAAAATTTTAATTCAGTTTTAAGATGCAAAATGTTAAAAAACTCGTTGTCTTGCATATATATATATATATATATATTTATAATATAAAGGCAATCTTGTTAAAATATTTAACTGTAGAGAGTAAGTATTATACTTATTTGTTTAAGAGGATGAATGTTGCCTCAAGAAATCAAGGGGGATAAAGTATATTTAATTCTTTATTTTATAAAATTTGATTAGTTATCTTTTTTTAATTAAATTAATATAATAAAAAATTTAAAATTATACATATACATCGAATATACTTCAACTACTAGTTCGAGATCTAAGGTCCAAAGAGAACTACCACCATCCGTATATGAGATCCACATATAGATTTCGCACAAATAGAACCGTATTTTCCTCAAATTTCTCTAAAATAACCAATGATTTATAATTCAAGATTTTAGTAACCAAAATAACGTTTTTTTTTCTTTTATTTATATTTTTTGGTATTTCTATTTTTTTAATTTATACTTTCTTGGCATTAGTAACGAAAAAAATAAAATAAAAAAAGTAATTATGCAAATACAAGTATGTATAGATGATGAAATTCAGTAAGAAAAATTGAACAGCGGTGAAAAATAAATTATTCACTGAATTAATATTTGGGTTTATTTGGTCCGTCAATTTACAAGCAACCCAAATTTTTACCTTAAATTACTGATCGAACAAATATATCAGATTAATTAAATTCATTTATAGGGAAAAAGAATAATCAAATACCATTTCCACGGTTTCTTGCTCTCGCGCTTCATGATAATGTCTGTACGCTCTCCTCTCGTCGTCATCGCAAGCTTGATGCAATCTACCATTGCCAAGCACAGCGTCATCGTTCCTGTCCAAGATGACGCCCAGTTCGTCGCCATTCAAGAATCCATCTTCGCCAACAAGCGGAAAATGGGCGTCCCAGAAATTCAAGAAACTGCCAAGAACCAGGACGACGGGCAGGTCCAATGTGGGCTCAACATTCAAGTTATCGACGATACTGCATTGATCGATCCTTCCCTTGTTGGGAATGGGAGGATTGGCAGGAATGATCAAGAAAGTGAAAAGGAGAAGAAGCCTAAACGTAGGGGAGGGAAAGCTAGGAGAAAGAAGGAAGCTTTGAACGGACGCGTTGAGACTCAGGCCTCGCTTGACAAGAAAGGGAAGAAGAGATTGGTTGTGGAGTATTCGAGGAAGGAGATGGAGGCTCTGAGGTTCAAGGATTTGGAAGATCAGAAGAAGAAGTGGGCTGAGGTGTATAGCGGGCTTGGGGCGTTCGTGGCGCAAGAGTACGATGGGCTGGTGAATTCTGTTAACATTCATCAGAAGCAGAGGGTCCCGGGTTTCGAGTTTGATCCGAGGTCCCGCTTCCAGAAATCTGCTAATTTGGGTAATGAATTTTTTTCTACTTTCTGCGTATAGCCCTTTTGTTATTTTGTTCGGCTGAATTCAAGAAGATCATATTTTCTGCTTCTAGCCCGTTCTTGTCATTGCAATTGCGTGTAATTTGATATATCTTGATATGCATTGTGTTAAGTGCATGCCATATGTATGATTTCTTGGGTGGTTTGTGTTTTCAAATCTCATTTCTTGTTTATCAATGTTATCCTGCCTTGTTGTTGTCGTATAAATTGATCGTGCATTTCCAACTTCCGTTGTCTGCGTTTATGGTGTAAATGTTGTTGTTCTGATATTTCATGTTGGTTCAGATTTAAGTTATTAGTAATATAGATGGAAGTTTAAATCTAAGGGGCTATAGAATGGAGGGGAGGTGGAATGTCTCGACGCAATCTAAATCAGATCGGATTGTTTTGCAACTGCTTCAAATTTTGGATAACCATTTGAGGTTAAACATGTTTCGTTGTTTCTTTACCTTTCCTGTTTGTTTCATTTAATGAGATTGTCCTTCTGGACCTAAAAGGCTTTATCCTCGTGTTAATGACTCATGTGATTAAATGATTCCGGTTAGATTAAGTTTTTAAAGAGGTCCATACCTTAGTGGTTTTACCCTTGTGCCGAAAGTTCTTTGCTCTATGCCTTTTGCTGTTAAAAGTTTACTTGTATCCTTCACCTCATTGGCTTCCCCTTGCCATTTAGAAAGATATATTCTATCATATTTAGCACCACGTATGAACGGAAGTGAAATGAATAACAACAAGATGCTTTTCTGTGATGTTCCTTCATGTTAAAAGCTTTGAAATGCATCTAAGAAGGTGAAACTAAAATATATCAAGTAAATCGAAACTTGTATTTCCTCTGCACTTGTATCTCATGTTTTTCTTGTGGTCCAGGTTGGATTACCTGTGAAGGTGTCCCTTTTGTCTTCATGATGTTTGTTTAACTACCAGCTCTAAATGTGAAGAGATTCATCGTTCCGTCTACAGAGATGTTGCATATTAGCTCTAAGTAAAGGTCTTTCTACAATTGTGCCAACTTCTTCCATCATTTTCTTCCTCTGCCTTATTTTCCTTTTCCTGAATATGTATTTAGTTTAGCCTGTCTTTACTACGGCAACGCCACCTCTCTGAATATCATTCTTTAGACTGAAATCTTAGTTGATGAGACAAACTATGAAAAAGGTCTTTATCATTGGCTTTTTGTGTCCGCTCGTCTTCCATCTTCAATCATGTTTCTTGTTAAATTTAGTATATCATAGCTCAATTGCATGTAACATGCGGAAGTGATTAATCAATCTTGATCTCACTCATTCCCGACATATAGACTGGCTAATCTCAGTTTTCCCCCGTAAAAGGTTCCTCGGAACGTCTTTCACTTGTGTATTGGTGTAAATGGTGGGGGACGACCTGATCTGCACATGTCTTAGTTTGCCTCTCGGTGTCTTATTCTGATCGTGTCAACTTTGATGGAGGTTACTTTTCTATATGCACAGATGCCGTGGATGCAATGGGAAGAGGAAACCATCTGAGAATCTTTGCCCACTGAAGAACTGTCTCTTCACATTTGTGAAAATACCAAAAATATATAAACTACGACTGCTGCATAGAACAGTTGAGGATGCTTTTGCTGCTTATATCCGACGCGGGAATGCGTATTGGATCGTCTTTTTTACTAGTTTAGCTCCTTGGAACTATTGGGATGTAGGATAGTGAATAAGTGTATAGCTCAAGAATGAGAAATTGACACATTTGTGTTTGTAGATGTGAGGGGTTATAGATTAGATGCCTTTGAATTGTAAGTTGAGCAAAAGGTGATGTATATTTTGTTGATTTTTGGAATCCATGTTCATAGTTATTGATTTAATAATATAGAGATTATTCACCCCCAATCCCCAATAACATAATTAAACAAGGCAAGAATTCACGTATTTTTAATTGGATTCGATCAGAACCCGATTGACCCGCATAGCTAGGAACTAGTCGGTGTGTCAGACAAGGCCTCAGGTTCAGTTTGGATTCATACATATTCTAACACGAAAACTCTTATAAATATGAGTTTTCCATTTCCAAGATGTCCAACTCATAGAATTTCAATTGCTGAAACACAACCTCATACAAAATTAGCAACTTTTGAGATACGATCCTATATGTTTCTCCTCTATAAATAGATAATGTATTACTTTTCTAAATATGATCATGCATGATTTTGTGACCCTACACAATGCTAGTCACTCTCTCCCTCATAAAATTCCACTAAGATACGTAAAGAACAAAGTCATGAAGCAGAAAAGTCGAACATAAATGGTCTTTCCAGTATAAACTTACAAAGCAGATTAGAATAGACAATCTTGCAACTTCATATACACTAACTATAGAAACAACTTGAATTTTCAAAACCTGTATAACAGACAACTAGAGCATCACCAACTCTCACATATTACGATTCACCCTCTAAACGATAATCACACAATAACAGGGGCCAGCACAATAAGGCAAATCTTGATCCTCTTATTACATGGTTCTTTAATAGATCAACAATGCAGCAACAAGATAAGGCTTACTTGGTCCTGTTTATAGTTCAAGAAGAGGATTTATAGGACGGATTAAAAGCAGCCTGTTCAGCACAGGTGAGTACTTCATGGGGTCCTGCCTCCTCCCGACCAACACCCATCAAATCAAGGTAATACTGGTAATGAGAAATGATGACGTTCATGGAATCAACATCACCTTGACCACAAACATTATCCCCATACAAAATGTTCATTGTGGTTCCAAATCCAGGAAATCGTTTGGCCAGGGTGTCGTTCTTGGTGGGCTTCCAGTTTCCGACAAAGGCATCATGAGCTGAAGGTTGTCCTTTCTTGACAGGTGTCATCCACCTCCACATCGCTGCCTGGAAGGCCAGGGTGGCATTTTGTTCAATGTATTCAGGATGGTTTAGCAAATCTTCCTTGAGGCCTTCACCTACGGCTCCATAGTTATAGTTCCTGGAACAGTTTCAAGTTAATAAAAACATTCTTATATTTGACAGGATGCTACCAAAGTTTGTACAAAGTAGAAACATAGAGGCCACGCGAGTAGAATGTTAGGGGAGTGGCAAAATTTAGAATGATGCTTGCTAAGATAATTCTAACTTAGATGTAAGCATCCTAACTCTAACTACAGCTATCAATCATAAGCATGAAAATAAAATTGATTACATTCCCCTTATCTCCAAAGAAGGCCTCAGTGGATAATACTGTCAGAATACAACTTACACATAAACTAGCACTAGTTATTCCCATAACAAAAGCATCAATTAAGATTATCTAGGAATAACTGGAAATTCCATAATACAGGAAAAAATGGTAATGCCAAGCAAGCGTAGAAGATTCAGTACCAGTAAATTGGTATAGCACCACGGCCATAGTACTGAGCTCCAGGAGCACATGGATAGTCGTATTTGTAGTACTCATCACAATAATCTTGGCTGGGACTCATTTCCTTGTTATAGCACAGACCCCATGCCAGTGGTCCACCGGTGGCCACCCCATAACCACCTGGATCACAAAATTGTTCATCAATTAGTGAACAAGAAAAGCGAGCTGGAGATAGACAATTCAACCAACAGATATTCATACACCAAACTCCAGTGCAACTCCAGGAAATCGTAAAAGGATCTCATCAGAACATTTGTCTGTATTCACCTATCAGATATGTAATGCTAGTATATATCTAGTCACCCAAATGCATCTTGGAAGTTGGATCTATTAACTCAAAACACAATTTGTCAATGTTATACATCTCCCATCCCAAGAAAGAACAACATCAGCCATTACATCAAGCAGTTCCCAATGAAATTTATGGATCATGAATTCTACTAGCTTAAAGATAGATAGAGGATACTTCAGAAAAGATTGGTTCAAAGTTCAAACATAGAACAGTGCTAGCAACTCGCAGTCATAGCTTGCTAGGAAGACATGCTGACAAATAAATAAAAGATTTTCTCAAATCATCAGAAGATTTCCCCAACAGTCAATTTGTATTCACATTTGAGATAATACTAGTGAATCTGATGACAACCATAAAAATGCATCATGTACAACTCGCAGGCATTACACACTCCAACTTCAGCAATCATGCGCACCGAATCCTGGTAACCAACATCTGGAAACCATCATTGAATGAGAACCAAGCCTCAAAAGATTGACTACGGGCATGCAGATATAGATGTTTGCACAATTAGCAAGTGCAAATGACTTGATATTTCATAGTTTTCTCAATTAAGAGCAAGCATCACAATTTGCAAACAAGAAAAACAAAATCACCAAATAAAACTGCAACTTAAGAAAAGAAACATTCACAAAAATCAGCAATCCCAAATGAAAAAAAAATGAAAACAATCAGATATAAGACTGAAATGAACGAAAAAGGAAAAAGTACAAATTTAATAAATACTCACAGGAAGTCTTGGCACCGACATGGCCGAAAAAGGCGGCGATTTCCTTCATCTGAGTCAGCTTACCGCCGGTGGTGCCAAACCCAAGTGGCTGATATTTGGCGGCAGCAGTAATGAAGGACTTGTAATCCCAGAACCCGACGGCATGAGCCACTGGAGTATTCCTCTTGGCGAAGAGATTCTCAAACTGGTAGGTCTGGAAGAAATCCGAAATCGTCTGGTTGCAACAAAACTTGGAAAATCCTTTACACTCCCAACCCTGGTCACACACCTTCTGTCCCTTCACCGTCTTCACAATTATCTCCTTCGACGACTGGGCAGCAACCACCCATACACCGGCCACCGCCGCGATTATTACAACTGAGATCGCAAAACCCATGTTGAAATTCGCCGCCATTTCTCTGAAAACAAACAAAAATGTGAGCAACCCAAGTGGATATTCGAGCTCAAGAACTAAGGTGAACTGGCAATGGCGGAGTAGAACGGCAAAGGGATGGCTTTAATACTCAAATTAAAACTCAAGAAAGTGAAGGTAGAACAGAAATGTACCTTGTGAAACCGATTCTTGCTTCAGATTTGTGGTTGGAAAATCAATTTCCTTTTGAAGCAACGCAAAGAGGCTTGTGAAAGGCAGAGAGAGTTAGATCAGCTATCTCTCTCATCAATCAATATGATTACGCACAGACACACCTCTTTTTCTTTTTCTTTATGATTTCAAAAAATAACCTTGTATTTTTTAAATACCATAATTGCCCTTGGATTTTCTTGATTTGAACTTTTATTTAATTTCGAGTTCAATATTTATATTTTATCAGTAATTTCAAATACACTCAGTGTGTGTAAGCGTTGCGCAAAATGGAATAATAAGTTTTCTTCTAATGTAATTCGAACGAGAAGTTTAAGAAAAATGCAAAATAATATACTATAATTTAAAAAATACATACATAAATAATACATATCGAGACACATGTTCTGTCAATGTGAATGGTGATTAATTGACAGATCAATTTTGTCAGAGGACACCAATTTTTCCCTTCTTAATTACTAAAATAGTATAAGTCTGTCATGTAATTAATTGATTATTCTCCAAAAATAAATAACAAAACTAAGCATGTTTATTTTGTTCTTACCAATCTTATAAAAGCTAATAATTGTATAAATTCTAAAATATTTTAATTAAAAATTTCATTCTAAGATGAAATTTAGACTGCTAATTTGTTAATTTATTATAATTTTTTATTGAATTTTAGAAAACATCAAAAAATGAAAATTATGATATGTTTTTTGTGGGGTAGGAGGGAGCATTCAATTAATTTACACCAACCAAAAATTGAAGGGCAGATTTGACAATTTAAATATCAGTTAATGAAGCAGGCAAATTTGATGTCATATTGCTGAGATCTGAGGGGAATATAATGGACGGTGGAGATCATGGTAGATGGGACATAATGTGTTCGAAGTTTAAGAGGAAACAGGCTGGATTTGGAATCAAGCAACCATGGAAGGTAGGGAGATGGACCCCACACCACCTTATGTTCTGCTCCACCGACGCCTATACATACACATATCATATATATATGTATATATGTTTTGTATGTATAGGTGGCTGCAATTGCAAACTACATGTTAATTAGGGTAAATTATATTAACATTCCTTAAACTGTATTTTACAAAATTACAGTCACACCCCTTAACGGGTGTTAGTATAATATTTTTGAGTGGATATTTGTGTAAGTTTTGCATATGAATAAAGAGTTCAGTCGTGATTACAATTATAACCACAGTGATATAGTTGTAATATTGCAAAAAATAGGGGTTATTTGTATATTTTGGCATAAGCTCAGGAACTGTGGATATATAATTTATCCTTTTAATTCTTCCAATTTTATTGTATGGGTATTTATATTCTTTTATGTGATTTTGTTATAATTTATTTTATTATTTTTTGTCACACTGACTGATTCGATTTATTGCTTAATAATGTCATATTTCATCCAATCTTTTCTCATCTATGCTATTATAAAAGAAAAAAACTCTTTTGTCGTACTAATTTTTGAATATTCAAATTTACCCTTTAATTCTTTTCATCCATTGAAAAAAACTGGTCAAAATAGTAATTTTAATATTTTTTAATAATTATATAATTATATTTTTTTTCCTCTCAGCCCACTACTCCATATTTCTCTCTCACACTCCGTGTTCTCTTTTCCCCACAAACTTTCATATTTTTAATAAATCTATCATTATAATTTATTTTCTCACTTTCTCTATATCTTTTGTTCACAAATTTTTATATTTTTAATAAATTCTCAATTATAATTTATTTTAATCCCACATAGTTTTAATACTTTCTCTTCATCTCACACAGTGATTTTTTTATATGCTCACGGGGACAGCGCGCAATAACAATTAGTACTTATTTAAAAAATATAAATTCAAGACATTATAAAGTATACAATTAGAAATTGTCATTACATTAATAAAAGAGATTATTAATTATATATGTAAGTTAATATTCAACTAGTATGAATGTACATATATATTATTTTTATTCAAAAATTTAGATAATAATTAATTATTTTTTAATAAAAAAGGAAAAATTATTTGTTTGTCCTTTACGTTTATCTGCCATCAATTTTAGTTATTTAAATTTACCTGATTTAGTTTTAATCTGATAACTTTTAAAATTATTTAATTTTAGTCTTTTAACAAAATTTCAGACAATTTTACCCTTACGTAACTTTTCAACAGCAACTTTAGTCCATATATATCATTTTATTTTGCATCTTGTAGCTAATGCACGCCTAGAATAGTATAAGAGTCTAAGTTTATTGAAAAAATATTTTTTTTATATAAAATTTAGAGCATTGGGATGGACTATTAACCTTTATCATCGAAAGGGCAAAAGAATCATAATTAGGCTAAAGGATCAAATCTCCACAAAATTGATTGATAAAAAACTAAATTTAATATTGCCAAAAATAAAGAACCAAAATGGATTCAGACCAAAGTTATAGCACGAAAATTTTCTTTTTCCCTAAAAAAAAATATCTATTAAAATTTTGGAGTAAACTAATGATTACTATTTATGAAAGTATTTTAAACATATTTATATGCAAAATATGTCAAGAAATAACAATTTATTTGATTTTAATAATACTTTATCTTTTTTAATCATTTTCTCAATAAAAATATCTTATTACGCCAAACACCCTAATATCTGATAACATATAATTTTTTTTTATAAATTTTAACATTTTATGTTATCCAAACACTTTAAAATTTTATTTTTTTTAAAATCAAACGTCTTATAAATTTCTAAAATATTTTATAAAATATAGAAAATTATAAGTTGTTTTAAAAAGATTTAGCGAAACACGCTCACATGTGAGTTTGTTAGCTACAATTGGTTGTCCTATAAGATCTAATGCTATTTACAGATTAAATTTTAAGAGTTTGTTTAATGTTTGTTTGTCGGCGGAGGAACTAACCAAAAAGCTTGTTTTGGTTATAGGACAGTAAGGAGTGCAAGTTATCGAATCTTGTTGTAGGGGAGACCTAGTTTAATTGGTGAAGTTGAAGCCTCATAATTTTAAGATTATGGGTTCGAACTTCATTAATATATTGAATGTTATTCAACTTTAATAGTAGATATTGATTAGATATAGTTATCTGATATTGATTATTAGTATATAATCGTTATAGTTATCAATTGTTGTTAGATACAAATATTTGATATTAATAATTGTAATCGATTTATTTAATAAATAATAATTGTAACACTTTCGTTTAAATAATAACAATAATAATAATTTCTGTGGGTTGGACCCACCCTACTCATCACTTTCTATGCGTTAGGGAGTAGCAGTGACGGATTCCTGAGCAAAAAGTTTTGGAGGGCAATGTATATAAAAAAATAAATTTATATATATTTTTGCAGAAAATGACAAAACTTGGGAGTAGCTAAGAAATTAGTTTGATGGACTCAACGCCCATCAAATTTTGGTGACGGTGCTAGAGATTGGTATCCTTAGATTTATTTCTTCTTGTCAATTAATTTGGTTACTCGGTCTATTTTTCATGCCTTGATCTTCTCGCATGCGTGAACTTTAATTTAATCCTAAAATTAAAAAAACAACCCGAAGACAAGGATGAGAAAACAAGTAGTGTCCTAAAGAGGAATCAACTTCAACCTCTTCCATACAAAATCTAGCTTTGGACTTGGTTGAGCTATTGAGTGAAATTTGAAGACAAAACCATGAATCAAGTCAACAACCTCTTTGCAGTCACTTGGGGATCCATCATCATATGAAATGAAAAGTGAAGGTAATTTCTTGAAAAGTTGTTTCCTGCTTCTTGAGCTCCAAATATTTGTAAGTAATATGTGGAATTGTGTTTTGTATTCAATTATGTGAAGTCCTGAATAAAAGAATAACAGGATGACCCCAATTTCAGCTATGGACACAACAATTCTCAACCCAAACAACCAATTCCACCACCATCACTCAAAGCCATGTATGTCTCTTGAAGGAATTGCTAAAAGTTCTTTTTTTCACTTTTTTTTTGGGGGGAAGTGACATTGTCTCTCAACTCTTACCCGAATTTGTCCACAAAAATGGTTAAGTTTCTAGTGGTTAAAGTTTTATCTACCTACAATATCATCTTGGGGAGACCAGTTTAAACCTCTTCCAAGCTATAGCCTCCAGCTTCCACATGAAAATAAAGCTCCCCACTTCTAATGGCGTGAGGAGGCCATACGAGATGAACAAATACTACGCAAACACTTCAAAAAGATCACGAGATAAGCTAGATGGGAGAGCATCCGATGAGAAAGAAAAAAGGATGATGGTAGATATTGGACACGACCTCCTAGGATCCATTTTGAAAGAAGTTCAGAGAGAGGAGAGTTGAAGCCATTAAGGAATTAAAGATAATTAATCTCGCAAGAGAAGACGAGGAAAAGACAACGAAAATAGGCACGAAAATAAGCCCATCCGTCAAAGCTCATCTAAAAAGGTTAGGGTAGGGCCCGATAGCAAGGAAACAGAAGGAGGGACCGGTGAGAAGTGAGTTGCCCCCGTTGAGGCCAAGCTAAGCTTTTTTGGAGTGGCTACAGCTGTGGTGCAACCCCGTTGATCACTGTAAGGCTATTGGAATAGAACTGTCGAAGAATGGGGATGGCTTCAACAGCTCAGGGACCTCATCCAGAAACACCATTCCCAAGTGGTATTTTTGTTCGTTCTTAAAAAAGGAGGTTCGAAGTTATTCGATAGAGACTAGATTTATTTGGCATATTTGCACCAGTTCTAAGGTGGTTAGGGGCTTTATAGTTGTTTTGGTAGAAGGATATTGTAGCTCAATTGTGCTCATTTTCTATCCATCACATTGATATGGATATTTTTTCCGTAGACCAAGTGGCTAATAGGAGGTTTACAGGGTTTTATGGGGAGGCCGAGGCGACTAAGAGGGAATGGGTATGGGATAAATTGACTACACTGAGTAATCAATTGAATACCTATGGGCTCGACGCCAAAGATTTTAATGAGATATTGATATTATTTCAGTAGGAAAAAGTCGGTGCTCAAAGACCATTATGGCAGATTGCAGATTTTTGTAGAGCTCTTATGATATGAGTACATCTTATTATAATTTCAAGTGGTATTTTGGTATTTTTTGTTGGTAAAATGCTCCTAATCAAATGCCGTATTGCAGCATTAGCCAATGGATTGAGGAAGTGAAAAAGGGAGAATGAAGTCAAAACCAACATGCGGACAGATTAAAAGGATGAGTTAGGCGTGCCTCCTACACATATCCGAATATATCTGCAGACACTAGCTAGG
>NC_026147.1:18499040-18511996 GCF_000512975.1 Sesamum indicum
GTTGCTTCTATGGAGACAATGCTTTGCATTCTCTGTGCTGATGCAGTAAAGTCTTTACAACATCTTCTGGTTACATGCTCGGCTGCAAGAATGGTGTGGGCCTCGTCAAAAATTCCTTTGGAGGGTGCTGCCTACATGGTCTGATGAAAATACACCTCTTCAAATACATTAACGCATAAAAACATATAAGGATAATTTGATTATAAAAAAAGTTATTCAACCACAACAAATCAATAATAAATCAATCAGGGGTTAATATATATTATTTTTTATTTTTGTATTAATATTAACAAATTCGGTGAATTTTAACTGACGAAAAAACTTATTTATAAGATAGAAACAAACATCGACAGTGCTAAATATAATTTCTCAAACAAAGTATCCAATATAATTACACTAATTCTCAGGGAAATTGTAATTATCCCTTTATTACATTATTACTTAAAAAAATATTATTAATACTTAATATTTTTCAAAACAACTCAAAATTGTAACATGTTTATAATTTTTATAAGTATCATTAAAAAATAAAAATAAGTAAAATAAATGTTAACTGCCCACGCGTGCACCTTACTAGTCCTATCGAAAATCAAGAGATCAATTTTTCCTTAGTCTTTGTCAAATTGATGGACTAGATCTAGTAATAAGTAAATAATCTGAACACTTCATTAAGATAATAACAATGCTTGCCGCATGGATGTTCATAATAATATTTGGGAAAATTGTCATCTAAATTACGTTTGATTGAATCGAATTATATTTGGTCGAATCAAAGTAATCAATAATATACTTGTCATATGATTGTTACTCACCCTGAACTGATATCAATCACACAACAAATATATTATATTTATCTTATAATTTATTCAGATCCGACCAAATATGATCTGAATTAAAATTTTCCATAAAAGGTGCTTACCTGAAGGAAATAAACAAAGAGAGAAACATGAGCAGAGAAAATTACATTTGCAAGAGAACAATCAAGTATTTTACATACTTATTCGATTTACATTATTTTTCTCCCTTTCATTTGTCCTTCTCTTCATCGTTTGTTATAAGGAGGTAATGAATGCAAACGGTTTTCTCGAGGGGGAGAGAGAAATCTCTCATAAATACATATTGTGAATTAAATTCATATAACATAGGGGGATTCAGGCACTCAAATCTCAACCAATCTAACGACATGATAAGTATAATCTTAAATAAAACAAAATATAAGGACTTTCAGTCCCCCGAACTCACAAACAACGTGAAGAGAAAACTAGGAGAAAAATAAATGCAAGAAGATATAGAAGTGTATGCATATATGTGATGAGTTATTTGTATAACGAACCTGTTTGGGGTAGAAAGGTAGTGACAAGGACAAGGAAAGAAAAGAAAATCCTAAAATACTACTAAATAATAAGCAAAAGGCAGAAAATATAGGGGTACTAATATGTCTTATCACTTGGGAAAACACAATGAAGTAATAAATATTAGTGAAGAAAGCATGAGAAAATGGCAAGAACAAATCATTTCTGTGGAATAGCACTGGACTACAGAACAAAGTAGAGTTTTTGTTGTTATACTCACAAGTTTTCTTTTTTTTTTTTTTTTTTCAATTCCTCATCCGAAACCTTAAGCCAAAAATAGATGTACAGGATTAACGGGCAAAACAACCGTAAAACACTAATAAATAAAATCCTCACTCAAAAGATATCAGATTTTGTGCCAGTTTTGAGCCATCCTATTACTAACAAATCAAAAAAGATTTAATAAATAATTGTCGCTCGACCTGTACAACAGAATCATATAATTTATTTTCGGCACAAAAGAAAGGGAAACAATGCCCACTTACACCTCTCACACACTAATTTGCTCATAACTACAAGGACAATAATATTTCTTCTTAAGTATTAAATACTGACTATAATGCTCTGAGTCTCTGACAGGCAATAACTTGCAGGTAACGACAGGCAGCAAAAATCTCACTTAAGAGGCTCTGATAGTTTTCAGATTCGTGGAAGACAATAAACCCATTCTGTAGAAAATATACGAGGCAAGATACACATAATTCACGAAAAGAGGAATATCGAGGCACAAATATTGGGTCTCCACCTGGGATGAGGGAAAATATTCTAACCTTCCCATGTCCTTGTATGGTTGCCACATTGAAAACTCTTACCTACAAAACAATGAACATCTTCGATCTAATGGTCAGAACTATGCTACTTAAATGGGACACATTGTACTTGTCATTTGGTGAGGGATACAAAATAGAGACAACTCTTATCCTTTGCAGCAACTCAATATTTTCATTGTATTTCGTACAGCTCTCAGATTTGAAGAATCAAGCAGTGTGCAACCAACTCAAACTTACTGAAACATAGAATAATAGGCTTTTCATATACTCAACATAACAGCCTTTTATCTCTGAGACTCCAATAGATCCTCAAGAACGCAAATAGACAATAAAACTAAACCACTAAAGTCGTACTCAAATGGGCAATATGTGTACTAAGTATATAAGTGTGGGTATAGATATATAATTATGCAGCTTGAAACCAAGGTAATACAAGGCAACCAAAGTTGTTGGGCCATAAAATTCAGGAAAAAAACGGCGACTTATATGGAAGAGCAGATCATCACTTGAGCATTAAACTATTAGTTATCGACTGACATATATATCTATACTAGGTAATGTTAAATAGTCAATGAAGAAAGCAAAGTACTCATAAAATTGATCAATAACCCAAGCTCTTGGCATGATATACACTATTTCATGAAGACACAGAAATTCCAATTTGCTCGAAAGAATTACGGTAGGTATTAATCCCCCATAGGGAGCATTTACCATCTGAAATCACATGAAGATAACGTGGTATCTAATACATCCTCAGCCAAGCTCGGATGATAAATATCCATTCTTCCAAAGCATGAGGAAGTGTTGGAGATTCAGAAAGATTATTTTCCAACTGATATGATCATCAGAGTTGTTAGGTAACAATATATCATGCATTCTGAAATTAATATTACAGGGAGCTTTTTAGACAACAATATATCACTCATTATTAGGAGAGATTATAGGGAATTTGTTTGATCATTTTAAGCTTGTTTCACTTTGCAGATCAGGAAGTAACTTTCGTACATAAAGTCTTCTATTATCAGTGGAATCTGTAAGAAATTATCTAATATTAAACTTATAATATTTCTCGTTTCAAGGTCAAATGCAAAACCATAATGAAAAATCAACTTGTACATCTTGATCCACATGTCGTTTCCACTCCCAGTAATATTGAGTAAACTGATTAAGTATCAATTTTACTTGAAGTAGATAAAAGTAAGATCTAAATGAGGGATCATTAGTGGAAGCTAAGTATAATTAAACAACAGAACATGCGAAAATTGAAATGATCTTACATCCTTGGCAAAATGCTCCAACTACATTCTATATATGCATACTTACATTTATGCATGGCCACTTCCCTGTTCATATCTGGCTCCTCCCTGTGCGAACATGGCAGGAAGTAAAGCTTACATTTGACTGTTGCACAAATAAATTCAAGCAATTTTTGAATTAAGCAGAAAGAAACACAATCCACTCACAAATGGAATGTGTTGGTAAACTCATAGGTCATAGGTGTTCAAAATTTCATACAATCATCATACTCTATTCCTTCAATTGCAGACTGAAAATGCAGTATAACTGGGTAGACTTAGAGCAAGACAGTGATAAGAACTGCTTTCTAGAAGATACTATACATATTGCACTTGGACTGTTTCAGCATGCAACCTACATCAAGTTTAGCAAACAGTTTCTTTCTTGTCAATCTTGTGTGCATTTGAAGAGATGTCATTTTACTAAACAAAATATTCCAAAGAGCTAGCAAGAAATTGGTAAGAGTTCTCTAATCAAAAGGAAAAGGTAGTTGAAAGCTCCACGAGACTTGAACGAATTCTGCATTGTATAAATTTTTTGCTACTTGGATTAACTATAAATCTTGTGAAGTTGGATACAACACAAAACTAGTTATACAATCTGAAACACCGAATCTATTATTCAAGGGCTGATTCCAAAGAGAGGGAGAAAGAAATAGGCTTCTACGTTGTCCCCAGGGGCCAGCCCAATGGTTTCCGGCACAAGACTTTCCTATGGAGGTCTCGTGTTCGAACCTTGGGTATGTTGGGTGTGTGCTTGTGTGTTAGGTGCGCGAGTGGTGAAATAAATAAATAAACAAATAGGCTTCTACCTAAATGTGCGACAGAAACACTAAAAGGAACACTAGGATACCAGATGATAAACTATAGTAATTTAAGAAGATGATTGATGTGCTCCTTACTAAACAATTAGAGGGGGCATATTCAACCTCATCTACAATACCAATTACAAGTGGTTTCAGTCTTTGGTGGATTTCCACACATAGTCCTTTAAAAGTCCAAGTCTGGGCATATGTGCTTCAGCTAATTGAGGTGCATGGTGAGAGAATAATATCCTTTTTTAATCTCACCAAGTTTCAACATTAGTTGAAATATTTGGGATCAGTACCTAAATTAGAATACATCTTATTGACATTTTAAGATCCTTCTGTCAAATAGCACATGTGAAAAAACTTGTTTTAATTCCTCTTCCATGGAATCCACTGGACACATCATAGTCACGGAATTTGCAGAATCCTAAGTTGCATAGGCATACAGGGGACTATCCCCCATAGATGCAGCTCCGTTGCATCAGCTATTAGAGTCCTCTCTCCTCGCCCCCATAGATACACACGCGCACAAATTGAGATCAGCACAATAAGTTGTCATCATTCAGCCGTATTGAAGTTATTTGAAAAGTATGGTTTCCGTGTTATCAATGGTAGAGGTTGATGCAGAAACTCAGCTATGTTTTTCTGAGGCTCCGGTACCACATAGAGATGGGTTAGAGTACTATTTGCACTCACATTTTGCGTCTAATTTTACATCATAGTCGTAGGACTAACTGTACAACAGAAAAGGGAAAAAGAGTACTAAGTAATTACAGCCTAATTTTCCAACTTTCCTTCTTTAGATTATTGACAAAATGAGCTCCTAATGCGAAGGGAAAAAGTACTTCTAATGTAATTACAAACTAATTTTCTAACTTTCCTTCTTTAAATCATGGCTAAAATGAGCTCCTAATCACTGACAGATAGGAACCTATATTTGGGAACTAAATCAAAATCAGATCTCTGACATTCTCAACATCAACAGATTTTGCTTCCATCTCAACCTCAAGATAAAAGGCATTCTCATGTAAAGTTCAACTAAGTGGGAACTTGAGCATAAGCAAACTCAAATATCCATAACAAATGTAAAACGTAGGTACATTTACAAATTCCAATTTATTCTTCACTTCTGCTGAAGAACAAATCGAGCACAAATATCACATAACATCAAGGTTATGAAGATCAAAATCGAGAATGACATACCAAACCCAGTGCTTCCACCAGACTTTGATCAATATCTTTTCCACAAACATCGATGAAAGAGTTTAATATATACTCTCTTTGTTCTACACTTAAAGACTTGTCAAGGCCTCGTGCAACCATTTCCATCTCGGGCTGTAGCAACACATAATAAAAGTATCATTACTATAAGCTCTCTGGATTCTCCACTAACAATGCACTACTGAGTCGACTAATTTGCAGGAGCACTTTATACATATTTGAATAAATACTTAAAGGTGGTAATGTTAAATGACCCACTACCGCATTAGACAAGTTCATTAGTGTATGGAAAACGAAGAGTATTATGGTTGTGAAACAACAAAGACATACAAATCAAGTTACAGAAAAGTGAAGCCCCATAATAGGTTTCTTTGTCAGAGCACAAGTATTCATATCTTGCTTCCAGGTCCAGTGTGAAGCCTGATGGCCTGATATCAAAATTTAATAAAGAGATAAAGGTAAAATACCAGTCAGGAACAGTCATGTCCATACTTGACCCAGTCTATGGTTTCATTTAAGTAACCATTATCTTTTTGTCATTGATCCTATACAGAAATAAAGTTGTGTTGCATACACTCCTCCTGATTTCTCTTTCAAGTGAAGATGAGTTCTTCAAATTCCATCAAAATAATTGTTTTTGCTCCCTCGCAAAATAGATAACAAGAAGATATTGGATCGAATATTTTAAAGAAGATTTGACTTCTGTACAGAGCCAAATGAATTACTTTTAAGCTCCCGTATAGTCACAGAACATTGAACAGAAAGCAGCACATAGCAGCATTAAACAGAAAGCATGCTTCTCTAATGATAGAGATATCATATTATAATGGAAAAGCAAGCAACATCATTTTAAGAAAACTGAGAAATTACTATTGGCAAGCTAGAAGAAAGTATGGCTTGCCAGATAACCTATATTAGCACATTCAAATTTTTCATGTTACAATCAACCACAATAGTTCTGGACAAAAGATGCAAACAGGACTGCAGAAAAAGAAAAAGTAAGTTGAAAGCATGAACCTTTAAACTCCATAAGGATTTACAATAAGAAATTAGTTGGTGTTAACTACTCGTCAATATTTTTGGGCAGAGGAATAAGAGCTAATGCAAAGTCCTGGAACAAAACCACATGACACATTCGCGGTGTAAAACCTCAATAAAATATAGAGACAGGCAAATGGAGAACTTTGCACAGCAAACCAGAGAGAGAGACGTACTGAATTCTCTGCAGGCGGGAAGATACGGTGAATAACGCACACTTTGAACAGTTCAACTAGTGCTTCAGAATGTTTATTTTGAACTTCTAATGCCTGAAATAAGATAACTATAATAAGACAATCAAACTCCAATAGTTTGATGACAATAATGTAATGGCAAAACAAACACAGAATCATCATAGAAATCTTCTAATATTAAAGTTTTAGAATATGGGAAATGATAAAACAACCCAGATAATGGTGTGTATAACCAAGTCTTCTTTAAGATCTTTAACAAAGTAAATGAAATTGGCCCCACTTACAGATTTTCAAAGGAAGAAAATAACAGTGCGTCGATCTAAAGTTCGATCCTCCTTGGAAGGAAATATTAGAAAACAGAAAAAAATTCTCTCACAAACAAGAAAAAGATGACGCACCCAAGCCTGCAGGATTCTTGATCGTGTGCGTGCAGCAACAGCTGCAGATACCATTCTTGCGGCATAAGCGCTCTCAAGTCCAATGTTATCAGCAAGCCCAGCAATAAACTCCCGAACATCCTCACCATTAATCTGAATGGAGGTGGATACATTTGACATGCTATAGAAGATCAAATCAGGTTACTAATATGTCGAGAAAAACATGCCAAGAAGACAGAACATGGTGATTAAGGTCTTTCATTGTGAGAAAGACACGCAAACTGTATGTACCATACCTCTCACAGTAGTCCAAAACAAAATTAATTGAAACACGATAAAGTGAATCACGTGCATTTGCAGTGGTAATGAAGGTCCTCACTCCATATGTTTTGCATATGTGACGTAACTGCAGTAGACAGGAGAGGAAGTATTGACTCGCTTCAGTTTCAGAACACATCGACTTAGGGGAGTTTCAATTATCTCTAATGCATTCTATGGTGCCTAACATGATACAATATTCCAGCAGAAATAATAGCTCCATAGTGAAGTTAGCTTTGAGCACAATTGTAGCTTTGAGCACCTTCTAACTTCTTGTATTTTCAAGAAAGAATTTCTCTAAGCTAAAATGTGGTACCATACTAATGCATATTGTATCTCCCCATGTCCACCAAATAACTAAAAGAAAAATAACCACCAATAAGTGCCTTAAGCAAGTGCCTGCCACTAACAACTAGCAAATTCATGCTCAATAAAGTACAAGATATAATAATTAATTTTCAAGAACTATGAACAATTATATTTACACCAGTCAACTAGAAAGTTACTCACCTGAACTATATCATTTGTTGAAATGTCCTCCCCACTCATTTTGCGGTCCATGATTGCTGATATCAATGTTGAAAAATTGAAATAAGGAAAAAGCATGACAACAATTATAAAGGGCCTATATTGAAAAGAAAGTCCAATTACATGACAGAAAGATCTAAATGAGCCATAGTGCATATAAGTAGCAAGCCTTCCATGCAAGACCTATTAAGATTCGAGTCCCTTGTATACCAAGCACGAATAGCACATGGAACTTGACGGTATTGCTTTAATCATGTATGTAAAATAGTGCTGGATTCGCAGTTTTACAACAAAAATAAAAGCTTTCATAGTAACATGATTTCTTGTGAGAGACATTTTGTTAAACATAGAACTAATGGTGAATGAATAACCAATAACAATTTGGCCATATATACATGAGCTAGGCATATTTTTTTGTATAGAACACATGATGCAAACTATCTGATCACCTAAAAGACAGAGAGACACAAGCGCATATAAGGGAGGCAGAGATAAGCTATACACGTACTTCTCTTTTTTGGTAACTGTACAGTGAAACTAGGCAATTACATTGTGCTCGAGTGGGTTAAAAGAAATTCAAGCCGTCTCTTTCATTAACACAAGGAATATTGGTCTATCCTGACGCTTAAGGTTGGTATAGATAAATGTAATGTTGGAACATAGGTTCTTACTTTAAAATAAAGAACATTAAAAATTGAGAGAGCACCTCTGCTCATGTTTTTCAATAGAATGTCTGAAATTATGAAATTTGAACTATTGTAATAAACACCAGATTAATTCTACAATGTATTCAACATTTAGGTCAATCATTATTTACTTTTCTGAAATCTCTCCGGAAAAATCACATGACACATTCCTTTTTAAGTTACAAGGAAACGGTGCAGTTCCCTTTAGGCTTCCATGAGGAGCCATATACCAGAATAGCAGACCAAGAGGTAAATATAACGAACACTTGGATAGACAAAATGCATTTAGTAGGATCAGAACTTTTTGCTATCAACCCTATAAATTCAAGGAGATTAGTAGCCCAAAGAAATTCGGCAACACCAAATTTCTTTAACTAGGACAACGCTTTGTTATCTTAGCAACCAGGAGCTCTCTCTCTCTCTCTCTCTCTCACTCTATATATATATATATAACACAGACTCCAATGAAAAATTTTGAGTCATTACCTGGATTGCCAGCACAAAAGTTATAACATTGCTCTACATAAAGTTAGTCACCACCTTCTCCTTTTGTAAGCAGCACATCACTCTCTCTCGTTTAAAGACTCCAATAGAAATGTTCAAGCCGTTACCTACATTGCCACTGGAAAAGTTTAACATTGCTCTACATAAGTTAGTCACTACCTACTTACCCAGAAGAAGAAGGAAAAAAGAGAAGAAGAAGAAAGCTAGTCACCACCTTTTCCCTCTGTAAGCAGTACATCATTTCCTTGGTGCAGAATATATTCTCTTAATACCAATACTTAGTTCCTCAACTGAATGCTAATTTTGATGTCTTCAGGGAAAGGAGCAAATTTCCCGTTTTAGCACTATCTCATTCCCAACATTATAGCCATTTTCTCAGTAAATGCTTAAACCTCACACCAAGATTCCAACAGACACTTTTAAATCATAACCTACATTGCCACTTTTAAAGTTTAACCTTATTCTATATAAAGTTAGTTCACCACTTTTTCCTCCTATAAACTGTATCATCACCAAAATGCTACTTTTAATGTCTTTACAAATAGGAGCGAGTAATCCACTTCTAGCACTACCTCAATACCAAAACTGTAGCCATATTCTGTATCTCTCAGAGGTGTGTTAACTTGTAACTTGCAATATACAACCTGCTTAGGGGGTGTTTGAGCAGGCTAGTACTCTTCTAAAAGTATAGAAGTTAAGCAATTTTTCTTGGTAGAAATATGGAGTCTATGGAAATTGATTAGAAACTAGTTAAGATTAGGAATAGATTGTCTCATTGAAAAGTAACTTGTGCTTCAAATTACTTCAGAATCAGAAAAGAGCTAACACCTACTTGTTTTGCTGGAAATGGCATACCTTACAGGAACATAATTACACAGTATCATATTATTTTGTTCAATAATATTACTTTGGGAAGGAAAATATATTCCTAAAAGTTGGGAATTGAACCAAAACCCAAGAATGTAAAATCCATATATTTTTGTGATATTTTTATTCATTTTCCTTGGAAATCTAGACTTTTTTCTTAATTTTTCCTTATGATTCTTACTTTTTTAATCATAATCTAGGCCAGCTCTTAAAAAGTGTTTTAGAAACTTAAAAAAGAACTTTTGGAGTGTGTGGGAGTATTGTCAACAACAACAATAAAAAACTAGAAGCACCTCTCATTCAAGGTGCTTCTAGCTATTTTGGAGTGTGTGGGAGTATTGTCAACAACAACAATAAAAAACTAGAAGTACCTCTAATTCAAGGTGCTTCTAGCTATTTTGGCTTTTCTATAAATAATTTCAACTTCAATTTAGAATATTTTCTGCTCATTCTAATCATCTTAATTCAAAATTACCCTTCTTCAATTTATGTTCATATTTGTACATCTAAAGTTGATATTGGGTTCTTCAAATACTTTGAACGATTTAAAGCAATTAAAAATTAACATTTCACAGTTTTATATTTTTTAAGTTTTGGATTTTATGCGCTATATTATTTGATATTATTCCTATACTATAGAAAAATATGAACTAAGAAACTAAATATATTTACAGTCCTGGAAAACTACTTATTGTATATCGGTGAACTATCATATTAGTTAGCTGGAATTTTATTTAATTAAACACTAATTTTTTCTACTATATATAAATAATAATTATTTATAAATAATTAAAAAAGAACTATATTAATTAAAATAAATTTTATTATTTTTTAGAATAAATACTTATATTGATAAAGGAAAGGTGCAATGTTAATGAAAATAGTATCCTTTTAACATGAAGTAGAGACAAATAGTCTTTAATCAATGAAACTCCTTTACAAAGTTGTTTGCTTTTTCCTCAAACACTCCAAGTTTAGCTTTTACTTCTCTCTAGTTTCTACAAACACTCCTGAATCTAGCACTTCTCTAAATGCAGAAGTTATTGCAAGCACTCCTTTAAGTAATATTGCAATAACTAGAGAAAATCATTTTCCAGCTTTTTGCTTGTTCAAAAAAAAACAAAAGAAAAAGAACTAAGCTGAGGTGTTGGAAGCATAGCTTCTGCTTAGACTCTTAAGAAAATCTCTCATAACCAAAAGGCAAAAGTAGGTAAGGTTGTGTTTCTACAAGCTTTCGGTATTTTTTTTAAATAACTCCAACTTGATTCGGATAATTTAACCCTTACCAACATTTGAGTAATCTGAAACAGCCTCCTTTGGATGATTTGGTGTTTTGATGATCCTACCTTATAGACCATAGCTACTGTATTTATTATTACCTTCGTTGGTGCTTCTACAAGAGATATTGATGGTTTTCGTGAACCTGTTTCTGGATCTTACTTTATGGAAACAACATTATCTCAAGTGTCATTATTCCTACTTCTGCAGCTATCGGTCTCCACGTTTGCCCAATTTGGGAAGCATCACCCATTGATGAATGGTTATAAACCAGTAGTCCATATCAACTAATTGTTCTACATTATACTAGATTAAGGTCAAAATTGGTCTTTTTATATACAAATCAATGATGAAGCAACTTTTTACCAAACCTATTACTTGTAACCTTTCAACTTCACACTTATATTATTCTTGGCAGCTATGAATCTAAATATAAAAACTTTAAATAAAAAAATAAGAACTTCTCGTTTCTTTCGCACTAGGCCAATAGCTGAAAATTAGAGAGACAAAATGAACAATTACTAGAACCAACCTCGAATTAATTGGTTAGCCATCGTCTGATATTCCTCCTTATTGCCGGTGTCGTGGAGACCCCAATTCACTACTTGCGGCCACCACTGCGGCAACTCTTCCACTCTCCTCCTGCCCAATGGCTTCCTCTTTCTTTTCTTCTGATAATAATTAGCGTTATCCCCACTCAATGGTGTTGATTTGTGGCTTGTAGACCAATTTGTCTCCCTCTTTCCAACCACCACCTCTCTGCCACCCAGGCTCCTATCTCTCTTATATACCAGTACTTCACCTCTGTTTTCCCGGAGTTTAAATAAACCCCGGAAAGCAGTAACGACCACCAAACTGGACACAAGGAGTGCAATTAAAAACTCAACAGTGGACCTCCTGCAGGAGATTACCACCCCTCCGTTGTTCCCGTCGACGGTGACGACAGTCCTCAAATCATCAAAAGCTTCACGGCCGTAGTTGAGGAACTGATGCAATTTTCCTTCCAACTGTTGAAGGGAATTCAAAGGGGGTTTTAGGGTTATTTGGAGGGTGTCATCGGAGAGCCTAAAGATGGTAGGCTGCTGTGTGGGTGTCAGCGTGGAATCGGAGGAGTACTTAAGGAGACGACGGCGATGGTGGCGGCGGCCGACTGCGGAAGTGACGATAGTGTGGCGGAAGCGACACCGGCCTGAGAAGCTGAGGTACATGAGTGGTGGAAGAGAGAAAGAGTAACAGTTGCTCATCACATTACAATGTTCCTAATGTAGGGCCACAAGTAAACTTTTGCAGACGGAACTAATTTTAAAAGCACGTGAAAATTATGGTTAAAACGCATACTGTCTTTTAAAATGTCCGTTAAATGTTTTTTTTATTTTAAAAATTGGTTGAAAATCTTTCTATATTTTTTAAAATTTAGCTCAATTATTTTTTTTGTTAAATTTAATTAACGGTATTAATTTTTTTATAAATTATCATTATAATTTTACTTAATATATATTATTTTTTATTTTAGTGACCACTGAATCTATATTGATTATATTAACCCTCTTAAATCTAAAAATTAATCTTAATAGTTGGATTTTAAATTTATAAAAAAAAATAAAAATTCAAATTTATTCATAAAAATATATATTATAAAAAATATATTTAAAAATAAAATAAAATTAACACCCCGCCCTCACTCCCACCCCGAATCATCGCCCCCCCCTCCTCAATCAC
>NC_026147.1:18512091-18527967 GCF_000512975.1 Sesamum indicum
AAGAGCAGAGCGAGATGGCGACTACGACTGCGAGGGCGTCATTATCGCTTTAATTTTTTATTTTTTAATTAATTTTAATAATATATTTTAGTTAATTAAAAATAATTTTATTTAATTATAATAATTATATATATTTTTAGTTAATTAAGAATAATTTTAGATATATAATAATTATTCTACTTAAATATATATTTTAATTAATTAAAATAATTTTAAATTTAACAAGTATAGCTTTTAAATTTCAATTTTAAAAATTACAAAATTATTTAAATTTAAATATAATATAACTTAATATATAATATTTCATATTTAATACTAATTAAATTAAATATATCAATTTAAATTATAAAAATTCAGTTATATAATTTTTTATATTTTTAAGTAAATATATTTAAAAAATATTTTATTTTTTAGATAGATGAAAATATAAAAAAATATTGAAAATAAGTAAAAAATATACATGTGAAATATATAAACATCATAAGGGCATTTTAGTAAAAAGGGGCTAAAAACAGTTAAAAACATCCCCAAACGCACAAAGAGCGCATGTAATGCATATTCTGTTAATTACTACCGGAATGGATGTTTTTTGTTGAGTTTACCAAATATAAGTGACTTTTAACCTATTTCGAAAACACAATAGGTTTTAACTTTTTCAACAAAAAGACAGGAGCAAAATGCATTTTACCCTTAAGGTGGGAAGTTTTCTTAGGGTGTATTTGGATCAATGTTTTTGGATTTGAACGAAGGATTTGAATAAATTATTTCAAATGACTGCAATTGAAAGGAAATTGAAATTCATCCATATTAATCAAAATTTAGTTCAAAATTAAAATGGAAGGATTTAAAAAATCCGTCATATTTAAAATTATCCAAATATATGCGAATGATCTGTTATGAAGGATTTAAAATCCCTAATTTTCAAATTCTTCCATCCAAATGCAACCTTAAATTCTTAGGGAGTGTTTTTAAAAGCGAACAAATTGCAATTTTGGTACTTACATAGGCTTGTTGTAATTTTGATACCAATATTTAAAAAATAGCCTAAAAAGGTATCACATAATAATCAATGTCCGCAGTTTTGGTACCACTCTTGAATGGTTGACGGTGCACTGCATGTGGCCATTAAGAGAGCTTGTTTGGTGGGCAAAAACGACTTTTCACTATTTTGGAAGGAAATTTGGGTTCCTACCTTATTTCTAAGCCTCTTCTCACATATTTTCACCATTATTCTTCTATTTTGTTGCTTATTTTGTGTTTTAAAGGTGAAAATATTGTCTTCGTCAACAAGTTCTAAACTCACTTGCTTTTGCAAGAAAGTTGCTTGTTTAAAAACTTCATGGACAACCGAAAATTCAGGTAGGAGGCTTCATTATTGTGAAATTTTCATGAGTAATGATGGATGTGGGTTCTTTGAGTGGAAGGCAGACCAATGTGTGCAAGATCAAGAGCTACCATACCTGGTTTGCTTTGACGAATTAACAAAATGGATGAGAAAATTATCGAATTACGAAAAATGAGGTGATTGTCAACAAATTGAGGGATGTGATTCATCGTTCAGGGTCATTATCACTATACTTCTTGAATTCTTTTGTCCAAATGATATGCATATTCCCAAATTTTTGCAAGTTGTTCATCATAATTGCCTTCAATTTCTCCTAAACCTCTTTTGTTAATTAGCCCTATATGCCTAAAGTGGGGACACATGACACCTTGTCTTCCTAGTTGCTTCATTTATGATCTTTTCACATTATTCCTTGGACCAGCCTGAAAAACATCAACCTACTTGTCTTTTAACCACCAATATTTTACATTTTTTACATTGTACACCAGTGCACATTGATGATGAGTATCGTACTCTCTAATCTGAAAAGATGCTTCATTCTTTTTCTTCAAGTTATTGCAGTGCCAATTACATCCATCTTGCTCACACACACATTGTGCATAAATTCTTCTTTTATAGTTACTTGTGATTTTCAAGTTTCCACTAATTTTGTTATTAGGACTGAAAATAGGATAATCAGGCTCTTTATTCTCTCCAGTTGACCATCAATCACTATCAAAATCATATCCATTGTACTCTACATTAGATTCACTTGAAGATGAGATGGAATTATTGTCATTATCAGGTACTGTGTCTTTATTATGACCTCCTAATTCCACTTATTTCTCTATGTTTTTCTCAAACATAACATCAACTTTATCATTATCACAGTATTCGAACATTATATTCACTATCACTGAAATTTGTATCCTTTCATTGTTTTCATTCACAACATTAGTTTTTTGCCCTTCCTCTCATCAGTAGGCACATTCTGCTTATTATCTTGTTAAGGTTTGGACACACATTTTGCAGAGTTTAAGTACAATGACACAACCCTCTCATGTAAAATCTTTTAACCCCACATATCCCAATTCCTCACATGGCTTCTTTAAAACATCCAAAAAGACAATGTCCATGTCAATATAATCAAATACACTAATTGTACCCCCTATAATGTGCATTGATCACGTGCAAAAAAGTTTCACCATGAAAAAATTTAAATGTTGCAAATTGTTTATGCTCACTGCACAACACAAAAAGAACAAAAATAAATAACAATTTCATAACTTCGAGCACTTAAACTGATCAATAAATTGTAGGTTCAACACCACTACCACCATCGCCGCCAACAACAATCTCCGTTACTAAACTACTGTAAATTAATACATAAGTGCTTATTAAAAAAAGTAGTTCAAAATACTAACCACAATCCATTTTCTTTCATTCATTGAGGCATCTTGCTCAAAGCATTTCCAATAAGCACAAAGCCAAAAAAAAAGAGAAGGGAGCATTGATCAAAAGTGGCTATGCAGCAATCGGAGCGGCATTTCTAGATAGTAACAATAAAATAATATATATAAATACATTTTATGTTTAGACAATTTTTAGGGTGGACTAAAATGTCTTTGCACCTATAAAAAAATAGCCCCCCGCAATGCACGCGCATCAGGCGCACTATTGGATTCAGGAAGGTTTTTTTACTATGTTTTAGAAATATTGGAGATATGAATTGTAATTTTTTTTTCAAGGGTACTTTTTAAATTTTTCATAAAATTTGAAGGGGGTTAAAATTACTTTACCGATATTATATTTTTCTCTCTTCTCAACTTTGACATTCTATTTTCTTCTCTTATTTGGGGCTAAATCCAAGTTGTTTCCCACAGAAATTTGAAATAAGCTAAAAAGACACATTAACATTTTGAAAAAGAAAAACTTAACCTTCCTTCGCCTTGTTATGTAAATTAATCGCACATTTTGCAACTAATTTTCATATATTACGCTATATAGTATCTAGTTGCCTTTACTAAACATAAAAGTTCAGATATTCAACTACACTCAATTTCTTTTTCTTTTTCATCCCCTACGAGCCAAAAGATGGGGGTGTTGAGGTAGGAGAGAAAATAAAATTAAATGCTAAGTGAATATTTATATTTTTATAATTAGTAAAAGAGAACAAAATAGAGATAAATATGAAAATCAATCGTAAATAGCATAATAAAAAAATACAATAAGATGGAAGGTGAAATAAAACAAAAGTGGATAAGTGTTAGATGCTTTTATTTAGAAATGTTATGTGCACTTAATATTTTCCCCCCTTTTTCTTAAGTTCATAGTGAAGGTTTGTGCCTATCTCGATTTTTACTTCGAGTAATTTGATTTTAACTCTTATTTTAAAATAAATTTTTATAATAGTTTTATTTTTCCAATTAAGCTATATATTATACAAATAATATTTATTATTTAATTTTTAAGATACTTGCAATATTGATAATATTTTTAAATTAATTTCTTTGAAATATTAATTAATATATTTTATATTTATTTATGATTTTTTTTAAAAATGATTTATTACGCACACGGTGTAACGGACGCGCACTACTGTTTGCAGCAAAGTATAAAATAAAAAAAATGTTAGATCCAAACGGTGGTTGAGAGACCAATTTCCGCCAGTCTCCAGAAAACCTTATGGCAAAACCTTCAGCTACATAAATAGCTGAAACCACAGTTAATCAAACTAATTGATTTGCTCTCCCACACAACAAAACTCTCTCAATCCAGCCAATTTTCTGTCCTCCTATCGCCTTTCTTTCTCTGGCATTTGGATCCAGTCGCCGGAGCCTCATCCGTGTCCAGCCGCCGTGAATAATCGTTCAGTCTCCCGCCAAATCGAACTCACAGTTTGATTTTAATTACAGGTCTGCGTTTCTTTTTTTGTTTCTTTTTTATTTTATCAGTTACTTATTGCGAACGATTTCATGGCCTGAAGCCCAATTTTGGTAGATCATGCCTGTTTCAGTTGCTAGAAATGCTGTTGGGTTTTGTTCTGGTTATTTAAGCGCTTGATCCCCAAAAATGGCTCTGATTTAACGTGCTCTGGTTTTCTTAATGTCAAAGTATTCCGGAGTTTCTTTTTTCTTTTTCTTGATATGATCTTGTTGATGTGTTATTGCTTACTGAATTGCCCCAGGTTTGAATTGGGTTCAATGCAGTTATGTTTTAGCTAACCATTTTTAGAATCCTGTGTTTCTGTTTCCAACGGCAGAAAGTGTTGCTTTTTACTTGATGATTGTGTGCTGGCTGATGAGTAGATGGTTTTGGAGTTTGATTGCTTAAGGAACCAGTGAAGTTATCTTAAGAGAATGGTGTTGATGGGCTATGTCCTTCTGTTTCTTAGGTAGATTCTGCACAGCCTGAGAACTCTTGGGTTGATGAAGAACGGGATGATAGAGTGCAGTGTCTGTCATTCCAAGCTGGTGTCTCCATCCCCAAAGTCTATTTCACGGGCTTATGATCGACATAGGAGTAAGGTATCATCAAAGCAACGGGCTCTTAATGTCCTATTGGTTGGTGGAGATTGTGTCCTTGTTGGTTTACAGGTATAAATTCTGTTTTCTTTCACTTTTGGTTTCGGAATATTATGCAACTTCAGATTGTTGATCAGTTCTAATTCTTAATGAACACACAAATAAGGTCCTAGCCTTCCAGTAATAATGTTTGCATGGACTCTGTTAAGAAAAGGTGTTATTAAGGTTGAAGAAAATGGTGGGTTTCAAGTGAAAAATGCGATCGTTTGTGCATCGGAAAAATATGGACTCTCTAATTCTGAGTACAAAAACCAACTACCATGTCACTGCAAAGTGATGATTGAATTGGTGGTTGATGACAAAATAATCTTTATGCTCAAGCTTACTGAATACTGCTATGGAAATATAGCAAAAATATGAGCTTTATCTAGAACATAAAAACTCGTTTTCTTATGCAAAAGAATGCGCTTGTTAATAAAGAGAGGAGAAAACCCTGAACCCTTGCAATTTGAAGAAAATGCATGTAAACACCTTAACAATTAATGTTCCACATTTAATGAAATAAGAGGAGTCTCAAAATTTATAGGCTCGAAACCTTTTCCTTCTAGGAAACCACTTAAACTACTATTTAAGTTGAAGCCATTTCTAATATGATATAACTGTGGAATACAATTGAGAAATTAAGGATATGAAAAGAAATATTTCCTGACCTCATATCACCTAGATTTGTCCTTATAGGCTTGGCAAAATGTAAAATAAAGCCATTATTAAAGCACTTTGATATAATAAAATTATCTTTTCAGGTCCTGGTTCAGGCCAGCATGACCAAGTATCTACCCTTTAAACGCCAGGCTTTGGACCTGGCAGTTTGAGGAGATATTTGAGAATGCATCTTGCTGCTAAATAGGAGTCTGTCAAGTTCACAAGGGCGCCGATCCAGTCTCTAGATCTTTTAGCCAATATAATGGATTCAAGTAGATGGGGTTGGTAAAAAGATATTGAGTCAGTTTTTCAAGTACTGAAAAAATCCCCTATATACAGGTCAGGTTTGAGGTAGCCGGGGCTACTGGAGAATTCCAGGTGCATTTACATCTCCCTCTGAGCCATTTTTGCCTTTGTGTGTTCTGTCTCCCATCTCTTTGGGCGCCTTCGCCACTTGCAACTCTTGTGCTCTTCCTTTGTCCACCCGAGCCCCTCAGTTTCAAGCCTCCCACTTTGTGCATCTTCTCTGTGTTGCCTGAATCCATGTAAACCTCTGCGATATCTTCATATATGTTGCTCCCCTTCATTTCTTTGTTATGCCGGTCTAAATCTTCCCGACGCCCGCTCGTCCCTGCACATCTGTAACCCAACTCCTTACCATCAACGTCATTTCCCCTCATCTGTTTGACTCACCTTGATGTCTTTATCTAATCTGTTGGAAAGCCTATATTAACAAACCATCTTCTGCTTTTTATTACCACCCTTTCATCTCATTACAGCTTACGTGTTTGATAGGAAAAAGTTGGGGTTGGTTTTTGAATGATATATTGATTACTGGAATGCCAAAGGCTGAAACATATGGAAGTGAAAAGAAAAAAGAAAGAAATCCTGTATCAAACCAAATTACTGGATAGTCCAACGGGTACCAAGAGGGTAGAAGTTTGTGTACAAATTGCTGTGGGAATCCACAACTACACAACCCGACCTCACTCCTAACTGTTGCACATTGTTTCTTTCATGAATATTCTTTTAATGAAGAAAATCAAATTTGAAGTGTAGAACTACCTGACTACTTCAGTTTTATGTTCTAATATTTCACTAATTCCTGTATAGGTCTGCATGTGTATGCAGAAATTTATAATTATTTCCTACAGGTATAATAAGTGAACTGTATGCACCAGAATTTCTCGTACTATTTTTAAATAATCTCATGCAGTGTTATTAAACATCAGGTACCCAGTCCTCATAATGGTTACTTAACCACTCTGATTAACAACTATCTTTGTGTTCCAGCCCATTTTGGTTTTTATGTCGAAGGTGGATGGACGCTTCAAGTTTAGCCCTATTAGTGTCAACTTTTTGACAGAGGTTGCAAAAGTTATTTTTGCTATCGTGATGCTCATATTTCAGGTTTGTTTCATTTTTCTGTCTATATTATATGCTATCTTTTGATCTTGTACTAAATTATGCTACCAATTGTGCTTTATATCATCACTGAAGTTTCCTTGGTATTAAAGTTGCTTGATGATGAAAATTTTACAGTATCATTGTAGCAGTGAAACGATGATCGTTATTGAAGATATATATATGAGCAGTGGAGAATTATAATGATTTGACTGAACTGATGACATCTCAAGTAAATTAGTTTGAAGTTTATTGGTTGGAGTGGGGAAAGAACAAAGAGAGGCTTTTCTTGCATACAGGCCTATTAGATGTGTTACTTGAAAATAACTACATACATCTTTTCATATCAACGCATCTGCCATGTGATGTTCAGTCTTAAGATTTTTCTTGCAGGCTAGGCGGCAAAAAGTTGGTGAAAAGCCGCTTCTATCAATTTCCACATTTATTCAGGTTCATTATACACTGATCTAGCTTTATGTAAGTTTTGTTTAGATGATGCATGTCATTTTATTATCAGATGCATTTGACAAGCAAAGACTATGATTTTTGAGTTAAATAATCGGCAGACATGTAAACCAAATTGGCCATCACTAGAATGCTTCATTATTGCCATGAGTGCATTCCTTTTCTAGAGTTCATTTGATGCTGTGCAGATGTCTGAAATTCGTGTGATGTACAAAAAGTGCAGTTCGTGTGCGTGGTACATGAGTATTCTATTACTTTTGGAATCGGCAGCATGTTGTACTTTGCAATTTTACCAATCAAATGCAACTCTTTCCTATGTTCGAGTTGTAAAATCAGAAATTCTTGGTTTTAGAAATTCTTAAGTTTGCAGTCGTGCTCTTTATATTCCACTATTGAAATATACACAATGTGAATGTTTTTGTTTATTCTTAGGAGGCTAATGGTTGCTTCTGTTGATGCAATAATTCATATGTTTTTTTCTGCAGGCTGCTCGCAACAATGTACTTCTTGCTGTTCCAGCCCTTCTTTATGCTATAAATAACTACCTGAAGTTCATTATGCAGGTATACTTTATTAATCAGTTCCTTCTAATAAGAATGTGCTCCTAGTACCCGTACCTCTTCTGTACTATTTTATCTAGTATTCTTTGTCTTGGGGAGGATGAGAAAGGTAGGCTTGAAGAGACCATATGAAATCTTTCTCAAAGTTACCTGTCCCAGATCTGATGGTGCATACATATCAAGGACTTCAGACCCTCATAAAATAGTTGCTTGAGAGAGGAGAATTATATTTTTAATTTAAATGCAGTCTTTACCATCCATCTTAAGTTTCATCACCAAAGTACCATTCGAAATTTCAGTTGCCTCCCGTACTTGTGTGGTACACTCTCAGTCCGAGTTTCCCTGTAAAATGCTGGACTTTTCACTATACGTACCAACCTAGTGACAGCAAAGAAATATGAAATCATAGTGATGCATGCGATGAGTTTAAAATGTAGATCCAATTGAGAATTTCCTTTAAATGAAGCTTGTTGAGGAGTATGGTTGGTGATGAATGGACATTCTGATAGAACCTCTGCCCAATAAGGTATCAATGGGAGTTGCCACCTTAATAGAAATGCTGTGACTATTCAAGCTCATACAACTGTTTTCCTTTTTCTTTATTATTAAACATGGTAAATAGGAGTGCTCGTACCATTAAGGTTGGTAGTGCACTGTTTCCATTATACTTAAGGTGGAAACGAAGAACTAAATCCTCGAAGTAGTTTACTTATAAGTCCGTCACAAGATCCAGGTACTAATTGATTACTTGATTGATTAGGGACAAATGCTGGTAAACTCATTGGTGATAAATATTATGCGGGAATGAATTGGGATGGTATCGTGTTCTCAAGAGTCAAGTCCATTTCCAAACTTATGTTTGGTAGATTGGTTATCGGGTTACCCCTTCTCAAAACTATGGGAATAGCGTTCATCCTGAGAATAGTAAATTGCTTCCCCCAAGGAATCCGCATGAGCTTTTAATTATTAAAATTAAACTTATTGCATTGTAGGTTATTATAAGGGAAAAATACACTCTCGTCTCCTGATGTTTGGTGTAATTACACATAGACCCCTGTGGTTTGGGAAATTACATCTAGCACGCCTGAGGTTTGCTTTGTCTAATAAATAAGTCCCTCCCTTAGTTAAAATTTACCGAATTTGCTCATATTAACCCAATTAGTCAAAATAAATCTTCTTATGACCAAATTATCCTCATATGTTTTCACGCGTTAATGCATGTGTGGAGGTATATCTTCACCGTTATAAAGGTAGTTTAGTCGGAAAAAAATTATTTGACGTACAATAAGTCCATAATAAGTCAGTCGACGGTACATATCAATTTTCATTCAATTTTGTTTTTGTTAATATCAGTAAATTCAGTGAATTTTGACGAATGGAGGAACTTATTTGTTTTGATGCAAGCAAACCATAGGGATGTTAGATGCAATTTCTTAAACTATATGGGGTATATGTGTAATTACACTTAACCTCAAGGGAGGGGAGTGTAATTATCCCTTATTATAATGATTTGAAAGATTGTGATTTTATAGCATAATTTAACAATAAATAGACTATTTCAAAAAACTAAATAAGGTTCATCTCTATCATGTTCAATTAGTGCATCTTTTTAGATGCTCTTGAATATAACTCATAATGCTGGTTTCTAGGATTCTGCAGATCAAATTAGTGGCATAAAATGGAAAGTGATTTCTTTTCATATATTGCTTGTTAGTTTTCAACTAATTTTTATGTGTGAAAGGATATAGACTAAGAAAAACAATCTTTTTAGTAAACAATTAAATACATCAGTAGCCAATCCTAACAGAAATGGCAGAACTGATGTTTATGGTCTTGCCCCAAGACTACAAGATCCTTGGTTTGGATCCCACCATGTACCTTCCTATGTTTTTAATAGTTGCTTACATTGATTATTCATTAGACCTTCTTACAAGAGTTTACTTAAGTGCCTGTTCCGAGTACTGGCTGCTCCCTTCTGCTCTCTCTCTTTTTTTTTATTATACTTCACTCTGATTTCTTGTTTCCTTCAGAAAACTTCTATTTTAATAACTGCTTAATTTTTATGTCTTTCCAGCTATATTTCAACCCTGCAACAGTTAAAATGCTGAGCAATCTAAAGGTACGCTTCTAATGGATGGAACGTTTGATTTGATCTTTTTCCAAGCTACACTCTTCATGCATGGAAACATCTGATTGAGATAGCCAATTTCAAATATCTGATATTTCTCTGAGATGTTGTGAATAGTTTACTGGAAAGAGGAAATCTTTAAAACTTACAATTGTGTTAATTCTCATATACTGCTGAGCTCTTCCGGATTGTTTGTAAATCACCGTTACTTCATTTGCTTTTATATTAGAAAACCAAGGGAGTGACATCTTTGTGAATGACAATAAGAAATGGGAAAGCAAATTACTACCTTAGAAAATAAAGTCATATTTTTTATCATTTTCCTTTTCATGTTTTTTTTTATTGTTTTACAGGTTTTGGTCATCGCTGTGCTTCTGAAGGTCATAATGAGACGTCGATTTTCAGTAATTCAGGTAAATGTTTTAGTAGATAAGATTATACAAATAGAAATGTAATATAAAGAATTAAGGTTCACCAATTCACAGGAATATATATTAAAAACTTTTCATTGAAGTAGTTGAGAGGTGAGCCAGTAAGCCAACATTTATGAAAATGCAATTGAGATATTTAGCACTAATATTCTTTTATCACAGTGGGAGGCTCTTGCTTTGTTGCTCATTGGCATTACTATTAATCAACTTAAATCCTTCCCTGAGGGTAGCAGTGCTTTGGGTCTTCCAGTAACAACTGGTGCATATGTATATACATTGATATTTGTAAGTATCCGAAGCATCTTCTGGTGATTGCATTAGTGAACTGCTTTGATGCGTATACATGCATTTAATTATCTTTGTTATGTTTTATGCTTTATACCTTTTTGGCTTTCTCCTAGATCCATTCCCTCTGTAAGCTCAATTTCTGCATGCAGGTGACTGTTCCTTCTTTGGCCTCAGTCTTCAATGAATATGCCCTGAAAAGCCAATATGAGACCAGCATTTATCTTCAGGTAATTTGGCACAATCAAGTGTGTATAGCTCTCATGCTATAACATATAAAATGTGCTACTCCGACTCTCTTGCATGCTTGCCTCTTTTGCCACATTTTTAAGTCTTGGTGGCCCCTACTAACTTCTTTCTCCTTTCAATGAGTGTACAAAGTGTCAGTAGAGCTTGACCTACTGAATGCGGCGTGCCTGAATAGCTGCTTACTCCTCTCACACATTATTTGGTTCTGAAGACATTGTACTTGTTAGAATGATCTCTGTTCAAGTTTATTATCTGATACAATGATCTTGAAATGAGAAATTTTTGTTATTCTTTTGTTTTATGGATGGTGTACTTGACATGATTTAATTTGAATAATTTTGATAAATCATGTAACCACACATTTTTACCTGGCCGAGATTTTTGTGTTATATCTTTTGTCATGCAGAAATTCATACCGAGTAATTTTTGGTTGTCCATATGATTCTGATATTCAATTTGCAGAACTTATTTTTGTATGGTTATGGAGCTATATTCAACTTTCTTGGAATTCTTGGATCTGCCATTTTCAAAGGTACCAATGAGAATATTTCCTCCTCTAGCACTGTTTTTCAACCCTTTGGAAAGAATTGATCTTATTTCATCCTTGGAATAGGATAACATGGTTTTCAAGCTTTTGCTTTCATTTAGTTTCATTACAAGTAATAAATTGTTAGACTGTGTTTGGTGAAATCAATTTGATTTCACCGTTTACTTAAAGATTGTCAATGTAAATGTTTCAGGTCCTGGTAGCTTTGATATATTGGAAGGACATTCAAAAGCCACAATGCTCTTAATATGTAATAATGCTGCACAGGGGATTCTATCCTCGTTTTTCTTCAAGTATGCTGGTGAGCGAAGATTCTTGGAGATGTGAACTCGAGATCTTTTTCCTCCATATTGGATTATTAATATACCGGATCGCTGAGCAGCACCTTAAGCACCTGTATACTGGATCATATAATAATTCTGTAGTTAGTGACACTGTTAAAATGCTTACACAAGCTTTTCCTTTTTGCTACCAGATACAATTTTGAAGAAGTATTCGTCAACTGTTGCCACAATATTCACAGGCATAGCATCTGCTGTTATGTTTGGCCACACTTTGACTATAAACTTTATGTTAGGGATTTCTGTGGTATTCATATCAATGCATCAGGTACCTTGAGTAAAAGGCTGATTCTTTTTTTTTTTTTTAGCTTTTTTATCAGGTATATATCTCTATTGAAGCTAACCTTGTGCTTGTTCCTTTTTGTAGTTCTTTTCACCTCTAGCAAAAGCCAAGGATGACCAACAAAATGGGGTGCTTGACAGAATGAATGTACAGGATAGTCATAGGTATATGTTTCTCCTCATCTGTAAACATACGCATGTGATGTGATAATCTTTCACTTGATATGCCACTATTTCTAGAAGTCAATGGATGTTCTAGGATTGAAGTATCTTTAATTGGTGCAACTATTGAAGGTTTTCCAAGTACTAATAAGCACTATTCTTGAGTTGCTCTAACTTTTGGGAATTGTAGACCAAGTTTGGTCGAAACCAAGCAAATTATAGATCAAGTGAATTTACATTTGCAATCACAATGTAAGGAGGACGAGCAGTGAGGCATATACAGAACCTTCATCATTTGATCATCATGTAATTGGTTGAGTTCAACCAAACCGACTATCTTCCTGTTTGCAGCCTAATTGCAGGAGCTTAACATCTAGTAGACTCTGAGAATTTATCTCTTGGAAGGTTGAGGACAGATCACAACTTACTATGATAACAATGTAGCTGTATCAATCATGATTATTGCCAATTGATTATGTAGCTGTTATTATTTCTTCTAATTGGATTGTTCTTTTCTAAGAGAAAATTGGAGCCAACGATCTTTTTTGTCCTTTTGGTTTTCAAACGTTTTAGTCATGAGACATAAGCCATTAAAAAATCTGCATCACCTCTTCTACTTGTGCCAGGTCAAGGGACTCATCCTTCATAAATATGGCTGCTGGAGCAAATGAGGAGGTAGAATCTGTTTATCTCTTAAAGATACAATGAACATATGCTGTTTCTTCTAAAGTCTTGATTCCTCATTTTTGCATTTTGCTTTGTCCAGGCTAGTCACCGCGTCGGACCTGATGAAAGACAACCTCTTCTTCCCACCTAAAGTTACTTTGGCAGTATGTTGTTTAAATTTTTTAGTTGTTTATATCTTTTAATTAGTGGTTTGTGCATACGGGTTGCACATGGTTAAATTTTTTTCTACCTACCTGGATGCGGGGCCATGTCTAGGTATGTTGGATCAGCTACTCTTATAATCAATGTAAAGGCAATCAGAGACTCTTATTTTGTTGAACTTAGCGTTAATAAGTTAAATTCATTCTTCACTACTAAATAAAAATAACATGGTTCATATTGCTCTTTACAGAATCTTGGTAGTAAGAGGACCTTGATTTTCCATAAAATAGTTGGTCATGAATCACAAAGAAGGGACTCTCCACATAATTGCAGAATTTGTGAACTCTTGAGGGTAAAAGAATTATAACTGCGGAATGAAACTGAAAATAGTGGTTATTATATCAAACTAAATGCTATTAAAAAGCACAAGCTTGCAGGTTCCCTACAAAATTGTATCTGCTAGTATGGTTTAGAAGAGTACGTTCTATCTGTTGTTATGGTTTAGGAGAGGGTGTTAGATGGAGGGAATGCTCAGCTGGAGTAATCATAATCTTTAATCACTAAGGTTTACTGCATAATAGTATTTGAGTGACGCATTTAAGCTTCCAAAGCTGCAAGACGTTTCTATTTATAAAATAATGAGACAAGAATATTTGTAAAAAACTTTTGGCTAAGGATATTTACAGGACATATAAATTACAGATAATGATGATATCATACCTTTATCTTCTATTTCTTTTGTCATGCTGAGTCTCTCCACAGGCTCCAAAGTACATGTACTTTTTTGTTGTTTGATTGATTGGTTAGTTTTGGGCTTTTCTGGAGTTGGAGTTGGGAGGTTCCAATGCAAGGAACCTCAAGGTTAATTTGTTAGTGAATGTGAAATGGATAAGGTTTTGAGGTCTAAGAACTCAAGGAAAACAATTGGATGTCTTCATGAGATATAGCCGAGAGTGGCTAGAACCTCCAGGTAGATCCAATCTGAAACTGAGATTCTTTTTTTATTTGTGTAGCCTCAAAAGCGGTCATATCAAACCTTGTACTGCTCAAAATTAAATTTGGAACAAATTACAAAGGTTTCAATTTAGTTAATTTATGAATCCTTTTAGACACTATGTCGTATAGAAGATCTCTATCTTCCTAGAGAACTGCTAATTGTGTATTCTTCTATTTATGTGAGTATGTGAATGCAGCAATTTAGGGTATTTGGTAAATGCCTTCACCAACAATTATTGTTCAGGTTTTGTCTTCTATTTGTATAGTTCCGTGAAGTTTAGGGTGAGTAATGGTCCTAATGGATAAGAAACAATATTATGTGGCGTTATAATTTTTTATTTTATTTATTTTTCTTTTGGTTGTTGAGTCAAGAAGATTTGTATTGGTTTGTTAGTTTTAGAAAATGGTGAGGCAATAGATATTGTTTTTATCAAGTGCATCTTTGAAGGACCATGATGTCAATGATGACTCCCATAAGAGAGTTTAGCAAATCTTCATCTGGTACAGCGTTCCCTTAATGAGCTTTTTACATACTATGTTTAGATGAATTTTCTGGGTTTTTTTTTTTGTCCTGAATGATAATGGGCGTATGTGTAATAAATTTTTGAGAAATATCTCGAAGCATTATGATTCAGAATTAGTTAGAGAGTAGAGTTTGTGATTTTCGCTATGTGGGAGTAATTATGATAAGATAATGTGAAACTTATTAAATTCCTAAGAGCTTAGAATTTGAATTCTTATCTTTTCTTAAAGGGGTAAAGTTGGAATGGCACTTGTTCATGACTTGTGGAGTTACGAGAACGAGCTTTTAGCTGGCTGATAGATTCCTATATGATTGATTAGAGAGGGGAAAGATTTGTAATTTCTCATCCAAGTCGCAATGTTCCATAGGGTGGAATGTTGAGCAGATGCAGAGTTCCACCCTATTGGAATACTAATTGAACAGCTGACATGGTAGAAGCACAAGTGAAGAGGCTTACTAATGGGAAAGTAACAGAACTATTGGAATTCCAGAGCAGAGTGGGAGAAAAATCCATGTAGAAGTTGGGTTCTGCTTTCTACCTGAGCTGAGCAGTCTAATAAGCTTGTTATGACAAATGAAAATGTATCTATGAAAAAGATTTTTCATGATTGATCTGAAAGGGCATTTGGCTACACTTATTTCTTATAAGCTCATACCTTTTGGAACATAGTTCAAAATTTATGACAAGTTAAATCTTAATTTAGAAATTAGCTCTTGAAGTATTTGGATAAAATAAGGTAATGGAGGTTACAAGGTGTTAGATTCAATTATGTCACTGACGTACTTAAAGTTGAAGGATTTTTGTTAAGATTTTAAAAGTAAGTTAGGGATCCCTTATTTATATCAAATGAGCTGTGGGCTCCTACCAATTTTTTTTATTAATCTTATAAGCTTATTTCCTAGAAAATTACTGAAACTTTACAATATCTTATATGCTTTAGTGTATAAGCTCAACCTAGATCCTTTGAATTACAGATGCCTAGTACAACTCAGATAGCTTGATATACGATATTCTGAATCTTGTATTCATGTAGTGCAAAGGTAGACACAGCTGTGGTGGTGTTCTGTAATTTAGGTGGTCCTATGTGGTTGAATTGTCAAAATAAGGTACGCATTTGGCAGTTT
>NC_026147.1:18527977-18637085 GCF_000512975.1 Sesamum indicum
AGTTTCACAATGCTGCAGAACCTAGAGTGTAAGGGATGGCTGTTGTTCTTGCTGTATGTAGATATGCATGTTATGTGCTTCAGCATTGGCCAAAACCTGAGACGGATGCATAGCAACGCATCTGGTGGTCTCAGCACACTTGCAAATGAGTGTGCTGTTGTAATACCATCCCCAGAATATTGTGCCAGTTTTGTTTTTCTTCAATACCCACCCCCTGTGCAAATTGGGTCTATTTGTGCTAGTACTTATGATATTTAGATGCACATCATTCTAGTAACACCTCATAATGGTAAGATTGTGTATTTATGAACTATAATGTATATTTTCAACCCTTATCATCCATTCATGTGATAAATTTAAATGACAACGACACCATCTTTGTTGTTGATTTGGTTCCACACTACTACATGCATGCCATTTTGCTGTTCAGCATGTCGTGCACTTGTAACATTACCAGTTTCCATTGCAGGTGGTTCCATTTTTGCAACTCAGTTACTGGGAGGTATAGAGCAGAAGATAGAGAAGTGTCAATTAGTAACAATAAAGCACAACGGCAATTTTTCACTCTCAAGAAATACAGTTAGTGTACACAGTGATTCTTCTCTGGAAGAGGTTGGAAGCACACCGTGGGAGAATTGAGGCTCCAAGGAGGGGGGTGTAAAGGAGAATGCTGACATGGTTGTATACCATCTTATTCTTACCAATACTCTGTTAATCGATAATGTATGAATTTTAGGTGGCTATAAATTTGATTCATTTGCTACCCAAAGAATCCTTAATATACCTTTTCTCAAATGAAATTCGTTTCGATTCCTAGTCTGCTTGTATACTGGATACCTATATTTTGGTATGGAAATTCCATTTTGATGTGAATGACTGAGTCAAGAAGCAAAGAGCATTCATGAAATTCTGTTATTATGCCCTTCATTATTTGTATTCTTTTTCTGTTATTAACCCATCATAGAATGTAAGGGAAATAATTTGAATGCGGATATCAGCGCATCAGATTGTAATCAGCCCGGAATTGAAGCATAAGTACAGGTGAGTTCTTGGAGTTTGCTCGTGTAAAGCGAGAAATAATACATTGGCTAAATTCCATTTTACACCATGTGTTTTTCTAAAATATTTAAAAACCTCCCAATATTTCAGAAATAGGCTAAAAATTCCTCTGCGTTTCAATAAGTTTAGGAAAAAAACCTTTTCAATTAGAAACTAAATGAAGGTGTAGGATGCATGCGTCTAATGTGTGTTTGGGCTTTTATTTTTTTTATTACATTTTTTTATTTTTAATTAACTAAAATACCCCTATATTGTATGTAAAATTACTATAATCGCATTGACTTTTTTTTTTCATTTTTCGCTCTTCTAAAAATATAAATTCTTTTATTTTTAAATATATTTATATTAAATATCAAAATACAAAAAGTAAAAATAAAAAATTACATTACAAAACTAATATACTAAATTTTATTTTTTAAATTTAGATATCTACATTAATATAAATAATAAGCAATTATAATAATTATAAGTTATAAATTAATTTAAATATAATAGTTACTAAAATTATTTAAATTAATTTTTAATTAACTAAAATATATATTTATAATTATCTAAAATTATTTTTAATTAATGAAAATATATATGATTTTTCAGGCTTTATTCTTCTTTTAAATTAGTTTTCACAAAAAAAAAAAAAAATCAAATAACTCCTCCAAATCGTGTTCTTGAACCAACAGGAATAGCCACATCACCTCCAATGTGGATGTTGCACGTCACTGCCCTTCCCTCCACTATTGTGTGCGCAAGCCACCGTCACCATCCCTCCTTCCACCAAACGCTCGCGCCATGGCCACCGCCCCTCCCTCCACCACAACCTCTCAAGATTTGCAGGCACAACCCCTTCCTCCACCAAGTGCGAGCGTCATCGCCCCTCCCTCCACCAACTGCGTGTGCCACACTTTGTTGCCCCTTGCTCTTGCTAGTTGTGAAACATTTTCAGACATGGACGGCAAAGAGTATAGAGAAATCAAGGAGAAAAACTTTAAGCTATTGGACCAAAATGGAAAGTGAATTTTCAATCCAACAAAGAGGGCCCATCGAATTTTTAATCTTGGCCCAGTGATCGGGATTTTAATTAGCTTCCAATCCCAATAAATTTCTGACCATCGTGCTTAATCTCAGGCCGCCAAATATGCTAGTAAATAGCCTATTGGGCTTGATTAAACAACATATCCCACCTAATAAGACTTAGTAAACAAAGCTTAAGGCTATAAAAATCAAATCCACCAATCTGTGCATGTGCGCCTCCACTATGTGGTAGACCATATGTTGTTTTATAAATAGTTCAAAAAAGGTTTCAGTAAGAAATGCTTTAGTGCAGATGGTAGAACAAAGATAGCAAAAGTGCCATAAAACATGAAGAAGGAAAGAAGAATGTTACATGTGGTCGGGTGTGGAAATGGAGGAGAAAGAAAAATCCCCATCACTTGCGCCCAAAGCTTGGCCCAATCGAGCCAAGACAAGCAACAACGAGCATGTGCAGTAACCTCATATTCGCTCTAGACTTCATAACACTTCAATTTGGACATTAAACTTAATATAAGAAGTTTATTTTTACAATAAACTTTCAATGTGGACGAAAACTAGAGTGAATATGGGGTTACTCCAATTTAGATCAATGTTTAGCTAAAAATGTATTTGAGAGAAAGGGCCAAACATTGATCCTATATAAGTATCTAAACACAAACATTTTATTTTCTTTTATTTTTTCTCTCTTTCTTTCTTTTTGTTTTTTAGGGGGGTGAGTTTGCTACTTTCATGCTTGCTATGTTTTTCTATGTTTTATTTGGTAAGTTTGAAAAACCCTCAACAATAATCTAAAAGTTGAAAAATGAATGATAGCTTTACACTTTTTATTTGTGCGTTTATTACTATTTGGATAGAGAAAGATTATTATCTTTTTATATTGGGAATCTATGCTTATGTCCATATATGAATTCTTCTTCTTTTTCGACTTGGAAAAAAGAATGGGTCAAAATTAAAGATGGGAAGATTTTAAGTTAAATGGCAATATTAAACAAACAAAAAAAAAAAATTATTTCTTTTGGTTTTTGAAAAACATCAAAATAACAACACGTTAAAAAATTACTGGAGGCTTCTTCGTTTATTCAAATGAATTTGATAAAATGAATGACAAGTACAAAAGAGTAAAAATTTTCTATCGTAAAAAATAATAAATAATAACCAACCATTTTACCCCTCCGAGCTCAACTAAATCTTTATCGAACACAAAATCCATGGAAACTAACAAGGTAAATTACAAGAGGCACATCTGATATTTATTTTAATTATAAACACCATCTCGTTGTTTGAAAAATTATTTTAAATTATAAATATTCTAGCAAATACCCTCTACAATGAGTTGTTACAAAGAGATATTTGTTAGAGTATTTATAATTTTAAGGGGGTACTTATAATTTTTTAAATAACGAAAATGTATTTGTAATTATGACAAATCTTAGAGAAATCAGTTGTAATTTACCCGAACTAATAAGGAGTCAACTGCCAAGAAATTGGTAAGTTTTGGGTGCAATATTCTTGTAATTTTCAGGTGTGATTGGCTATTTTTTAAAGTTTCAGGTGCAATTGGATATTTTTGTAAGTTGGGGTTGCAATCTGCGAAATAAGTTAATTAAAGGGTGCAAAATGAAAATTATCCAATGGAGTGTATGACGGTATATATTAAAGTTACTGATAATGGAGGATAATTATAAAAAATGATGAAATGAAATAATTATAAATGGGAGCAGTCTTCACAAGTCTAATACCTTTCCCATTTGTTGAAGTGATGATCACATCACTGTATCAGCCCTAAAGCTGAAGTGACAATTACTGATTTCATCTCTGTTTTTCACCATCTGGGATTCGTGTTCTCTCTTTACTTTCTCTCTCTAGGGTTTTTCTCTGGAGGATTTTGCTGAACTTTCGCGAATCGGCGACTGTTATGGAGTCTGAGGACGATATGCACGACGCCAACGAGGTAGCGTCGGTGGAGGAGGAGGATGACTATTACAGCGGTGGCGAGGAGGAAGAGGGGGATATGGATGAGGAGGGGGGAGCTGAGGATGACTATGACTATAGCTATGAGTACGGGGATGAGGAGGACGACGATACCGGTGACTACGACTTCATCGCGAATTACTCCGATGACGGCGATGATGTCCTCGCTAGTCGGTCGCAGGTATACTTGTGAAACTGCCCGTGCTCTGTCATGTGATTTTTTATTTATTACCCCAATTGACTACGGAGAGACTAATCCAGACTGGATTAGGTGGCAATTGGTTTCTTGATTTTTTGATTGAGTCTGATTTATGCTGGAAGTTATAAAGTGAAATGCTAAGTTTGGATTTATCAGATGGAATATTAGTTGAATTGTGTATTATGTACATGCAAGATTAATATGTTGTTTGCTAGAGCTAGAATTAGAGTAGTTATTGCTTGAATGCTTTAGAGTTGTGGCATTGGTGGGGTGGTATTTAACAATTGTTGGGTGGAAGTGATTTTTAAGTTTACTAATAAGTTTTTGTACAGATGGGGCCGAGATATAAGTGCACATTGTGATCCTATTAGATCACTTGTTATTGGCATTGGTATAGTAGAAGTTTACCATGTTGCTCTAGATTCCAGAGTTATCCAGTTTGGAACTAGAAAAGTTGAGTAGTGGACATCGAATTTGAATTATCTTTGATTAATTCTAGCTCTTAGTTTTGACTTTCGTGTAGCCCAATGCAATATTTTATAATTATTTTATGCAATTAAAATTAAGAAGAATGACATGAAAATTCTGCTTTGCTTTTATGAACATGCATGTTATTTGCAAATACCTTATGTATTTCTATTCTTTAACATAATAGTTTGTTCTTGTTATATGTTCCAGAAGAACTATACCATATTAAAGGAAGAAGATATACAGCAACGTCAAGAGGAAGACATTACCAAAATTTCTACCGTCCTTTCAATTCCAAGGGAAGCAGCTTGCATACTATTGCGTCGCTATAACTGGTAATTGTTGTGCGTGTCCTACTCTTCTGAAAAATTGGGATCTTTCTCGGATTGTTATGGTAACTTCTGCTTTTTGGCTTTGGTTGAGACTACCTTGTTGGTGATATGTGTTTATGAAATTTTACTTTTGTGGCATTTGGAAAGTGCTTTAAATTCCTACAATATTGCTCCGGTATATGTACTGTATATTCATTTTCCACTTCACTAACTTTCTTTACATAATTGTTTATGGAGGAGTGTGAATAATGTGCATGAAGAATGGTTTGCTAACGAAGAAAGAGTTCGTAAAGCTGTTGGCATTTTGGAGAAACCTCTTGTTAAGACAACAAATTTTAAGGAAGTAAGTTACCAATTTGTTGACATTGCTCTGACATGTTTTCATTCACCAATGCACTTCTCTCATCCTCGTGCAACATAACTTACTTTTATTTCCTAGTAGGCAACCTGCGGGATCTGTTTTGAAAACTACTCTTGTGACAATCTGCGTTCGGCTGCATGTGCCCATCTGTTCTGTGACGCGTGCTGGAAAGGTTTGTCTGGCATGATGTGATCACTATTTCTCAAATATGTTGATTGTGGACAGATTTATCTCCCCCTCCTTCTATTAACGACCTTTATTGAATCAGTTCGAGGCTCTATCTTAAAGCTAGAACTAGCTTTTCTGTGGAAGAGTATTCTTGTTTCCTGTAGTGGTGGGGATGAGGGGGCTTTGTGGTTTCCATCTCACTCCATTTGGATAACCACAGACAGTGGGGGACATAAGAAGGATATGTTTCTTGTTTTCCATATCTTTCTTTGAAGAAAACTAGTATTACTATAGGGGTACAATGAAAGGTACTCAAAGATTTTTCAGGAAGGAGCATAATAGGCCACCTTGCAACCCACTTGCTACGCATAGAGCTGGTCTTTTCCTTTTTTGGTGTTAGGTCTCTTTATCTTTTCAAGTTTAACTGAAAGAACAAAAGCATACCGATGACCAAGATAGATAGAGCTAAAAGTAACTGAAACCTGATTTGAGCAATGAGCAATGTTTCGTGCACATTTAGGAGCCTAGTCTAGATGTATAATTGAATCTAACCTGTGCTTAGAGCTAAAAGTTAATTCAAACCTTATTTATGTTGCCCAGGTATTAAGTAAAACTTTTCAAGTTGTAAAATTATTCAGATGTGATATTAGTTTGAATATACTTGCATATATAATATACTCTCGAAACTGCACTCGTAGTTTCATATAAATCTTTGTCCAACTTTAGTGTATCTATATTGGGCGTTTTTAGTGTATAAGTTCATTGGACAATCCAACTGAGAAATTCCTAATTAGGATTACCTACTAAATAAGGATTCTATTTTATGAAAGTACGGGATTAGTTCTTCTCTTTAATGCAGCATGATTGTATTTAATTGATGCTTGGAATTGTGATCTACGTTTCGTGCTATTCGACTATGTGTGGAGGTTTGTGAGTCTCGAGAAAAGATTCTATCACCTAGCTGGATGAACTAATTTTGCATGGCCTTTGACTTGGAATTCCAGTGCCAAGGCGGGATAATAATTAATAAGGGGTTTCCTAATTTTACTAATGAAGGCATGCAGGACGAATGAATACATAACTAATTGTTAGTGGTTCGTCTATCATCCAGGCCTTAAGCGCAAACAGGATATTATGCGATGAAAGGGCCATATTTGCATGGTAATTGTTATTGAAAAAGGTTCACTTCCTCATCTTGGTCTTAATGGCATGGATGGATGTCAATTATTTATGAGTGTAAATTGTTTAGATAATCCTGGCAATTTAGTTGTCTAATTACATCAGAACTCAGAAGTGCTGCACGCCTACTGCTAACTTATTGATGAACCTAAAGGGTGGCTCAGTCGAATAAATCCATTTTGATTTTTAAGAGGATTAGATTAAAGTGTTGGATGCATGGACTAGTTAATTCAGTTTTATATTAATGTTGGACTTCAGCTGGAACTTAACCAATTGATTGGATCGTTTAATCTTGATTTATAATTCGTTACATTGATTAGTTGAATTTTATTTTATCAACTAGACTAATTAATCTATGAAATACTCGTGAAGGAGAATTAGGTCCTTGAATGAGTTAAAGTAACTTAATAAGAAGACATTCTTGTTCATGTATGAGATACCTCACTTGCAAGAACCATGCCACCTTACAAGATTAGGATCTTCATGGAGTGGGAAAACAGCTGCAGTCGTGTCTGAATAAATTCACATCCATCCCCATAGCTAGACAATTTAGTGCCTCTGAACTGTTGTACTCTCTCTTGGCTCTAGCTCTCCTTTCTTCTCATCCTAAGAATTTGAGGATTTATGGTGAAATTGCTGAAACTAAAAGTTGTCTACAAATCATTTGAGTGTATGTCATATTGAATTATCTAGTTCAGTCGACTATCATAGGGTAGTAGGCGTATATGGAGATGTATATACTGGCATCTGGGTAAAACATATAGGTTAATTAATGTGAATCCATTCACCTGGGAGGGGTTTATAGGAGTATTGAAGACTATTTAAAGGGTTTGAATAAACTGTGACTCTTGCATGCAGCAATATATGTGGAGTCTTGAGTAAATTATAAAATCTGAGGAATTCCATAAACATGGAAGAACTCCTGCCATGTCTATGAAAGAGTGAATTGATTTGCATTACTGCCAAGCTTCTTTAGTTGGAATCTAGATGTATTTGTCAGGGAGTCTGTAGTTGCACTTCACATGATGATAAGGCACACCACTGTGTCTTTTTTGCTAAGCATTGCAATTTGCCCATCAATTAATTAGATAATATTGATGTATGTTTCTTCGAATAATATGTCCAATATTCATAACTTCCCGTGAATATGGGGAATTAATAATATTATTGATCTTCCATTGTAGGTGAAGCTAGTTTCTTTGTCCTTACCATATCTTTGTCCCTTTCTTTTCTATTTACCCTCAGTTAGTTGTCTAGTATATTCCTCTGTATAATTTTTTTCGTTTTTTTTAAATTGATGACTGACAATTTGATAAGTAGTTCCAGCGCTGAACAAGATACTAAAAATGATAGATCACTAAAAGTGTTGCACAAGTTTAGTTTTAAAGTAACCATGTAAATCAGGAGATTGAGAAGCTATTTTCATACTTGAACATTAGCATTATCTGAGCAAGAATGAAATTTAAATATATGATTCTTTCATACATATATGATGCAACTCAGTCAGGAAAAGTTACACAAATTGTTCTTAATTTTATATATTTTTCCTTTGCAGGAATTATGTATATCGTCTCGGTGCTATATGACTAATTGACTAGAAATTTATTCCATAACTTAAAACAAGAATATCAGCAAATTACCCATTTGTATTTCGTTATTCATATTTTTAAGACCTTTTTGCTTTCTGTATACATTGTCGGACAAGAAATATATTACATAAATTAAAGCAAGAACATCAGCAGTTTACCCTGTATTCGTTATTTATTTATTAGGACCTTGCGAAGCATGTTATTGGAAGCGAATGAAGTCTATTTGAAGTCCTTAACTTTTGTCTGTTTTCTCGGGAATCAGAAAGATCTATTTATGTTATCCTTGTTAAATTGCTTATGCTTGCTAGTCTGACATCCTCATATGATGGAGCTAAGTGAATATAATTGATCTATTATTCCTGTCTGCTGTTTTAGCTTACATTAGTACATCCATCAATGATGGCCCTGGCTGCTTGATGTTGAGGTGTCCTGATCCATCCTGTGGTGCTGCTGTTGGCCATGATATGATCGATAAGTTGGCCCCTGATGAGGATAAGGAGAAGTATCGCCGTTATCTTCTTAGATCTTATGTTGAGGACAGCCGTAAGGTAGCTATATTTTCCTGAAGTCCTGCAGTTTATCAGTAATGATGCACTATTATTACCATGCCCGTAGTATTGTCTGCTGTTAAAGTCCAGTCTGGTAATTGTGTGAAGTGCTTTCTTTTAAATGCTTCAATTGAGATTCAATTGTCAAGCATGCGTGTTCATAATCCAACACAAAAGACATAAGCCTCTATGTATCATTTCTGTGTCTATTTCCACTCACATGCACGTGTGCGTTTCTATAGAATTTCAAATTGATGTTAGAAATTAAAATTGGTTTGTCATAAAACCTTCTCAATTTATCCTTGTTTAGCCCTTTCCAATGTTATCATTATACTATTATTACCATCAGAATTGCTGGTAGTAGTGTACTTAAATTTTTTTTGATTGGTCAGTTAAGAAGATCCATTGGATTGACTCTCTGAGTGATTTTTTTTTTTTTTTTTTTTTTTTTGCATTTTGTCTTTGAGCAACCTTTTACATTTTCTGCTCTTTTCCAAATATGATACACACTCAAAGATGTGAGGTTTGTGTGTTTTAAGTTTGTTCAACTTGACTTGGTGGTACCGCTAGATTGTTATTTAAGGGAACTTCTAAAATAACTTCCGAGGCTTTATACTCTTTGAGACTGTGTGGAGGAAAAATTTATAAGCCATTGTGATTTCACATCTTTGTATGGTACACTGCACAGCCGACTGGTACGGAATTCCGAGGAAATGTATTATTGCCTTCATATGGATGACAGGCTTCTCGTTCTTTGGCATGTTTTCCTCGCTCCTTAATAATGTCTCCATTCGTTATTGCGTTAATTTCTATGTATGTTTCCTTACAGATTAAGTGGTGTCCTGCACCTGGTTGTGATTCTGCTGTGGAATATGTTGTTGGTAGTGGAAGTTATGATGTCACATGTAGTTGTTCGTATAGCTTCTGTTGGAATGTAAGTTGGGGTTTATGATGTATTTAGTTGTCTTCTTTTCTTGACTGGCATTCGTATCATATTACGAGCTGGTGGTGTGATCAGTGCACGGAGGAAGCTCATCGGCCAGTGGACTGTGAAACTGTGGCAAAGTGGGTTTTGAAAAACAGTGCAGAGTCGGAAAACATGAATTGGTACAGTACTTACTTTGGCAGATGATGTTCTTTCTTAATTATGATTCAGTTATTTGCATTAATTGTTCAATGTAGGTATTGACTAGTTGGTTTTCCTTGTGTTCAACAAAAAACAACTAGGTTCATCTCTTGCTTTTTAGGAATTATTTGATCAAATTGACAGTGTAATGGTTTGATATTCTTGTGGCCATAGGCCGCTAGATATTCATCAAGTATGAATTGGTTTTTTGGAATACAGAGCAATGTGATTTTGAAGCCTTCTTTTGCAGAACTAGTCACAGCTTAAGGACATCCGTAACTAAATATTTGCAGTTTTAAAAGGTTACAAGCTATACATAATTCTTTGCAGATCTTAGGCAGCTGCCATTGACTGGAAGATAAACAATAGAAGTTGCAATATATTTTTCCTGAAGACATAAAGCTTCAGCTCTGTTAGTGAAGAATAAATGATGTCTGTGATTGATGTGCCCTGTATTCGATCATACATGCTTAATTATCAGTACCGAGACAAAGTTTTCTTTGAAGTGATGGTGACAAGGGGGTTACCCTTTGATCTTCCGACATCAAAATTATTATTTGGTCCGACATCAAGGCAGCATCCAGAGTATTCAAAATCCAAGTTATGACGTAGAGCCATTTGACAAAATGTGGAGTCTTTTCCCTAGCTTTATGCCTTTCTTAAGTCATATAACCAGAATCTTTGATGTTAAGCTTCAGAGATGTTTGTGGGGATAGAGTTTAGCTGCCATCACGTAGGGTGGATGGTGGCTCTCTTGTAATTGATCAGTTAGGGTACTTTGAGGTATTGAGACTGCTCAACATCTAACCTAGTAGCTGTTATTGCATACTCTTCCATGTGGACCTTGTTCGTCCTCTCTCTGTTTCTCTCTAGAAGATCAGTTAAGGTTTGGTGTTGTTCTTCCTTAAGATGGTATGAAGTTTAAGTTCCATGTCTTTGTCACTAGGTACATTAGTTTATTGTTATGTCAAATCTTATTCTTTAGAATGTAGATGCTGTATCAAAATGCTTATTTCTCAATTAGAAGATGGTTCATATTTCTTAACTTGCTGGCGTCTGTGGTCCTTCTAATGTCTTAATGGAAGGCCATGCTCATTCAGATTTGTTCCTTTCAGGATATTGGCCAACTCCAAGCCTTGTCCAAAGTGCAAGCGTCCAATTGAAAAGAATCAAGGTTGCATGCACATGACTTGCACACCACCATGCAAGTTTGAATTTTGCTGGTATGGATGAAATGCTTCATTATGTTCTTTAGCTATTTTTATATCAGGTTTTTTGAAATTTTGTTGCATCGTGTGCTATGCTTACCACATTGGTGTTTTTAATGTTTGCAGGCTGTGTCTTGGTTCATGGTCAGACCATGGTGAGAGAACAGGAGGTTTCTATGCATGCAACCGTTACGAAGCGGCGAAGCAAGAGGGAGTGGTATGGAGTAATGAAATTGTATTGTTAAGTGTCTTGTGTTAAACACCATTGCCTGAACTTCTAATGCTCTGGATAGTGGATACATTTTTTGATGACTTCTCTGAATTGCATTGTGCATCTAGTATGATGAAGCTGAGAGGAGGAGAGAGATGGCTAAGAACTCTTTGGAAAGATACACTCATTATTATGAGCGATGGGCTTCAAACCAATCGGTATGCGGTCTTTGTCCCAATGTCTAATTTTCTCATTTATTTCTCCTTGATTATTTATTCATGTCATTTTGAGGCTGTGTTTGGGAGCCTCAATACATATTCTATTGTTTGAAATCAGTTAGCTATTTTGATACAACCCGTTGTATGTTGGCACAAAGTTAATACAATCAAACCGAGCACTTGGAAAGTAGTAAGAACTGGCTAATCTAGTCGCAAAATTGAGGTGGGAGAATAAAGAGGAAGACCCAGAAAATTTTTGGGAGCAAAGAATCGTGAACCCTGAGATTACTTCAATTCAAACAAATTTAGTTTCTACTGGAAGTGCTCAAAGTTGGAAAAAAACTCCTATTAGTATGAAGAAAGTTGGCAGAAGTGGTTTTCACAGTCTTATTGAGAGTGAATATAAGTATGAGAGCACTGATGATGAAATGACACTTTTTTCTTGAACAATTGCCAAAGCTTAATGCTTGCAGGAGTAACACCAGCACCCACTAATATGTTGCCATCTACCATATCTCACAACTACTGTCTTTCCTTCTACCATGTCTAATTTATCTTCTGGAAGCTGCAAATCACTTTGGTTGGAGTATTCCTTGCTGGCTCATATGTTCCCTCAATTAGCAAGGGATAAGCATCAATAGAACCTTTCCAACTGCACTTACTAAACTGGGTTCTCAATTAGCTGGGAATTCAGATCTTATCAGGATTGGTTTATTCTCTCACAAATACTACCTCCAAGTTTCTAGTTCCATAATTGTTCTCACCCACGCAATACTGGATTAGTAAGTAGTGAAATACCAAAAAATTGAAAAAGTTTCAGTGAACTATTGAAGCTATCAGTGTGAAAGTGTGATGGATCAGACAAGTACCAAAAGTCTGGAGTCTGTTATGTCATTGCATTTGAGCTTAATTTTCATTTTCCCCCTAATCTGGAATTTTTTGCAAATTCATGCAGTCAAGGCAAAAAGCACTTGCTGATCTGCATCAAATGCAAAGTATACATGTAAGGATCTCCTGCTGCTATATCTTAAATTATATGGCTTTGTTGTTATGTTACTCCCTCCAAAATGATTGTTTGGATGGAACATCTGTTCCTGTTTTCACTTTCCCTTTTGGCTCTGTTCCCTAATTATGAATCTGCTGCTATAGAAGGCAACAGTGATGTTTTCGAACTTCTTTCTGAGAGTTTCAACGCAACAGGTTACTCATCTTCAGGTGAAGAAGGGTCTCCTGAAGGGTCAACGCTTCAAGTCTAATTCACATTTATTTGAGATGTTTGTGGAGTTGCACGCGTGTCAATGAAATTAGTTTTATTGGTCCACCACTGTTGATTCGAGATATATTTGTATTACCACTGTCAATAGCCTCTCCTAACCTTATAGGATTGTAGCAATAGAGATTTTCTCAATGAAATGAAACTGTTAGAGGACGTTCTTTTATCATCTGATATTCTTCAATGTTTGGGACTTTCTTCTGCTACATCTGTTGAGCTGAAAATAGATACTAATACGAGGGATATTGTCATTTCCACCTTACCTGGAGTAATCAACATTCCACCATTTGCAAATCCTGCACTTTTCAGGACCAACCCAAGCTCAAACTCTTAGGAAATCTAAGTTTGTGAAGCTCTTGCAGTTCGGAGGCCCATCTAGTAGTAGTCTCCTCCTTAGTGGCCCACAATCACATTTCCTGTTGAAACACAACTTATCAAACAAATGACCTGCAGCCTAGGCGAGGTAATTAACACAGAAGAAGAATATGATTCATATTAATATCTAATTTACGGATTACTCAAACACTCTTGTAGAGCATTATTCTTACATATTGCTCTCAGTCAAAGACACATGTTATCTTCCTCAAGTGCACAATTAGGAGATGACTTACATATAGGAGTGAGGTAGAAGCGGAATCGTCATTCCCAAGAATATTCGTGATCCTATGATTGGTATAATTAATCATTAGGAGTCCTTATCCCTAAAAATGAGCATTAACCATTCCCGTACTTATCTTCCCTGTAGGTTTGACAACTTTGAACAAATTGGGAATGAACTATTTTCTTTTTTTTTTTCCCTTTGAATTGCTAAAATAGCATCTAATAAAATTTACATATACAAGTTTTGTGTTCAAGAAAATCATTGTAAATTGCATTAAGTATGTAAAAAAGGTATTCATTATGTAGACATATAAGCATATATAGGTATTTATTTTTTAGCCTAATATTAGAAAATATAAGCACATATAGCCTATGTTATTTGTGAAGTCATTCATGTCTATATTAACTATGTTTGACATATATGCATATGTGTGCATCCACCCGCAGGTATATACAGACAAATGAAAACAATTATGAAAGACATGTATTTGTATAATATGATAGATGATTTTATATTGTTATACCTATGTGCAAAATATTTTTATATATAAAGAAAATTATTAGTATACATCCTAGGTAAGATATAAAATACTTCTTTACTTTTTATAACAATATAAAATACAAAAATATGTATAATTAAGAATAAAATAATATATAAAATTTAATAGTTAAATATTTAGATATAATATACACACTTCAACATTTATGTGTGGATTATGTTAACAAATATTTATGGTTAAATGTAAACCGATATATATCAATATATACTAATATTTTTATGTCTTGATATCTATTATATTTTCTTAATAATTATCTATTAATTTTTTTTCTACAATTTAGATAGTATTAAATGATGATATTAGTTTATATATAGAAGCATCCAACAAACAATATTGTAATTAACTTAAATTTTAAAATAATTTTTTTTATGTAAACTGTGATTTGATCATGATCTCAAGTTTTTTCTGTTTGTATTCTTCATTACTGTTTACCAAGCATATGAGTTGAATGTCTTAAAAATATTGATTTCCTTTTTTTGTTGAATATTAGAAAATAGGGATGCAATACCTTCTTTACTCCTTTAGCATACCAACCGTAGGGCTGAGTTTGTGTATAAGAAATATTCATTCCTTTCCCATCTTCATTCCATTCTTAAATTTATTCATGTCATAATCAATCCATTCCTTCATAACAATGACCCTTTCAATGGGGTTATGCTTGTGATCTACAAGCTGAATTCAGCAAGCTAGACAATTTTGTTAAGCATCTTCTGCTGGCTCTTTATGAAGGACTAGGGGCTTCCTGTACATTAGTTTTCCTTCGAAGCAAATTCTGGAGGAGCACTGAGCAAATGAACCTTTTCATCCATTGCAAAAACTTTAGGGTTTTCCATCATAAACGGTGGATGTCTAGTTGGGTATGCAAAATTTTTAGAAATGTTGGATGAAAAAGTGTCTGGGGAAGAAGTTCCTTTAGCATTTAGGGATTAGCCCCATATGGGGAACATCTAACCCGCAGTTTAGTACCATGTCTTTTACCATGTATTACCTGTTTTATTATTATTTAATCTTTTTCTCTGCTATTTGTTTATTGTTGTATTTATGTTTCTTCTTCTGCAGCTTGAGAAGCTTAGTGAAGTACAGTCGCAACCTGAGTCACAATTGAAATTCATTATTGAAGCTTGGCAACAGGTGAGCCTCAAAACGGATTGTGTTAGTGCAATTATATGTTGGTTGGTTATTCTCAGTCAAACTTATTTAAGTTTATCCATAAATAATGATACTGATGATTACTCTGCAAGGCTGAGTGTTTACAAATGAATTTTAGACACCTAAGTTAACATTATAAAGGCAAGAAACTGATGATAAAAAGTGGCAAATGTTTGTTGAGTATGTTTCTTCCTGATATTCAGCTAATGGTTATTTATTAAAAACAGTGGCAACTATATAATACGTAGTTTTCATGCTCAACCTTAAGTCAGTGTGTGGATGCGTCCATTGGTGCTTGAGGGATAAATGGGCACATCGTTTTCTCACTGTGACATGCTGAAATGAAGAACTTATATCTCTACGTTACCAAAGTGAATCAAAAAGGGGAATCCTTCAGTAATTGGAATCATCTATCTTTCCATTCACACTTCCTAGTAAACTAGCGTGGAAAAGTAACACTGTCGGCATCAGTAGAAGTGCTTTCCCTTTCTTCAGTCGTTCATTACATGAATGTATACATGTCTCGTAAACATACAAACTGCAGTGCATCCTCTACTGAATACTTCCTTTTCCGTTTGTTTGCTTGTGTTTACAAAGATTTCCATTTGTCTGCTTGTATTTACAAAAATTTCCTCGCACACGCTTGACTCTGACTTAGTTAATGGTTTTTAGGTTGATGAATTTGGAGCAAAATTTAAAATTCATAAAACAAACCCATTGCACCGGTTTCAGTTATTTTAAGTTCCAATTAATTTTAAATCTTTAAGATCTCATTTTGAGCAATTTGTTTTTTTTGAGTCATGAAATCCACCTACATGGAGTCATTTAGAGATCTTATACCTGAAATTCCTCATGTATGAATTCTTCCAGCCAAATGTAGCGTAAAGTATTTTTATGTACTATATGTTTCACCTAATTCCTGTATACAATGTTAATTGTCCCTAGCTAGATCCATGATCATCTCTCTGAGCTATGCTTTGATTAACTAATTGTTCTCCTTGCCTATGTGGTGATATACTCATGCTTGATCTTTGGACATTTGTGCAGATAGTTGAGTGTAGGAGGGTACTAAAATGGACCTATGCATATGGCTACTATCTCCCTGAGCATGAACAGACCAAGAAGCAGTTTTTTGAGTATTTGCAAGGTATCATCTACCTCTTCGAACTTGTTTGCATTCTCTCGCTGAAATTCTAGTTCATTTCTGGTCTATTTGTACCGTTGGAATATATTTTAACATTTAGGTGAGGCGGAAGCGGGTCTGGAGAGGCTCCATCAGTGCGCAGAGAAAGAGCTGATGAACTACCTCAATTCTGATGGTCCATCAAAAGATTTTAATGATTTCCGCACGAAACTTGCTGGTCTGACGAGGTAATTTCTGTTTGCATGAACTGTGAGAACATTAATGTTCTGAACCTTCAATTTTCCCCTGACATTCTTTCCTATATATATATATAATATTAAGCTTAGAACTTTGAAATTTTTATGTATGAGAGCATTAATGCCCGGACCATAACTACGTTAGTGTAAACTATAATGGTATGATTACAATGAGGGAATAGGTTAGGAACGACATGAGCATTCCTAAACTTATTCTAAAACACATGCTTGGTATAACTTAGGATTATGAATACCATTCTCTTGGGACAAGGGATTTCCCCTCTTACCTGTGGTTTTAGCTACCCCTTATAGATGGGGACTGATATTTTTTTATAATGCTAAAACAGCTTTTAGTAAAGTAATAGTTGCAAGATTTATAGTCACAAGATTATAGATTATTTTGAATACATTAAATAAAATGAATATCAATATAAAATATATAAATGTGCTACCAAAATGTAAATATATTTAATATAAATAATTTAAAAATTTTAAATTTTTTATTATGTTTAATAGAAGTTATTAACATCTTTATGGCATTTTACCACATATTACCATAAGTGAACATTATATAATAGGATATATTCCATATATTGTTATACTATGTATTTTTGATATGTATGCTAAAATATGTAAATAGTAAGTATTTATTAAAACATTTAAATATATGAAAACATCCAACATTTATATATTATAAAATTATAAATAATTTAACATTTCAAAATATTATTTCTTATTAAAGAGATTTGCTTAGTTTTTTTTTTTTTTTTTTTTTTGAAATTTTAGTTTGTAAGTTTCATTATTTACCAAACATATGAGTAATTTGGAAAGTTTTGATTGAATCATTTTTTTATTCCTTTGGTATACCAAATATAAGAATGAAATGCTAAAATCCTCCATTCCTACTTTTATTCTATTCTGAAGTTTTGCTCTATTCGGTCCAAATTCATTCCTACATACTAGTCACCTCCCAGGAGCATCTGATACCAAAGAAATAGAAAAAAATAAAGCCTTCTTATAGTAATGTTTGTGAAATTGATCAGAGTTCACTTGGTTTCATGTGTGTATTTACTTCTTCGAACAGGAGTGACACCAACTTTTTCTTATTGTTTGGTAACAGTGTGACACGAAATTACTTCGAGAACTTGGTTAGAGCACTAGAGAATGGTCTTTCAGATGTAGATTCACAGGCAGCATGTAATAAGACGAGCTCAAAAAATGTGGCCGGGAGCAGCAAGGCTAAAGGTGGAAGGGGGAAGGGATCTTCCAAGACAGGCACATCAGTCAGAAACATGGATGATTCAGGTAATTGGGCATGTGATCAGTGTACCTATGTTAACGTCAGATCTGTATCTACCTGCCATATGTGTCACCACCGCCGTTGAACAGTGGCATGAAACAGAACATCTATCTGTCTTATTATTATGTAACGCAACAGATTGTGAAAGACAGGAAGTACAAGCAAGGTTTGTCAAGTGTTGCTGTTTCTGGAAACATTTAGGGGCGTTTCCTGGTGCTTGTTCCATCAAAATGTTGTTATGTAAATAGTTTATGTATCAAGTTAAATGAAGATACCTTCACAAAACTTTGATCCCTCGTGGACTTGATTCCATAGAAACATCAAAGATATGCAGAGGTGTACTGAATTGAATTATGGTCTCAAACATGGTTGGATGAAAACCCGAATGAGGTAATCCTTGATTCTGATAAATATCATTATGCGTGTAATAATAGGCCGTACTAATATTTTCTCTTGGCCTTTGGACACCGTAAGATTGATTCAACAGTTTAGCTTCAACCTTCGATTTTATGTTGTTGTGAATTGATGAATAGTACTAGAGGGTGTAGAAGGACTAACACTGCATAAGTATTTAAAGTATTTTTCAACCTCCAACGCAATGCTGGAGTGTCATACTTCGGTTGTTCTGTGCTCGAATGCAGTTCCAGAGCAACAGTAAGAGCAATAGCAGGTCATTCAACACTCACAATAAAACCTTTGACAGATAAACTGAAGGTCATTTATATTATGATTGAAGTTACTACATGTTGGAATTCCAGAAATTTCTTTACTTCAAGTAATTTCGGAAATAATTATTTTAATTATTATTGTATATTTGTATTGATCATATTGGTATGACTCATGCAAGAAATAGGTTGCGTCAGTCTCAAGTTTTTAAAAAAAGGTTCTCCTTTCTCGTACATGCAAATCCAAAATTTAATCTCTGTTTGTGTGTATTATGTTGAGAGTGGGATTTGGAACTTTAATCATCTCAACATACACAATCAATCTCAAAAGCAATGGTGGTGCAAGTCTAAAATATGCAATCAATCTCAAGGCACCCATAAAAACTTGCAATTTTCTTCCCAATCACAAATTTTGTTAAATATTTAATGGGGAGCACATGATTTGTACGTACTCTGTTAAGTAATTGGCTGTTGCTTTAATAGAGGGGGTAAATATTTAACGAAATTTGTGATAGAGACTAAATTGCAAGTTTTTGTGAGACTAAATTTGGTGAGTGATAAAAGAATAGGACAAAATTACAAGAGGGTAAGTCGATGTAAATTGTAATTTTCCCAATGTAATCCTTAAATGCATATAATAATTTAAACATTTTTCATTAATAAATAAATATATATATATGTATACCATTATATATTAAAAAAAAAAGAAGAAGAATATGCAGCATGCGAAAATAACTTATAATTAATAAATAAATTAGAGGTTAACATAGGGGGAATTGTGTTTAAGGGACCTGAGTTAAAGACGGGAAAATGCAACCACAGCAATAACCACCTTATCTCTCTCTCCCCCTCTCTCTCTCACTCATTAAATCAAAATTAGTCCAAGAGTTGAGTTGATGAAATAAAGGGAATTGGAACAAGAAAATTAAAGAGAACTCCCTCCCGTTCTCATGGGGACATGCTTGTCCATTTCAAATTCAACTCTCCTTAAGAAAACCAAATATGATCGCAAATCTGTCGATCATAATCCACACGAAAATGGCAAGCTCAGCGGCCGATTGGCGCCTCTAAAGCTGTCACGCCCGATTCAGGTGTTGAAAGATCCCACGGGCAACGACATTTTCAAGAGGTATAGATTTGGGAAAGAGCTCGGGAGGGGAGAGTTCGGTGTCACGTACCAATGTTTCGACGATGTCAATGGGGAGAGCCTTGCATGCAAGAAGATACCGAAGAGCAAGCTCCGGACGGATATCGACATCGAGGATGTGAGGAGGGAGGTCGAAATCATGAGGCATTTGCCTAAACACCCTAATATTGTTAGCTATAGGGAGGTTTATGAGGACAAAGAGGCTATTTATCTTGTTATGGAGCTTTGTGAAGGTGGCGAGCTCTTCGACAGGATTGTGGCCAGAGGGCATTATACCGAGAGGGCTGCTGCTCAGGTCACCAAGACCATTCTTGAGGTTGTCAAGGTACGTACCTACTTGTTCTAATTTCTCCTCATTTCTTTATGCAGCATGCAATACGAATATGGTAACAAGTTATAATTGTTTCTGCAATGCATTGGCCATGTTTTGATCCACACCCGACACGGGCTGAAAATCGAACCAAACAAAGAACTCAGGTTTTGAGTTTTACGTAATGAATGTTCTTTTAGATATGTATAATGGGACGCAACAAAAATATTTAAATAATTATTCAAAATCTTGAAATTCTTGTCTATGCATTAATGTATATGTTTAAATGAAATTTACATGGATTTGGTAGCTATACATCTTTTCTTGTTCTTTTAGTTTTCATTGAGTGCCTAGGAAGAAAATTTAACAAGAAATCAATTTATGCAAGTATATGCATAATGTATCATTTTATCTTCATTTTTTTTATTCAATTTCTTGGATAAGAAACAAAACAAAATGAACCTTGAATTGTATTTTTTTTTATTTTAAGTTTATTGCATTTTTTATTTCATTTAATACATACACGTCATTTAGATTCATTTAAAGTAAAAGATATGTCATGTGTCTTTTAAGTCCACGAATACGTATAAATAGAATAATTTTGATAGTCACTAATTATATCTATTCATGACCTGTAATCAAATTTAACAATATTATGTAATGCAGGTATGTCATGAGCAGGGCGTAATACATAGAGATCTTAAGCCTGAGAATTTTCTCTATGCCAACGATTCTGAAAATGCTCCTCTAAAGGCAATTGATTTCGGCCTTTCCATATTCTTTGAACCAGGTATGCCTACTTATAATTTACTCACAAACCTTTTTTTAAAAATTCTAAAGGTAAATGATTTCGACACCCTTGAAGTTAGGTCTAATTACACAAATGCCTCATATTTTTTGAAAATTTATAAAGCCCCCTTGTATTGTAATTTATGTTGACGCATCCTTAGAGGCAAAAGTTTTACACATAAGTACACCTCCTAAGGAACATTACATCGACAACCCCTCATGGGGTGTACTTGATTTTGCAAAGGACATGGGTGTTTGTGTAATTAGACTTAACTTTAAATATGTTGATGTAATTTACCATAATGCAAATGTGCTACAAAGTGAATAGGTATCACATGCATGATTGTGTTATCAGCACTCTGTACATGAAAAATTCATATCTAAATCAGGTCCGATCACATCGAATTAATCACATGCTAAGTATGTCCCTCTCTTTGAAATGAACAATAATGACCATTTGATTTGTTTAAATCTAACTAGATCGGGCCAGGACTAGAATTTTCATTCTGTACAAATACCCAGACTTGCAATTATTTCGTAAATAAATTTGATGACGTCAATTACTCTTAAAATATACACCAATTACCTACGTTGGATATTTTTACAACAAAGGATCGATTGCTTTTTCGGCAGTCGATCCACTCAATTATAAAGTTAGTATTTTTCAGCATGATTAAATGAAAAAAAAAAGGAATTTTTTTCATAATTTAAAGCCATTTTGTTTTGGTTAATACTAGGTCAAAGATTTAATGAAATCGTGGGAAGCCCATATTACATGGCGCCGGAAGTTCTTAGGCGCAATTATGGACCGGAAATTGATGTTTGGAGCACAGGTGTTATTCTTTACATCTTATTGTGTGGAGTTCCTCCATTTTGGGCAGGTAAAACTTCAATTTTCTCATTACTCCAACCCAATGTTTCTCTTTCTCAACAAACTCTTTATTGAAAAACTTATAATTTTAATTCTGTAAGTACGAGAATCGACAATTTCAATTCTGTTCGAATTTATTTTAGTAATTTAGTCTTATAATTTTAAAAAAGATTAAAAACAAAACTGGCCAGTGTTTGCTAAAGTGACCGGAAAAATAACGTGACATGCATGTGACCAGCTTGACTGTGTTCACTTTTCTACCATTTAAGCAAATTCTAGCCATTTTTGTCTTTAATGTGGAAAATTTTTAAAATTACAAGATAAAATTGCCAAAATGAATTCGCACATGCCACTCCATATTTACAAGACTATTTGTGTAATTTTCCCACTCTTCAATTTGATTTATTGGCAAAGTACTTGTTTTGTGTCAACATTAGTAAATATTTAGTTGAGTTATTTAACATATAACTATATATGTTACTAAATTATTATTGTCAAATAATAACAGTATTAATTTGTATCTAATGCAGAAACCGAAGAAGGAATCGCACAAGCAATTGTGTTTGGGGAGATAGATTTTAAGAGGGATCCATGGCCAAGAATTAGTGAAGGTGCTAAAGATCTTGTGAGGGGTATGCTCGAACCAAATCCTTATAGTCGTCTGACAGTCGAAGAAGTCCTAGGTACATATATATATATGAACCATGTCTGATTTCCAACAATATATATATATTTGCATACAACTTATGTATCAAACTGTCTGATCACATGGTTCCTCCATTTGTATTGTAAAGCAAGTGAATGGATGCAAAATGCTGACAAAGTCCCAAACATTCCTTTGGGAGAACGTGTTCGAGCAAGAATTAAACAGTTCTCTTTGATGAATAAGTTCAAAAAGAGGGTTCTTGGAGTAAGTCCACTCTCCAAATTTCACTTCTTTACCCAAATTTTCATCTAATTTTTAGGGTAAATTGCGTTGATTCCTTGAGGTTATTTTTAATTACACAAATACCTTCACTTATTTATAAAATTATAAATGCACTCCGTCCCTATCCAGCGCCGAAATGTTATACAAACACCCTCTCAAGAAGTGGTAATCTTATTAACAACAACGGATGCTTGTGTAATTAGGTCTAACTTTTAGAGGTGTCGATGTAATTTCTCCTTAATTTTATTAAGGATAAATTACAAGGGGCTCTCATGATATTTGTCTGAATTACAAATTCATTCTCGTTGTTTGAAAATTTACAAATACCACTCTGAAATTATAAATATCCCAGCAAATATCCCTCTACAATGAGCTATCACAGAAGATATTTGTTAGGGTATTTGTAATTTTAGAAAAGTATTTATAATTTTTCAAATAATAAAATAGTATTAATTATAACAAATTTCAAAGAAGTCCGTTGTAATTTACCCTTGATGAACTTTATTGTGCATTTAATTTGTTTCAATGTGACTGCTATAAATAGGTGGTTGCGGGTAACTTGCCTGATGAACAAGTACATGGAATCAGACAAATGTTCCATATGATGGACACTGACAAAAATGGAAACCTAAATTTCCAAGAATTGAAGGATGGTTTATATATGATTGGACAACCAATTCCTGATCATGATGTGCAATTACTTCTTGATGCTGTAAGTATATATATATATATATCATAGCTTATAATAGCCAGAACTCATAATCATGACATTGATTTGGTTTAACTGCTTTTGTGAATTTTGAGAAACTAAACACATTATTACATCCAATCCAAGTTGAATTTTGTGTTGATTTTGGTAGGCTGATTGTGATGGAAATGGGATGCTTAACTGTGAAGAGTTTGTGACACTGGCTGTGCACTTGAAAAAGATAAGCAACGATGATCTTCTGCATCAAGCCTTTTTATACTTTGACAAGAATCAAAGTGGTTACATTGAGTTTGAGGATTTGCGAGAATCTTTGTTAGACGAGCAATTTGGTCCTACCAACGACCAAGTTTTACAAGACATTATCTTTGATGCTGACCTTGATAAGGTAATTTTTATCAACTTATCACACTTGCTATATGATTGATTACTTTTTTTGAATTATATACTAATCACACGATAAGTGTATTGCACTTACCATATGATTGGTTCGGGTTCGGGTTAGAATTTTCTATATCTCTTTCTATTTAAGAAGGATATATATATATGTACCTGTTATATGAATTTATTTAAGGGGTAAATTAGGGTATGAACTTTTTTGTTTTGATTTTTCAGGAGGTATTTGTAATTAGGGTAAATTACATCAACATATTCTAACATCAGAAGACTAAAAATGTTGAAACCCTTATTTTATGGGATTAAAAGTATAATTTTAGCATAAAATTTATACCATGATGTGGTGTGACTATTCCATTGAGTAATTACGTATGTATATATAGGATGGACGAATCAGTTTTCCAGAGTTCAAGGCGATGATGACAACAGGGATGGATTGGAAGATGGGTTCTCGACAGTATTCCAGGGCAATGTTGAATGCGCTTAGCACCAGACTATTTAAGGACAAAAGTCAGAAATTTATGTAATACTATTTTTTAGTTCATTTTTATGAATGTTCCACAGTGTTGTTTTAAATTATAACATTGTCCAAATATCGTAGAAAATGGGTGGGTTGTTTTTTGTTTATGTTTTTTCTCATTATTTTGGTGGTTATTGGTAGTGTTGGTTTTATTTTTACAGATAATACAATTTCTCAAAATGTGCTTAGAATGATAGATCAAAGTATATATAGACTTCCAATATTCATTAATGTTCCTAATCCTTTTTATCATATGTATGTGTCCGCCCACGCACACACACCCATATATATTTCTCCCATCTTATTCATATCTGAAATAAACTAATATCAAATATTATAATAGGAAGCTCAATCGGAAAAAAAATGCAATTTTAGTCCTGTATTTTGTAGAGGATGGCATTTTTAGTTTTGTACAAATTAATTTTTGTAATTTAGTTCTGTAATTTTAAAATTTTGACAATTTTTATCTTTTTCGGCCGAAAAATTGCATGTGACTCGCACATGATCCAATTAAATTATAATTTTAGTTCTGTAATTTAGGAAGCGCTGGCATTTTAGTCAGGTAACTTAAAAAAATTGGTATTTTTTATTCTGCACAAATTAATTTATAGGACTAAAATTACAATTAGCAGAAAACACAACAGACATGTTGACAAGCCTGTTTTACAAATCAGCCATGCTCAACATCAGAAAATGTTATTGAAGTATATATGGGTGATTAACTTTAAGGTTAGTGGAGATTGAGAGTATAAATAACCAAAAATCCAATTGGTTGGCTGCGGGTTTTTTGCACATACATATGACAGAGGCAGCTTGCATTTTCCCTTAATGCAAATGTCACTCGGGTAATAATACCCATATGACCAAAACTGGCTAGAAAAATTAAAAACTTTCATATTAAAGGGGTTCGTGTAAACCATGTGTTAATTTTGACGAATTTAGTATTTTTTGACGACAGCTGCCCTAAATGTACAATTTCTTTTTTTTTTTTTTTTGATTTTGGTAATTATAATCTTTAATTACAAATTTGGAAACGAAAAGGACCAAAGGTGTCACCATCTATAATTACGTGACCAAAATTACATTTATTCTAATAAAATAGCTTTAATGTTTTTAAACTTTGGTCTTAAAAAACAACGGTAACTGATACAATGTTCTTAATCATGAGATGTGCCATAAACAGGCCATAATGGCCTGTTTGGTTTTGTCTTTATTTTTGTTTTAGATTTTCAGTACTTTTAATAGGATGAAAATGCTTTATAATTGATTTTTTTTGCAAAAAGTAAGAATATGCTTAGATTGTGTATTTTCAAACCTAGGGTTATAGGTGTGAGAAATGAGAATTTTTTGATTGTTATATTTTTTGGATAAAGACATGCAATGATGAGGTCGAGAAGAGTGGTCTGATTAGTGTATTTTCAATAGACCCATGCTGCAACCTTCTTACACGTGGAGGAATATCATTGCGGTAAGAGAACTCCTGGGGTTGGGATGCAGATGGAGAACTGGGATAGGGCACTCAGTGGATGTTTGGAAGGACTCATGAATCCCTCGTACACTTTCCTTTAGAGTCATTACTCCGAATGTACATAATGTGCAGAATTTGTGTGCATTGATCTTATCTTTGTGAGACAGTTTATTGTGTTATCAAATTTTCTTTGGCACATTTTGAGCGATTCTGTCTCCTCTGTTGAGGAATGGTTTTTTAACATTTCGGATAATTTGTCAATGGGAGACTTCGATTGTGCTCTCATAATCTATTGGATGTTGTGGTGGTTTCAAAATTTAAAAATGCTGAATAAGGGCAACAAATCGTGGATTTTTCTATGAGTTACTTTCATGCCTTTTTGGTGCCGAACTTTGTTCAATTACCTCCTTGCCCAGCTCATCATCATTTTCTGCAGGCTTCACATGAATATTATATCAAAATCAATTTTGATGGTACACTTCTAGAAGGGGGGAATTCTTTGGGACTCAGGGTGGTGGCACAAAACTCGCTCAAAATTTGTTTGGCATGGCGTTTACTCCGTTTTGATCGTAGGGGCCCAACACTCTTGGTAGAGACATTAGGCAATTCTTTTGGCTTGTCGAAGGAGACTCTTGTACTTCTTTCCAAGATCTTCATAGCTTTTAAGGACCGTTCTGTTTTTGGTCATTTGGTTTTTGACATTGTTTCGTTTGCGGCTAATCTGAAATTTGTTTCTTTCTCTTTCGTCTTTCGGTCGGGTAATTCAGTTGCACATCAATTATCCCGAATTGCTCTTAACCTTGAAGGGGACTCTTCTAAAGTACCCATGAGGTGAATTCTTTGTCGACTGACGATTTAGCCAATTAATATATACCCGATTTAACTCTAAAAAACACATGGACCCATGCTGCAAATTTCCATTATAAATTGATCTTTTCAGTAGAATTGAACTGAAAAAATAAGCTTCTACAATACTAAAATAATGTAAAATTAAAAATTAAACCAAATACACCATTAATCTTGTGCAAAAACTTCGTTAAGCATCTGTACGAAATTGGACTATGAAAATGGAAATTTGTCCATTGGAGTAATCGAGACATATAGAGACGCTACGACGGAGTCTTATGAAAAGACCAACAAACAAAACAAGTTGCCACGATAAAATAAGCAAAAGTAAGCACTTTTTGTTCTCATTAGGCCATGTAAATTCACTGTGGTTACACCAATACGAACCAAACACCACTATGAATTGTATCGGTACTCCAAATTCATATTCGACATATACAATTGTAGGGCCAAAAAGAACACATAATTATCAATGTGAAAACTATATTTTAAAAAATTTATACACGCTTTACAAAATCTTTAAAATAGTAAAAATATGATATATTTAGTTTTTTATTTTATGAAATTTTCAGTACGTCTCAAAATTAAAAAGATTCGATATATTTAGTCTCTTGTCCAAGTATTCATAAAAAAAAAATTAGATGGTAAGAATGCTTTTCACACAACTATTGGACGTGAACATTGCACTTGTCTTTACTGTTTATTTTTATTTACAAAAATTTGGACATGGATTAAATATGTCGGGCTTTATTAATTTTGACATAATTTTTTAAAAGTTTCATAAAGTAGAGCGCTAAAAATTAAGTAAAAAATAAGACTAAAAATGCTTAACCGCTACTAAAAGTGTAATTTCGCCCATTACACCAAAAAATTCTTAACTTTAGAACTATTTTAAAAATTAGGTAAAAAATCAGACTAAAAATATTTAATCGCTACTAAAAGTGAAATTTCGCCTATTATACAAGAAAATTCTTAAAATAAATTTAATCAAACCTAGAAACTACATACAATCTAGAACTAGAATTTAATCACCATATCATGTAAAGCATAATTAGATCAAATATGAAACAAAAATAATCAACCCAAACTGATAATATATAACAAAAATTTATACTTTATCAAAACCATATATATATATATATATTAATGTTCAAAAAACAAACAAAAGATTACATTTTTCGATGCCCATCACTTGTGACAGAGCTTCTTCAGAATGTGTAGGTGGTTTTAAAGATTCTCTTGGTCAATGGCTTAATCCCACTATCTCTCTCTTCTGCTCCAGTCACCCCATCTTTACCTTTGTCTTCATCCTCATCATCTCCTTCAAAAGCTGGGTGGCTGAGGATACTGTTGAGAAGCTGAGTTCCTCTCAGTGCATTCGTCAATGGCAGGTGACCCTCCGGCGTGCCCTCTTCCATTTCCCACGTGAACTCTGTGGGAAAAGACCTGTAATTGTACTGCTCAACTTCGGAGCTCTCCAGCTTCTTCATCCACCCGACTTTGATGAAGAACTTTGTGAAATCTTTGTTCACTTTGTTCCAAATCCTTTTCTGTACGCTGTACCCGAATTTGTTATCGCTGTGCTCTCTCCACAGCCCATCTATGGTTTTCAGGTCATCTTCCGAGATGAACTTCACCTCCGAGAAGAAGACGTAGCCCCGCTTCTGCGCCGCTTCCCCTGCCAGGACTATCAGAAGGCGGCGGGTCTCCTCGTCGGCCTCCCGGAAGTTCTTGGAGGACAAATGCTGGCGGAGGAGCTCGACGGAAACGTTTTGGGAGGTGGAGGGGTTGGTGGTAGTGGAAGTGGAGAAGGTGGTGGAGGAGACGGCGAAAGCAGCGGAGTGGGACAGAAAATGAGAGGCGGCGGTAGAGGTGGTTGGTTTGAGGAAGAAGGGGTAGTTTGTGGTGGTGGAGGTGGGAGTGCAGTCTATGGAGTGGCGACGCCGGAGAGAATGGTGGTTGTGGTATACAGAGTTAAAAGTATTGGTGGCCATTAAAGGAAATCAGTGGGATTTTCAAGAATTTGGTAGCTGTGAAATTTTCAGACAGAGATGTTCAAAGTTTTGGGAGGAGAAAGAGAAGTAGTAGTAGAGAGGTTTGTGGGACGATAAGAGAAATTTGCATGTGGGGTTGAGAGATAAGAAATGTGTGAAGAGGGAAGTGAAGAGGTCATCACCAAAAATAAGAAGCTGGAATGTGATTGGGTGTATATGGGTGAGGCTGGATCCTGTGGATGGACCATCTTCTCCTTCCCCCAAACTCCATTAATCCACTATTTTTGGTTTTTACCAAAAAATTAATTGATTACAATATTAAATAAGATATGTTACAATGATTTTTTTTTTTAAAAAATTTGATAGGTTATCAATACCTTTTGATTTTAACGGTCGTCTAACAATTAGTTTAACCCATTAATTTTCGTTGGGTTTCCATCCGTTTTTTTGTAGTGCCATTGTTGATTAGAAACTATAATTTTATTATTTTTTAAAATATTTTAATTTTTTATGGATTAAGTGGATAATTTTTTTTATAATTTTTCATCCACCTTGTCCGATTTTTTAAATTGTTTTTTAATCTTTTTTCTAAAAAAAAATATAGTAGATGATAATTTTTCATAAATTCATTTAAGGATTGCATAATTTCATTAAATATCAAGGGGTATCTATAATTTTTCAAATAATAAGGGGCTATTCGTGATTGAACTAAACCTCAAAAGAAGTTGTTGTAATTAAATACAATTTTCGTCCATTAACTATAGCCAAATCCCATTTTAGTCCTTTAATTTTGTAGGGTTCCAGAAAAGATCCTCTTACTTTTGAAATTGCTCAATTTTGGATACTAGTGATCGAATTTTGTCCAAAGTCGCCGAAAAATAACACCTAAATCTGATGTGGCGTTTCAAAATCCGACTACTTTAGACAAATTCGATGACTAGTATTTTAAAATTGGGCAATTTTAAAATTAAAAAATCTTTTTAAAATCTTCCAAAATTAAAGGATTAAAATGAAATTTGATAGGATGGGTGGACAAAAATTGCATTTAATCCTAAAATATAATATGGGAAAATATTTTGTAAAAAATGATTCAAACAAAAATGACATTTAATTTTTGGTATGAGAGAATGACTCCAAGAAAGATTTTGCCCACTTCTATTTTGTGGACTAAAGAAAGTGGAATTTGAAAATCCAAGGATAGTTTAATCCCACTCACTCACTCCTTCAATCATAAGGCATAAGTGGGATTATTTAAGAATTTCAACTTTCATAATTTACCCACCAAAGTCTTTCTAATATCATTCATTATGATTTGGCAAATTGTACTTTTGATCCCAGTAAATTGGGTTGTTCTCATTTTTTAATCTTAAATTTTGTAAGTTGATATTTTTAATTCCGTAACTTTTAAATTTCATATTTTTAATCCTTTGTTGTTAAGTGTTAACGGCAAAAACATGTGGTCACAGTTATTAGCCAATAGCTATTCACTTTGACCAATAAATGGTCAAATTCTTGATCTTATAAAATCACCCTTCTTTCTTTTCCCCCCAATTTTTCAAACCCCATATTTTCAGTTTTCATTTTTTTGTTGTATGAATTGAAATGTAGCGATATTATTATTTCTATGGTATCAACAATATGAGAAGAATACATTGACTGTCATACGAGCAAAAGATGAATATTTTCAATAACATTGTTTAAAATAGTGGATTTAATGTAATTTATCGTGTCGTGATATTGCAAACGAGCAAATTATTCTCCTATAAAAAAATAATAGCAATTTATCCCCTGTATTTTTAAGATGAAGCAATATACCACTCTATCTAAGGAGGCAAATTGCTTCATTTTGAAAAATATAGGGGAGTAAGTATTGTGCTCTTTTTAAACACAGAAAAATAAATTGCTATTTTTTTCATAGAAAGTAATTTGCTTATTTATAATATTACAAAAAGCTTGCTTGTATTTTGTCCTTAAAATATTAATTCTATGCATCAACCGACAAGGAATAAAATGGATTATACAAATGATCTATAAAATTTAGGGTAAATTACATCATCTATTGAGATAGGCCAAATTGTACAAATACCTCCTATGTTTTATAAAATTACAGTTACACCCACTGAGGGGTGTTAGTATAACATTTTTCAGGAAGTATAGTTGTAAGTACAACTATAACCTCCGACTATAATTTTAGAAGGTGTAGTTGTAATTTTATCAAAAGTAAGGAATATTTATGTATTTTAATTTAATTCTAAAAGACGTCAATGTAATTTATGCTTTAAGTTCGGAGCAGAATGTATCAAGTGTCAATCAACAAAAAATCAATAAAGCAAATTTTCTAAATAAGAGCATTTGTATAATTTATACAAGAATTACGTAAAACTACTGTGGATGAACCATACAACTGAAGAACAAAGCAAATCCAATAAAATATAGTAATAATCAAATTAATTTGCTTTTTCATATATGCAATATTAGGGGTGGCAATGGGGTGGGTCCAAGTGGACTCAAGACCCGCTTCATCAACTTCGAGATGGGCTTGGGATCGGCCTTGAACCAGGTGTCTTTACATCCCGCCCCGGTACAAAACCCGCCTCGACGGGTCTAACTCGGTGGACCTGGAACCCACCCAGCCAACTTTGGGATGGACCCGGGACCTGCCCCAGACCCGGTGTCTTTACACCCTGCCTCGCCCTGGTACAAAATTTATCTGGACGGGTCTAATTCGTTGGACACGGTTATATTTTTACTTTTTATTTGTTGTACAAATATAAAAAAAAATTCAACATATTAGTTACAAATGAGTTTGTTCCTCAAATATTCAAATTCAAAAATAAATTTTTAAATCAAAATAAATACAACATCTTCATTCATGTTCTTCCTCGTTAAGAATTATGAGATAATTAATTTTTCAACTCTTGAACAAATACCTAACAATAAATAAAGAAAAAATAATAATATTTTATAAATATTTGTTGTTAAATAAATTTATTAATAAAAAAATATATTATATACATAAATAGTAAACTATATATTATATATTTGGGTTGGGTCCGGGTCAGGTCTCTATGGACATAAGACGGGTCCTAATTTTTAGGGCCCATGACCCGCCCCGATTAATAATTTTTTTGGATTAGGGGCGGCTCCGATCGGGTAAGAATCTAATTGTCACCCCTATGCAATATCGTATATATATGTAGTTTCACTTTATGGCCTATGCTCCCTTCTCTATACTCTGTTGGAGACCTTAAAATAATGGATAAATTACAAGGGGTTTCTTGATATTTATCTTAAGTATAAATATTTTTTTATTATTTGAAAAATTATAAATATCTTTTTGAAATTATAAATACTCCAATCAATAGGGGGCTATTTGTTAGGATATTTATAATTTCAGGAATATTTATAATTTTTTCTTCTAAACGAATATAAAAAGTAGGCCAACTTGTTCACCTTCATATGCAAAGATTTCCTATAAAATTGCATGCTCAGTTAAAACTTGAAGCATGACTTTCCAACTAATTAAGACCAGTAAAATGCACAGATGTTGCACGTTTTAAATACTTTCCTTAAAAAATATATTAAATTGATGTAAATTAATAATATTACATATATAAAATCAAAACAGATTTAGGAATATAAATTTTACTTTTTATTACAAAAAGTCATGAATACAGAACTACAAAATTACTGTATGCAAACATTTTTAATTATAATTATATTCTTAGAAAATTTCTTAGAAAAGTTTTAGAGCTATTGAACACAACCCTGTGTTCGAGTGTGAGGAGTTTTTTTTATGTATATGTTATATATAACATCCGCGTAGTTAGGAATTTCTTTATCTTAATATTTTTGTATCTATTCATAATTTTCTGGCATAAATAGAGAAATTTTCTAATTAATTTGTTGATTATGCTTACATACATATATATATATATATATATATATATATAAAATTTAGTATGAGCTTATACTACACGGAACATTAATTGTTTAGACACGGCATGTGAGCACTTTATTAGTGCAAGAAGATTTACAACAATATATGCATTAAAAGGCAAATAAACTAATAACAAAAAGACGGTATCAATTTAAACAAGAAAATATACAACAATTCAACATGTTATTATACGATCGTTATGATTAATAATCATTAATTACTGAAGATAGCGATTGCCCTTGTTTTCCTATATAAATTCTTGATGGCCTTCCTTTTGCTTTCATAACATTAACTTTGAATTATCAGCAAGAGATTTATCCTTCTTACAATTTCCAAATCTTGGACGTGAAAATGTTTTTGGTAGATATATTTGGACTTCATATAAAGACCAGCAGCATTTGGTTTGTAGTTATTGTTAGTATATGTATAATTATAGGGTTTGGTGTAGGTTATTTTGGTCATGGAATAGTTACAAGTAAGAAGAAAGACAAGGAAGGAGATGAAGAAGCTTGACATTTTCAATATGTATATTTTGGGTTGATAGGTTGAAGCATATGGATAAGAAAAAAAGTAAGAGAATTAGGCAGACAAAAGTATTTAGTTTTATACAGTAAATATATTTTGACAGATTACTGTTATAATGTAAACATTTTATATCATCTTGAAAATTATGATGCTGTGATTTAATTATATTGAGCTCCAGCCACGCATAGAGAATTGAGCAAAGCCACGATCGAAGAAAATGATGTATGTATGTATATAACAACACAAATGAAAGCATAAATTAACTCGTTATTATTATATCACACAAGAAATAACAATATAAACTCCTTGTAAAATAGTAGAATTAGTTGTTAATTTACTTTAGCAACAAACATGGCAAGAAATATATTTATTTGATAATTAGTTCGTTGTTGATTTTAATATCAAATGTTTTTTTGATTTTTGTCGAAAAATATACTAACGAGAATATTTGTTATGAGCTTTTCTAATTTTTTGCCAAGGCCAGTTTTGATTTCCTGGGAAGTTTTTCACCAGTAACCGAAGTTGTAACAGTGAGATCCTTACTTGCTGTTGCAACATCTGCATGATGGTATATTTATTAGTTAGATGCCAATAATGCCTTTCTACATGATTATTTGGATGAAGAAATTTACATATACACTCCGGAAGGTTATCCAGTACCCCAGGACATGTTTGCAAACTCAAGAAGCTCCTTTGAAGCCTCAAACAAGCATCACGACAATGGAACCACAAAAAGTCACTTCCAAGATGGAGTCTTTTGGTTCCAGACAGTCTAAAAATGAATATTGTTTATTTACTAAATCCTCTTCTGCAGGTTTTATTACTGTACTTGTTTACGTGGATGACATCTTAATTACAGGTCCTTCAGAATCTCAAATTGCAGAGGTTAAGTGCTATTTGGATAATCTCTTCATGATAAAGGATTTAGGCACAACCAAATACTTCTTGGGCTTGGAAATAGCTAAGGCACCAAAAGGATTTGCTCTCACGCAGTGCAAATATATCAAAGATATATTAGCAGACATGGGATTACAAGATGCCAAACCAACCACCACACCACTTCTCGCAGGAATCAAATTTACAGCTCAAGCAGGCAATGCACTTGCACATCCAGTAGTGTATAGAAGATTAGTAGGGAGGTTGCTCTATCTTAATTATACTAGACTAGACATTTCCCACGCCACGCAACAGCTCATTCAATTCCTCCAGACGCCCTGTAAACAACATTGCGATGCAGCTGTTCATTTGGCAAGATACTTGAAGGGAACTCCATAGAAAGGTTTTTCTTCCCTGCTAACACGACTCTGCGCCTCCAAGCGTATTGTGATGCTGATTAGGCCTCCTGCGTAGATACCAGACAATCTCTTATGGGATATTGCCTCTTCCCAAGACCAGCACTAATATTTTGGAAAACCAAGAACTAGAACACAATTTCACGGTCTACAGCAAAAGCTGAGTACAGGGCATGCGAACTACAGCCTGTGAGCTCACTTGGATTGATTCTCTTTTACAAGATCTCCAAGTCTCAGTTCCCACGCCAAATCTGTTCCTCTGTGATAACAGAACAACATTGCACATTGTTAGAAATCCCGTCTTCCATGAGAGAACAAAACATTTGGAGATAGATTGCCATTTCGTTAGGGATCAATATAAAGTTGGGTTTCTGGCCCTGTCCCATGTTCCTTCTAAGGACCAGTTGCCTGATGTTTTCACCAAGCCTCTACAGGACCTTTTTTTCATCCACTAGTTCACAAGCTGGGCTTGATTGACTTTGCTCCAAGTAGAGTGGCTACAAAATCGCTTAACATCAGTGGCGTTTTATCCTTCCTCTCAAGCACTAACGTATTTTGTTAATTGCTTTTCTCTTTTACAGTTTTGTTTAGTGAAGTAGCACTTCATCCTGTTAGTTAGTGGGAGCCGTTCCCTCCTTTTTCTTGACAGTTAGTTAGGTAGTAGCAGTTGGCTTTGTGAAGCTTAACAGATTCTTGATTAACTTCTCTTCCAACTCCTCTGTTTAAAGAAGATCTGACTTGTGAACTGATGTTACAATTTTAATTCGAGCTGCAGTATTATACAAATATTTTCAATGGCTTCTTTCTTGTTGTCCCTTTGAATTTTTGATTTCTTTTTATAAAGTTCCATTCCAGAACCATTTTCCCAACGGGTTCTGTGACAGGAAAACGACTGTTGCAATCGAGCAAGTCGGAAAAACTTTGTGACAGTGAACAAACACCGTCAAAAATATTGTGGCAATTCCAAATAGTTTGTCGCAAAGGTTGTCATTACAACATAATGTATTTTTAGTAAATTGTGATGGTATTTCAGAGGAATTCTGGAGGGTAATGGTTTCTATATTGACTTCATTTGGGATGAGTAACGGTGTTAAGACGAAGTCTTCAGAACAGTGAACATGACACGATGCATTAACACACGACCTATCAAGACATTCACCAACCTTATTAGGTTCCTCTCTATTGTTGGACCATGTGAAACAAAAGTCCCGAAAACCAGTATCAGAAACTCCACTTCGATGCAAAGCATTTGCAAATCCGCAATCTGCCATGAAGGACGTCAAAAATTACAATTCTTCTCACATTGCTCCAAAATTTAGTATTTATGAGCTCATTTACGCACGTCATGTGAGCACTTTATTAGTGCAAGAAGATCTTACAACAATATATGCATTAAAAGGCAAATAAACTTATAACAAAAAGACAATGTTGACTTAAACAAGAAAATATCGAACAATTCAACGTGTTATTGTACTATTGCGACTGCCCTTGTTTTCCTATATAAATTCTTGGAGGCCTTCCTTTCGCTTTCACAACATTAATTTTGAATTATCTGCAAGAGATTCATCATTTTTACAATTCCCAAATCTTGTACGTAGACGAGGTGAAAATGTTTTTGCTAGATATATTCGGAGTTCATGTAAAGGGCAGCAGCATTTGGTTTGTAATAGTTGTTACTATATATGTAATTATAGGGTTTGGTCTAGGTTATTTTTGTCATGGAATAGTTAAAAGTAAGAAGAAAGCCAAGGAAGAAGATGAAGAAGCTTGATATTTTCAATATATATATTTTGGGTTGATAAGTTGAAGCCTATCAATAGGAAAAAAGGAAGGTTTAGACAAAATTTATTTAATTTTATACAGTTTCGGACAGATAATCCATTAATTATGTTAACATTTTATATCAACTCGAAAAATATGATGTTGTGATTTAATTATCTTAAGCTCCGACAACGCAATGAGAATTGAGCAAAGCCACCGGGAAAATTATGAATATACACAACAACACAAATGAAAGCGCAAATTAACTCGTTTACTACCATACCACTATAAGAAATAATGTCATTAACAACAACTCTTTGTAAAATAGTAAAATTCATTGGTAATTATTTTAGCAAGAAAAACATTTATATGGTAATTAGCTTGTCACTGGTTTTAATATCGAATGTTTTTAGCGTAGATTTTACTAGAAACTTACTAACAAAAGTATTTGTTACGAGATTTTTAATTGTTTTTGCCAAGACCAGATGTTATGATGTTTGCTACATACATTAAAATTTCTTTCTGATTATCGCAATGAAATATTTAATTTCTAACATAAATTTTGAAATCACAAGAATGCAAATTCTTAAGCTTTGCTAGATTCATTTTTGTTTGCAAAATATCTTGTTCCAGGTTTTTTGTCAATTGACACTTATACATGATCTGCTACTTGGAACTTAATTTTATAGATAATTTGATTGCATTTTATCCCTTGACACTTAGGCCATGTTACACGCCTAGATAGGGCTAATTGGTGATTGATACATATTTGATAAACTATAAGATATGTGTGAATAATATTATTTATTTTTGTACTAAACATTACAAGAGTGGTGATTAATTTTTGATAAAATAATCCAAAATTTAGTTTATTTGATTAAAGTGGTGATAAATTTGTATTTACATAATTGCCCCAAATAAGAGTTACTAATCAAATCAAACAAACTAAGTCAGGCACAATTTAATAGTAGCTATGTATTTAAGTTATGAGTAAAATTTGGGGTCGAATCAAATATTTGGTTATGTAAGTTATGGTTAAGATGGATATTGAATTTTTAGTCCCAACCAAGTGGGCTATTGAAGATTGTTTATCCGACTACAATGGGCCAGATAACAATCCTGGCATAGTCCGAATTTGGACAGTGATTATTCGTCGAATGACCTGTCTAGGGGATTCTCATTTGAATTTCAATTCTTTCGTTTTGTGAAAGCTCTGTAGCTAAAACTAAGAGAAGGTCTGAACTTTCTTTAAGGTTGCATTTGAATTGAAGTATTTGAAATCCTCAATCACAAATCCTTTTCGATATGTTTGGATAATTATTTGTAAAGTAGGAGTATCATTAGATCTTGATTTTGGGTTGAACTGTGGTGGTGGCTTTGGGGAAATTAAGCTTTGAGATAGAATTTGTTTTCAGTATTAAACTATTATTGAAAAAACACGGATATAAAATACTACAAATAAACGATAGTCGCTAAAAACTTAACAACAACAATAGTAATAATAATTCAAGTTATTTTTTATGCAATACTCAAAATAATGTATATACAAACAGTAGACCTGTACTAGATAATCTATTAGAAATATATAACTTCACACTGAAGACAAAATCGCATATATTTCTAATCATTTTTCTTGAATCAAATATTGCAATAATTTAAGATTTTATTGTGATTGGTATACAGTACAGAAATAGTAACCAATTACATAATAAATGTATCACACTTGTTTTATGATTAACATAGTTCAATCAAATTTGATTTGGACGAGAATTTTTCCTCTTACTATTTATACTCCAGTTCATTCAAACATTATCGAAACACATGTGACTCTTATTCAAGATAAACAACAAAACTAATTATTTGCAGTACACATCAAAAGAAAAAAGACATCAGTGAACTATATATATATAAATGAATGGGACAAATCTCAGCATATATATTTTGAAAATCGTATCAACTCAAGAAAAGTATAAAAAAAGTGTACAACTTTGAAAGAGAAAAGCATTCCAACAATTCCACCAAAAACGAAAAGCACAAAACAAAACAACTTCGATCAATCTTAAGTTTATGATCGCGACGTGACCAACCACATCAAATTAATTTCTTTTTTTTATTAAAACTAATTACAAAGATATATTTATTTGATATGGGATTCATATCTACCCAATTTAAAAGCTCAAAACGGCTGAAATTTTCGACATATAAACCATGTTGATCCGACCCAGAAGACGACGTAATTCATTTATACATATCGTCGATCAACAAAGCTCAATTTCCAACCTCCCGAATGTCATATTTGTCTATTATATATATCACTTACTAACTGAATATTCTTATACAGACGTGTCTGACATAATATTCAAGGACTATAACTAAAGGCCACTCAATAATTCCCCGTTCTTGTTCTTTGAATACATAACTTCTAAACTACGATATCGATTGATCTCAGATGAATATCCAAAGATTAAAGGGCACAAAATTCCGCATAACAGTACACAAGTTGGAAAAGTAGTTGCCAAGTGGGGTTGTATGGGATGGAAGACAGAGACATTCCATCAGCTTCTCACCTATCTTTTGGACAAAATAAAAGGGATTCAGCTACCTGCTCGGTGCATTTTCTCTTGTTTGTTTGTCTTTGGACCCTATCATTATGTATTCAAAGTATCCTAAGCAATTAATTATTACGATCGTATGTCAGTTTTTGTGTAAACACTTCAATATTAGTTCGTTATGATGTATACATAGACTTTATCTCAAGCTGTTGCATGTACTTGAGAAAAAAATAACCTTAAAAAAACAAAAATGTTGGTTAATGTAATGTGGGAGAGTACGTTGCACAATATGCCATGCACTGCGACCAATTAAAATTGTATTTTTTGAAGGAGCATCTAATGATTGTTGCAGTGCCCAATTTCATTTAGTTTGGTTGTTGAGCTAAGACTAAGAATTATATATTTTCATTGTGTCTATATATCAAATATCAGAAATTTAGTTTTCGAGACGTAAAATTTCTGTAGCTAAATCCGTCTCTAATACTAAAATTGTTATGTTGAGAGACAGAAACAAAGATGGAATTTTAGATCCTAATTAATGCTATTTCAGTGGAAGTATATATCCACATTTAAAAAAATATATATTTACCATTTAAGAGAAAATTTCCATCACAAAATCCGTCTCCACAGAAAATGAATATTTTTCCATCTCTCTGATTCCATCTTCTCTTGTATTATATGTACTTAATTAACATCTTTTCAAGGAAATATTGGTCAATAAGAAAGACAAAGTAATAATCAGAAACAGCACAAAAATTACGACATCTTATAGTATAAAGATAAATTATATATTTTCAGCAGCTTAACAATCATGAATATTAATTAGAGAAATTATTAAGTACCCATAATTATATAATTTATTTTTTGGCTAAATTGCATTTATACCATGTATGTTAGGAGTGATGGCATTTAAGCACTCTAATTAACTACAAGCGCGGCAAATTATAACTCATAATTAAATATTTTTTAGTAATTACAGGACTTCCGTCATTGGAGTTTATAATTTGTCATTGGAGTTTATAATTTGTCAGAATTTTCAACGTAGATGAAATTAGAGCTTTTTAAATTGAAATTTTTGCTTACCAAGCATCCAATCATCCCCTACCCACCCCACTGTATAAAAAATAGAGAATTAGGTGTCAAGATATATTAATATGGAAATTTGAGAACAATGTTTGAAATGAAGCTAATATTAATTAACTATAATCCATAATTCAAGAATTTATAGTTATAGTGGATTTTGAATAATTATTTGATTTGAATAACTTTGACCACAAATTACAATAAATAAAATTTAATTTTTTAAAATAAGGAATTAGATAAATTTTATTTTTATATAAATAATAGACTAGTTTTAAAATATAATTGTAATTACATTATTTGTATTTGAGATAATTTTTAACCTTTTTTATTATTTTTAATTTGAATTATTATTTAATTTAAAAATATTTTAATAAATTTTGCCCAGAAATTATAATAAATAAAATTTAGTTTTACGAATGTAATGCCAACAATTCATTGATAATAATCTCACTACAAATTGGAATATTATAATCCGCAGAAACTAAATCAACTTTATAAAACAAACTATTGAAAAGTATATGGGACTAAAAATGCAACACCATCCTTACTATGGGATTTAAAAATTAATTTACCCTCCAAATAGTCAACTAATTGCATATGTTCTAATAACTAATCAATCATATGTGCAGCTCACATGCATAAATTTCAAATATTTTTAACATCCGTTAGGGCAAGGGACCAAATATCTCAAGTTTTCTTAACTTTGTACTTAGAGTGGTTCAACTTGTAATTAAAATGGGAGATCAAATGTGCAACACCCTCTATCGAATGTAAATGCAATTTTGCCTTAGACATGGAAAAATTGTTGATTCGACTTGTTAAAGGCGACGACAGATTACTAATTCAGGGCAATTAGCTTATACAAAGAGCTGAAATGGAAAGATGTGCATGACCAATGGAAAAGAAAAGCAACATAAATAAAATTAAGATGTTTTTATTAGTAACAATATGAGCTCGTAGAGCACAACAAACCAAAGAAATTAACAATGGGTAATGAATGTAAACTCAATCTTCCAAGGCCATCCACTATACAGGAACAAAAAATAAGAAAACAACTCTACATATGACTTCTGGCTCCTCGAATTTGATCAGTAATGAACTCTTCTCAGTGCAAACAAATAGTCCATTGTTGAGCCATGTCTACTCGAAGATATGACGAGGAAAATGTGTACGATAATAGCCAAAGAAGTAGATGCAAACTGGTCCGACATGCAAAATATGAAGCTTTCTAATGCTTGCAGGACCTTATTGAATAAACTAGTTGTTCTATATATTTGATGGTTGAATGTCATCCTCGGGAAGCCTTCTTTTATTCGGTGTTTCAGTCTGGATGCTGCAAAATGAACAATGAAGTCAGGTGATGACTTAGGAATGTTGAGTAAAGATACATTAGATCACTTGCTTGGGAGAGCGACTTACATGGATGCCTGAGGACGATTGCTGAGTTCTTGAAGCTTAATAATGGGTTGGAGGAGGTGGAGAAGCATAGATGTAGACTGGTGGTGGAGGTGACTTCACGGGTGGGGGAGGTGATACGTAGTGGTATGGAGGTGGAGGTGATGGTGAAGGGGGTGGTGGAGACTTGTAAACGTAAGGGGGTGGCGGTGAGGGTGAAGGTGGCGGTGGAGAGGTGTAGTGGTAGGGTGGTGGTGGAGATGGTGGTGGTGGGGGTGGGGAGCTGTAGTGGTAGGGTGGTGGTGGAGATGGCGAGGGTGGTGGTGGGGAGCTGTAGTGGTAAGGAGGGGGAGGTGATGGTGAAGGGGGTGGTGGAGACTTGTAAACATAGGGAGGTGGCGGTGAGGGTGAAGGTGGTGGTGGAGAGGTGTAGTGGTAGGGAGGTGGTGGAGATGGCGACGGTGGTGGTGGGGAGCTGTAGTGGTAGGGTGGTGGTGGAGATGGCGACGGTGGTGGTGGGGAGCTGTAGTGATAGGGAGGAGGAGGAGATGGTGATGGTGGTGGGGGAGATTTGTAGTAGTAGGGTGGTGGGGGTGAAGGAGATGGAGGTGGTGGAGACTTGTAGTAGTATGGAGGTGGTGGAGACGGTGAAGGTGGTGGTGGTGATTTGTAGTAGTATGGTGGAGGAGGAGATGGCGATGGTGGTGGTGGAGACTTGTAGTAGTATGGAGGTGGTGGAGATGGTGAAGGTGGTGGTGGTGATTTGTAGTAGTATGGTGGAGGAGGAGATGGCGATGGTGGTGGTGGAGACTTGTAGTAGTAAGGAGGTGGCGGTGATGGGGATGGTGGTGGTGGAGACTTGTAGTAGTAAGGAGGTGGTGGAGATGGGGATGGTGGTGGTGGCGATTTGTAATAGTATGGAGGAGGAGGAGATGGCGATGGTGGTGGAGGAGATTTGTAGTAGTAGGGTGGTGGAGGTGATGGGGAAGGTGGTGGAGGGGACTTGTAGTAGTAAGGTGGTGGTGGAGATGGAGAAGGTGGAGGTGGAGACTTATAGTAGTATGGAGGTGGCGGCGACTTGTATATGTAGGTCGGTGGAGGAGGAGGTGGGGACTTGTACACATAAGGAGGAGGTGGCGGTGACTTATAGACATAAGTTGGTGTAGGAGGAGGTGGAGATTTGTACACATACGGAGGAGGTGGTGGTGACTTATAGACATAAGTCGGTGTCGGAGGAGGTGGAGATTTATACACATACGGAGGTGGCGGTGGTGATTTATAGACATAAGTTGGTGCTGGTGGTGGTGGTGACTTGTAGACATAAACCGGAGAAGGAGGTGGTGGAGATTTGTAATAGTATGGCGTGGGGCTCGGCTTGGGCTTCTCACATTCCTTATAAGGACTCTTGGGTGCATAGGCAAACGGTTCCGCATAGAGAACAACTTCATATTTGGTCTTAGACTTCACTTTGAGGCCAGCTCCCTTCTTTCCCCAATGCAGATTTGTTGCAATGTTGCACATAGATCCCTTAGGAGGTGCATGAAGCTTAGCCTTGCATGCCTTTGCTCCATATTTGCCATAATCAAATCCTTCAACTTGAATGCTATATTTGCCATTGATCTTGGTTTTGCCATATGCCACAACCTCTTTCTCACCTACCTTGCATGTTACCTCCACAACAGCACCTGATCACATATGTTTCATATTACATAAAGTTATTACAGCCAACCAAGTTTGTTCAATCTTTCATATGACCAAAAGCTATTAATAATACCATACTTAGCATTTTTTTTATTATTATTATATTTTACTAAATATATTATGAAGTTGTTAGACCAAATGCACTAACTTTATATATCTTATACTAAATTTAGAATCTGGATTTGATTTCTTCAAGATTGGACCACAAATTAATGTTTTTTCCTCAGACAAACATGCTGGCGTAGCTTCCACTTTGGAAAGCCCATAATTAGTAGGTGATTTCAATACTAATTATTGGCTGATAATTTCTAATTATGTCACTAGAATAATTAAGTGATTATAGGAATAAGATATAGTAAAATTTTCCACCCAACATCATTAATATTGAATGTTGTCTGTACCACTTTAATTTTCTCTCATGATAAAGACTAAATACATATGATTTTTTTTTCTAGGAAAGGAAAAAACTTTTTTAAAAAATTACAATTTAGTCATGTATTGGCCCATGTGTCAAGTTTAATCTATACAAATTCATGTGTCAATTTTTGTCCTGTGATTTTAAAGAATTCGCACCAGAAGGAGGGACATGTGCATGATTTCAGCCATTTTTATTCTTGACGCTGGAAATTTTTAAAATTACATAATATATTCATGTAGGACTAAAATTGTAATTTTTCAAAAAGAAATTATAATTTTAACATTTTCGTAGTAGTTTGAAACTAATTATGAAGAATTCATAAACAAAACAAGATAATGGAAAGTTTTTACGTACCCTTGAGATGTTTCTTGTTGTGGGATTTCGCTGGGTACATCCAATCATAGCACTTGTAACAGTATACTTTTCCTACCACTTTAACCACGAATGGGTGGTGTGGAGGGTGGTAAGGAACCGGCGGAGACTTCACTGGTGGTGGTGGAGAAACGTAGTAATACGGAGGAGGAGGTGACTTAACGGGTGGCGGTGGGGAAGTGTAGTAGTATGGCGGTGGAGGCGACTTTTTTGGGGGTGGAGGAGAAGTGTAGTGGTAAGGAGGTGGTGGAGACTTAACTGGTGGTGGTGGTGATGTGTAGTGGTATGGAGGAGGTGGAGACTTGGTTGGAGGTGGTGGAGACTTGTAGTAGTAAGGAGGTGGCGGTGAAGGGGATGGTGGGGGTGGAGATTTGTAGTAGTATGGTGGTGGAGGTGGCGGGGATTTCTTTGGTGGTGGTGGAGAGACGTAGTAGTATGGAGGAGGTGGCGAGGGTGATGGTGGTGGTGGTGATTTGTAATAGTAAGGTGGTGGTGGAGATGGCGAGGGAGGTGGTGGGGATTTGTAGTAGTAAGGTGGTGGTGGCGATGGAGAGGGTGGTGGAGGAGACTTGTAGTAGTATGGTGGTGGGGGTGATGGTGAAGGTGGTGGAGGAGACTTATAGTAGTAAGGTGGTGGTGGTGAGGGAGAGGGTGGTGGAGGAGACTTGTAGACATAGGGTGGTGGTGGGGAAGGAGAAGGTGGTGGTGGTGATTTATAAACATATGGCGGTGGTGGGGAAGGAGAAGGTGGCGGTGGTGATTTATAAATGTATGGTGGTGGTGGAGAAGGTGATGGCGGGGGTGGAGACTTGTACACATATGGTGGTGGCGGAGAAGGAGATGGCGGTGGAGGAGACTTATACACATAAGGTGGTGGTGGGGAAGGAGAAGGCGGAGGCGGTGATTTATACACGTAAGGTGGCGGTGGAGACGGTGAAGGTGGTGGAGGAGACTTATACACATAAGGTGGTGGCGGAGAAGGAGAAGGCGGGGGCGGAGACTTATACTCATAAGGTGGAGGTGGTGGAGACGAGTAAACATAAGGGTCAGCAAAGACCACATTATACGTTGCCAAAACGGCCAATACCACCACAATAAGATGTGGCAGCATATGGCCCTTTACGGCCGGGCTACGGCCAAGAACCCTCATTCTGTCACCGGAAACTGCCACCAGCTCCGCCCAATGTGGCTAGACACACCACTCCTACAGACTTGAAAGTTGTGTAATTAGTAGAGGAAGAGATGGTTGAAGAAGTGTGCCAAATAACTAAAGTATATATAGGGAGGGGATGAATGAATGGAAACAGTCGTTGGAAGAGAGCTGTCAAAACAGACCGATTCAAGATTCAAATTGATTTATCTAATTGTAACAAGTGATGAAGTTAAATAATAAGGTTATAACAGCTGGACTCATACTTATAATTTAAGCCCATAATCAAACCACTTTGAATTTATCATTTGTATTTGTGATCTGAAGGAAGCATTTCACCTGCTACAAAAACTATGCTTCAGGAGTGCTTCTTTCTTTATCACTTCCACTCTCTACCCATTTTATACTTCTTTACTTCATCACGATGTACGTACCTTCTCATGAATTGCGACATCATTCATTTTTCTTTTTTCTTTTTTTTTTCAACTCTCCCTCTAAGAAAGAGAGAGAGAGAGAGATTTAAACTACAAAATTGTGAATATTTAACTATAGTTCTACAACAGTTTAGCCGTTGTTAATTTCATACGAAATCAAAATATTCTTTACAATTAAAAATTACAATATTTCACAATCTTTCAGTCGTAGTGATTTATAATATAGATAATAATTCATTTGTTTTAAATGAAAAATACAGTAGATCAGTACTTTCTACCTTGACGAAACAAAATCGATGCAAAAAAAAGTACAGTACTGGCCTTGATTAATCAATGTCTCTGTCATTTTTAACTATGGTTACATTTTGGCATCATAGAGTCAACGGGTAATGATCGTCGCTCCGGCATTGTCAATTAGAATTCACTATTATTTTTTACTTTCAAGAATGGTAATTAATTAGTCATAACAAAATCATATTTGTTGTAATACATCCAAGAATTTTTATTTATTTATTTATTTTGCATTCATACTATGTTTCTAATATATACTATGCAGGAGACTACTGGATCATCCCTACAGGCTGTAACTGGGAACCAACGCGTACACTCAACTACGAAGTCTAAAGTTTGATTTTTTCACTTCATTTTTATTATTCTTTATTTTTTTTTTAGAATTTAAATACTATTAGAGGGTAGACTGTATTTTTTTTATATTTTTTTAAAATTGTACGTATAAATAATACATACATTGTTGCTACTATATACACACCGACATTACATGTATAATAAATCAGAAAATAGTCTTGAAGTTTTCTTGAAACGACGTAATTTGAGGTGGTCATAACGCGATCGGATCTATTTCTCTCTACATATTCATTTGGAATTTTATTATATAGTTTCCTAACTACTAATTTATCTGTTTTTTTTTTTTTTTTTGTTTGCTTAATTTGGGACATCAAGTTGCAAGAAATGCATAATTTTGAAATCCCATAATTCTACCACAATGTTAGACTTTTTATAGTTTATTACCACTTTATAATATTTATGTTTTTGTAATAATATTATGGTGGAGGGCATGCATGTGATTTCTCAATTATTAGAATGATGAGCATGTGGAAGCAATCAAACGTTTTAGCAGCCTTTGTGTTGGGGTATTGGTCAACACATAAATTAGAAATAAAGTTCAAAATTAAAGGGAAAAAAAAATGAATCCGATTTTTTTTCATATTTAATCATTGGAATTTTATATTCCTCAAGAAATATCACTTCTCCTTCATGAAGTGGAAATTAATGGTAATCACACAAATATATTTCAAACCTTTTAAATTTTGAGAATATATAAAAAAATAAATATGTAATGATTTTTTTTTTGCTTGCATTGTCTCTAATTACTTCTGCTTTTGTTGCGAGAATATGTCGTAAAAAAATCATAAAAAGAATATTGAAAATGGGGTGTTTAGAGAAAAAGCTTAATTAGTGGAAAATAATCCGTAAAAGTCGGTATCAAGAGATTCTAAATTTTGATAGCAAAATTTAATTTAAACAATTTAAAAACATGAACTGTAAATTAAAAATATTTTTATGAATTTATTTTTAACAAAAAATTAATATTGCAAACAATTCTTTAACCAACCCGAGTCAATTATGCAATAAAGAAATAAATATATATAATTATCCCATTATTTATGTAAAAATAAATAAATAATAAATTATACAATAAAAATACCATTGATTATGTAATTAGTTAATTGGTTTGGGTAAACAAATAATATATAGTCACATACGAATAACAACATACTTTTTGGTCCGTGCAATATGCTAAGGATGCTCAAATGTCACATCACATGGATATCCACATTTAACTAAAAAAGACACACATGCAAACACACCCATAAATACATAGAGAAGGCATATCCCATTGTGGAAAAAGTCAACATTCTTTAGCTCTCCTCAATAATTCGGCTCTCTCTAACCAACTTGACCTCAAATTAAGGGCAGCCAAAATGTGTTTTCAGATCCCTCATTCCGCCTCACAAGTTGACGGCTACTTCATTTTTATTTTTTTTTTAAATTATACACCAATCACATGACAAATGTATTATAATTACTATTTATAAATTATTCAAATCTAATCAATCTCAATCTGAACTAGAGTAATTGCCTATAGATAGTTTTGATGTACATGCACTCACGAAATGCATAAGAATAAAGTTAAATAATCTCATGATTGTTGTTGTACTATATTTTTTTCTATTTATAAAAATTACATTTACCGAAAAAAGTTAAATAATCTCAATAATAACCCTCCAATAATTCAAAAATAGAATGCGGCTCAAAATACATATATAACTGATAATTTAGGAGTTATGTATTCACGTAAACAACAGAATTATACGACCCAATATGAATAATTGATCTAAGAACCATCAGACGATGAGGGAATTATGTACGTACATCACTCAATAGTCCGGACTAACCAAATAAAATACGGGTGGATCCTTGAAATTTTTGGGCCAATTCGGACAGTAGGGAGGAGCGTTTCAGTCATTTTAGGCAATTTAGGTGTGATTCCAGATCACAACATATGCTCATTACAACAGTTTAACTCATTTAATTCCTGCAGGAAATTAATATATATGGTAACAGGAGCTGGAAAGCGAAGGAAACTATAAAAATTATGAGACTGGGAATGGAAGTTGACAACTGAGATATCACTTGTTTTGCTTTTCAGGCATAAAGGGACACACCATCATTATATATATGTATATGTATATGGATAGCTTTAGCCTTTTTGTGGACACAACACAAGAATCACAAATACATTGCTGCTTAATTCGAGTGAGTGAAATATGTGTTGTTTTTTAGTGCTTCTGATCACTAGAAATGAGCAAATACCCCTTATTAAAGAAAAAATAGCAATTTACCTTCATGTGTTTTTTAAAATGCAATAATTTACAAATTGCTATTTTTTTATCATAAGAGGGTAATTTACTTATTTACAATATTATAAAAGAGTAAATTACATTAAAATCCATAAAAATATAATCTTGAAAAGTAAAGCGTTTGATCACTTTGTTGTTGTTGGATATGCATATGAAAAGGGACAGCTATATTTGTACCTACCAACTAATACTTCATTTCATTCTCCATTTTTCATCACATTCTCAAGAGTCCATGCGTTACATCATCTATAATTGTCTCACACCTAAAAATGCAATTTTAATCTTGTAATTTACGTGCAGGTATTTTCTATTTTGCGTAAATCGATTTTCATAATTTAATTTTGTAACTTTAAAATTTTGATAATTTTTATCCTTTTTCTGGCCAAATTGGTAAAAGAGTTGCAAATGACTTGCACATGGCCAATTAAATTTCTGTAACTTAGGAAAGTTGGCATTTTTTGGTCCTGCATGATGTACGAGATTAAAATTGTAATTTAATTGGATGATTTACAAGTCACATGTGATTTTTCGATCAAATCAGGTGAAAACGGACTAAAATTGCCAATATTATAAAGCTATAGGACTAAATTGCAAAAATCAATTCGTACAAAAGCACCACCACCCACCCCCCTAAATTACAGGACTGCAATTAATTGCAATTTTTCTTTCTCTCATTGTATATATTAGTTATGCCGTACACATACATTTGTATAATCGAATAGATACAACGCAAATATAAAAGATTTAATATACGATTAAAAGTAAAGTACGTGATGAACATGAGTGAAAATATAGGATAAATATGATAAAAATTAACATTGATCATAAACAAAATAAGTGAGTGATATCAGGGTCTCACAAACTATCCGTCGAGTGCGAAGCGATGTCTTTTTTCTGATATATATTATTATAGATATAAGAATGCTTAGATAAGGAAGTGAAGGCTAATTCTAACACGCCATTGACTATGCACATAAGAAAAAGGAGGAGGAGATGATAAAAAGTTGGAGACAGTTTGTCATTAGGCTAATAATTGCAGGAATTATAGGGAAATTGACATTTTATTTCATTTTAATTTACTTTATATATATATGTACGAAAAGTCATATTTTTCATATTTCAAATAAATATTTTATGCGTATGACTTATATATGTATATAAATAAAATATTGATTGGGGAATTCTAAGTATACACAATATTTGTTGGACTACAAATGATAAAAGGGGGCGGGTATTGGAATTTTTATTTTAAATTTTATTATATTTTCTGTTTTATTTAATATTTGACCCCAAAGGTTGTGTAATTAGTTATAAGAAAATTAATTTTGAAATAATTGATCTTTTAAAAACAAAAAAGTGACATAATTTTACAATTAATTATATATGCAAAAAATGCTGATTATAGCTAAATTTTAAAACTAATTTTATTTTTTATAGTTAATCAAAGAATTAAAAATTCAGGACATGATGGATAACTAAATAAAAGAATAATTATAGTAGAATTAAAATTTTACGACTTATAGATTTTACAAAAAATGCGGTATAGATAGACCCAAATCCCAAAAATTATTCTTAAAAAAAAAAAACCCAAACATTATAAGAAATCGTTCTCGTACCCAAAATGTAAGTTTCTACTACTCAGTTGTGGGAGCCAATAAAAATGTAATTTTTATACATGTAATGAGTACATATTAAATAAAATAGAAAATTCAGTCTACAAGGACATTAAATTTAGGGTCGTTTTCGATGGGCAATAATATGAGAATTTTATGTTTTTTTTCTATGGTGATGGTTTGTTCTTTTTGACTTCGAGGTAAATGAGAGGGTTTAAGTGTACGTTACTATAATGGTAAACTCATGCACTTATTAGAAGCCATTAACGTGTATACACAATATGTGTAGGTCGTGATATCTGCGAGGGTGGTTAAAACATTTGTTATGGCTAAAAATTATAGTAAATTTTTTTACCAAGGGCTTTTAGTCATGGCAAATCTACGTTTTTGCAATAATTTTATTTAACTGTGGTCAATAAAACTTATTTACCACGATTTTTAGTTCATAACTATTAAAATTATAGCCAATAACCATTTCTTTTTCTAGTGTAAGGTGATACACTTGTAATGTGATTTGTCACTTTTTCTTAAACTATACACCAAGTAAGTGTGATACACTTGTCATGTAATTAATCAATCTCCTTAAAATTATATATTATTCACATAATAATAATAATAATTACATAATAAGTGTAATTAATACTGAACTATACACCAATCATATAAGAGGCAGGTAGGTAGGTGGTAGAATTCTCTGCTCTTGTCTAAGCTCTAAATCCGCAACCTCCCCAAGCGCAATTGCCTCAGAAGTTGCACAAACAGCAATATTTAACTCATGTTTTTTTATTCTTTTTTTAAATCGAAACCCATTTTAATATATAATGTTTCCGGTGGTCCTCTGCGAGGAAATTACTAATGCGACAGGAATAATTAATTATTCAAAGAACCCCCAAATCAGGATCATCTGCATGCATAATCATAATTTTTTGAATATGCATTAGGGTCAGGGTAAAAGAAAAATTTCGTCCTATAACTTTGGTTTGAATTTATTTTGGTTCTTTATCTTTAACAAAATTAGATTCGGTCGTTTATCTATCAATTTTGTCTAGATTTGGTCATTTAGTCTATTTTATGACTCTTTTGTCCGATAAAAACTAATAGTCTATCCTAATGAATGAACATATTTTTTCAATAAAGCTAAACCCGTATACCATTCTAGGCGAGCATTATCTACGAGATTCAAAATGAATAGATATATATATACATATGAATCAAAATTGCTCTTAAAAAGTTGTATAGTGGTATTGGGTCAAAAAACTAAAATTAAATAATTTTAAAAATAATCGAACTAAAACTAAAATGAATAAATTTAAAAAATTAAAATTAATAATAAACAAATTTAAATAACTGAACAAATAATTTTTATCTGAGGGTTGGCCATGGCCCAACATTAATCTCAAAGAACCAATTAGAAAATAGCAATATCTCTGACAAAGCCATATGTGAGGAGTACACAAAACTTCCTTGGTCTACTCAGGCTTTTAGATTCAAGTCAACTCAGCCGGCATGCACGTTTGAGGGATATCTACACTCCAGTTTTAACAAATAGTAACAAAGTGCCGAATAAGGTGTCTTAAATATATTGTCACTCGAAGGAATAAGTTTTTCTTAATATATATTGGATTCAAGTTGGAATCGGTATTATTTTGAGGATAATTCAGATCGTAAATTTGAAAATTTAAAAAGAAAATATCATTAGCCTTGCTGAGTATTCCCCAACAGAGCCCCTTCAATGGCTAAAAAAATTCGTGAGATGTTGGTGTGAAAGTAATTATTAAATATATGTACCCGTATTTGAAGTGCTGAGGTGTATATATAGGGTTACGTGTATATACCTATTTTGGCTACACTTAGCCTCCGAATATAAGACGATTAACGGTTAACAGCTCTAGTTCCACGTCCTCAAATCGGGGCGGCTCTAGCGCGACCCATCCAGCCCTTACCTGAGTAAGGAAATTGCAGATCTTAGTCTTGAATGTGTAGTTTGCCTTTATGGGGGAAGAGTATTTTAGTCCTTTTGGTGTTGGATCTGATATATTCACATCTTTATAGTTGATTCTTACAATTAAAAAGTAAAAGATTGTAACGAACACAAATCAGTTATTGTTGTGCAATAGCTATGGGGTTATTAATTGTTTCTACATGTCAGGCGAAAATGTTAACCTTAACTAAAAAATACGATAAATATTTTAGCTATAATTAAGACTATGATAAATTTTGATTGACTATAATCAAAGCATAAGCTTTGGCAATAACTTTTTTTCATTAATTGTAATAAATAATATTTATTATGTGATTTATTATATAGAAAATCATTTGTCCTTTTGTAGTCTGGATTAATTATATTTAGACACTATCCAAAATATTGGAATTACACTTTTACCACGTTACGATATTTTTTAAAACTTTAGAGAGTATAGTGAAAACAACAAAAAAAAAAAGATAAATAACTAAAATAATTATAAATACAAACTCTTATAAATGGATCAAGTATGGTATTTAGTTACTAAAATACATTTTTAATATAATATTTTCACTTCTCACTTTAGTCCATTAGTATTTGAGCATTGCCTCAAAATATTGAAAAGAAAAAACCTACCAAGATATCCTGTCAAATATATAAATATAATAAAGTTATCCCTCTAAAAATATAAATATTATTAATACATTCCGAAGAATAATGATCATTTAATAAAATTCATTATTTACTCATTTTTAAAATTTTCTTAATTAATGGTAAAATTGTAATTTCATCACTTTCATTTGGGTTAATAACAAACAAATACAGGACGTCTGTATAATTTTTAAACTTTGTCCGAAAGAAAATATAATTTTGTATTTTGAGAGGGATTTAAATATAATTAGAAATGTTGAGAAATTGCCCAATATGGGATCCTAAATATATTAAGAAAATTTCATCACTTTAATAATAATTGTTTGTTCACCGTAATGATAGCTACTAATTAGTTATAAATATTTGATATTTTTATTAGTATATTAATTATTTAATAATTGTTAGAGTTTGAACTCATTATATAATTATAATCGATTCATTAATACTAATATATATATATATATAAAAGCACTTTTCACTCACAAGCAATTTGTGATACTACTGCACCAATTTTTTTACTATGTCGATAATATTCTTAAACTGATTTTTTTTTATTTTGATTATGATATATTTTAAAAAATTAAAAATCAGAGAGCGTGCTCAAGGCTGTGGATGGGCATGTGTTCCAATGTGAGTGGCCTTATTTGTTGGGCCGAAGACAGAAATATTTTATTTAATAATGTTTATAGATTGTAATAAAATAATTATGGAAATTTCTGTTGCACTACACCAAGTCGCTCCTCCGCATATGATTTTCTTTTTCATTTATTTAAATTAAAAAAAATAATGCAACCACTAAAAAAAAATTAGCATTTAACTATGATAAATTGTCATTGTACTTAGATATGATTCTTGCATGTTGAAAAAACGGCTACACTACAAAAAAAAAATGATTATTGACTATAATTTTAATAGTTACGGATTAAAAATTATAATAAATAATTTTTATTGATCACGGTTAAATAAATTGATGTAAAAATATGGATTTTCCACCAAAAAAAAGGTGTTTGCCATAGCTAAGACCCGTGGTAAAATATTTGCCATGGCTTTTAGTCATGATAAATATTTTAGCTGCCCTCACAGATACCACAACCAACTGCCATTGCATGGCCGTGGTCAATGTCTATTTGCTACGAATATTTTTATTTTAACCATGACAATTAGTCATGGTTAAAATGTTGTATTTTTTATAGTGCTAATATGTTGCATGGTAATGGTTAATTACTATTAATCATAATTTTTTACTTTTGATCATGATAATTAATTATAATAAAATGCCTTATATTTTTTTTTGATGCGGCAATAGATACATTAGTCGTCAATATAAATGTATCACTTCGGTCTCAAGATCTGATGTAGTGCTTGTTCTCATTTCTATCACTATGAAAATAGAGAAGACATTACAAGAAAACGGCTCAATAGCGACCAAATAAATTAGCATCGAGCTAATTAATAAGTAAAATTCTCATTGATAATCTAGATGAGCAGCAAGAACTTTACTTGCTAATTAGCTCGACACATCAAAATTTTATACGTAATGAGTTATATATTTTTTTAGAATGTATGTATAGCAAGTTACTCCAATGATTGATTGTGCTAACAGTTACCAATTACTTTTCAGAGTAGATGTGATGGAATTAATGAATCAAATTAGGTAATGTCATGGACTTTTTTACTTAGAAACTCACCTATTTTTCGTATATTTTATTTGAGTTGGATGGAGTTAGTTGTGATTTGGTATCATTTATCTTATTAATATTTGGGAATTATATATATAAATATAAAAAATTAAGACCACTCAACAGGCAGTAATTCTCAATAATTATATTTTAATTTCTGGGGAACCTTCATAAATTAAATAAAAGAAAGACTTCTCAATTAATTTAATTATATTATAGTTTCTTGGCAACCCAATGAAATAGAGAGGGTGCTTGGCTGGATTTATTTAAATAATCTTATAAGTTTATAAAAATGAAATTATATGTTATATTTAGATTATACATTTTATTTTCAGTTACATGAATATTTAAAATATAATATATGATTAATTTTTTTATGGATTATTATAGATTAATATTAGACATACAGTTTTGTATATATATTTTACAATAACAAACATGAGCTTTTTAAAACATGTAAATTTTTAAATATTTAATATAAAAGTACGATGCTTCGACAAGTTTATTTAAAAATTTCATAATATTCAAATTATCTTTCAGGGGAATAATGATCGTAATAAAAATATTTTAAGAGGGCCAAATGACAAGGTATTTTTTTTGAAAAATTACGGTGAACGTTATCGTGATTTTTGGGATGAAGTGTAATTAACACTGGTTTTATAATAAATTATTAAGGCTATAACTTGGTTACATTCTAATTTTATATTAAATTAGTATAAAATTCATGTCTCGGGAATATTTTTAATTTTAATCGTGACTATAATAATAAATATTTGAGAATAATTAATTATAAAGTTGAATAAAAATTATTTATATATATAATAAAACTACTTCAATGTAGTGGTTCTAATAAAAATTAGATGAATATCAATTTTTTTAATTGAATGAGTTATTATTAATTATTTAGGAAAATATCTATAAAATTATATATTCTTATATTTTTTTTAATTTAAATCATGGTTTGCTTGTATTACATTATTGCTGGTGGAAGGGGAATCAGTATTTTAAGTCTCATAAGTTAGACACATGTCACTTTTGGTATCATTCATTATAGGATCAGTATTTTTAGTCTCATAACTTACAAAATTAACACTTTTGGTCCTCATGCACTTTTTCATTTATCATTCATTGCAATTATTTATGTTGATATCAATATCTAATAAAAATAATCAAAATAATTATGCTCTAATTAATAATATCTAATAAATAAAATCTAAACAACACCTACTATTCAGTAAACAGCATCCCACACATATAGTGGGGTTCGAAATCATGACCTCTAATTAAGGTCGTGGGACCTCAGCTTTGCTAATTGAGTTAGGCCGTATTGGCCATGACACATGTGTTATTTAGTACTGTTTGAATTTTAGGGACAATTAAATTAGTCATGTGAAAAATTATGAATTTTTTCGTGATGGTTAATTATTATAATTAAAATAATAAATGACAGTGACTTCTGCTCAATCATATGTAGTTGTGCAACGAATATTACCCTTTGTTTTTATGAGCGAAGGCAAAAAACGTTAGTTATTGCTAAAAATCATAATAAATATTTTAATCATATCTTAAATCATGATAAATATTAATTAATTAGTTGTTGGTAAAACTTAAGTTTTAGCATTATTCTTATTATTGTTCATGGTGATAATATTAATTTATTATAATTTCAAAATCGTAGTTACTTATAATACAAAAAAAATTAATTTTTTTCCGACGATGAGTTTGCTTATCATTAACTAAACTATATTTTACGCATAATGAGATAACTATATATTGTATTATGCAATATCATCAAATTCATATTTTAACAATTTAAAGTTTATTTTTCTTTTAATAAAAATGTAAAATAACATCAATATTTAGCATATATATCCGAAAATCAAACCAAGAATTCAAGAAAATAAAAAACAAGCATTGATTAATTACAAAAATAAATGATAATCTATAAATTAATAAATGCTTCTGGAAAACCAAAGATCAAATAAACAAACATATATAGAAACAAAAAATGAGAAAAGAAGAGTAGAACATGTGGCCGCTTCACATCCATTTCCTCCTATATATATATCCCAAAAACAATAATAATAATTAAGAAATCATGTGTGTTGGTCTGCTTTATCAACCTTACAATTACGTAGACTATTTATTTTAAAATATGTGGACTTTTACAATCATTAAAGTAGTCCGAGTTGTTAGAGATAGATAATGTAAAAAAATCCAGACCAACATGTTCCCTATCTCAAGTTAGAGGGAGATTAACAAGATATGTTCCTATCTCCCTCACTCTTTGGTCCGTTTAGTCGTTGTTGCGGAATTATTCACGTCGACTCGTTAAAAATGACATCTCTACTCATAATAATTTTAAAGTTTGGCTAGCTTTTAAGCCAGAGTCTATATCTTTTTACTCATTCAAGATAACTAATAAAAATACATTTTTAGAAACGGAGATCAAGTTTATCACCATTTTGCAAAACAAATGCAGAACATCCAAAAATGCGAAGGAATGAGAGATCAATATTATTATTGGACCACAGACATTCAGGTAATTCATGTGACTTTTTAAATTGGGGCTTGCATTGTGATTGGCTGAAAAAGATGATGTGGTGAAGACATGGCCTGAAGTTAGGGAACTAAAACCAGAATGGCCTGAAGTTAGGGGACGAAAATTGCCTTTAAGCCTTTTATTTTCAACCAATCACAATGCAAGCCCCAATTTTAAAAGTCACATGCCTGGCATGTGACTTTTTCCCGCAAGTGGCTCAACTTTCCGACCAAATTTGTACCAAAATTGAGATTTTTTCAGTTTTACGGGACCAAAATGGAACCCTAGTAACTTAGGAGACTAAAACGAGAATGGCCTAAAATTAGGGGACGAAAATTGCCTTTAATCCTTTTCGTTATGTCTTTCTTCATTGTGTCAGTCTTCTCTATATTTAGGCCTAGACTTACTTTTACTTCTACTATCCTTTCTAAACTTATGATCAAAATTTATGTTCTTAGTTCTACTCCTCACATAATTATGTTCCTAGATTTCGGCCATAAAATTATTTACAATGTTGAATTATACCCCTATAACATAAATTTAATCGATCTCACTTTATGATGACAGTAGGCACCATCATAATTCATTAGACAAGATTCTTCTCATTACTAACTTGATTATAGTTCATTCTAGTTTAGTTAGCTTCATCACGGTATGATGTTTTCTATATAGGATTGCTCTCGTCTCGCACATCTTCTGTACATATATATATCAGCCCCACTAGAGCTCCGACAAGCATAACTCATCAATATAGAATTTTTTGTTCCGTATCTTAAAGTGAATACACCTTTCTTCATATTAATTAAATAATTTTTATTATAATTAATTATCCCATAAATTATAAAAATTCTGACTTTAATCATTTCGTCGAATTCCATTAGTATTTTTTTTATTGAAGCGGTCATGTGGTTGTTAATTTTTCAACTTTCTAAATAATTGTCACGTGCTAAACACGAGACCTTTTCAATCAAAACACTAACAAAATTTGATAAAATAATTAAACGTAGAATTTTTGTAACTTATATGACAATTTATAACTAATAAGATGAAAAATATACTAAACTTTAAGATACAAAACGGAAAATACAATTTTCTCCTAACTCATATATACAGATGACTTAATGGGCTATAGTGATGCATTCAAACTACCCGATTTTCAATTATGGAGCAAACACGCACTATAAAAAAATTGAGTTTTCACTTTAAATCGTAATAAATTAATACTATAATCACGATTAAATAAAATCAAATAAAAAAACTTAAATTGTTACCATAATTAATCAATATTCGCCATGATTTTTAATCGTAGCTAAAACATCTGCTCTAATTTAAATCATGATTAATATTTCGACCACACCTGTATAGACGTCCGTTGTGATGGTGCCCTAGTGGACAACACGTCGCCTGCATGACAGCATCGGCAAGAACAGGCAAACAAGCTTCGGACAACCTCAAGACAAGCATCCTTAGTAAATCAACAACAAAGAGAAACAGACACTCATCCCACAGATGGTGGAGAACAGCATACCTCTACCATAAGAAAGGGGACCATCATCCAACCAACCGTGGTTCAGTCCAATTGTAATCCCTACACATCGACCCATAATAGAGGAAAGATCCAATCTCAAATTTAGTTAGCCCGTCAAAATACGCAGGTCTGGAATGATTTCTAAATTAAGAGATTGTGGGTTCGAATTTTATAAATATAAGTCTATAATTTTGAATATGTTTGTTAATTTAAAAGAATTAATATATTAAATTAGATATTTAAATTTAAATATAATAAATGATACATATAACAATGAATAAAATCTTATTTGAAAGAATTGAAAAAACAAGAATGATTCCTAAACCTGGAGCTCATATTTTGACAAGGACTCCAACCAATCAAATTGAAAATTGGGTTGTGGATAGTGGAGGCTCTTTAGGCCTATTAGGACGATGATAGGTCAAAGATTGGGATTAAAAAAGAGATTTATAAGAATATGACAATTTTATCATTTATTTATGTATGATGATGAAAATTGTGATTATAATAATCCCATGTTTACCAAATTTTGATAGAAAATGTGATTGTTTCCGCCAATGCCCTTAAAATAAGAACAAAAGATGCACGCCTATTGAAATTTGAAAATCCTACGTCAATCACCATGAATGCTTCAAATTTCTATCCTCCAATTTTAGCCAAATTGAGGGGTATTTGCAACTTATTCTAGCAGGTATATGGCACTTAAAAAAAAATTATTATTAGCTATAATATTAATGATAATGATTAAAAACAGTAGTAAATGCTATCTGTTAATAAAAATTAATTTTTTTCACCATAAAAAAATTATTTACCAGAGCTAAGAGTCATTATAAAAATATTTGATCATGATAAATGTTTTAGCCACCCCCATCAAAATTACGGGTACCAATCATTTTATGGTCGTGATCAATTATTATTAATTATAATAATTAAATGTTATATTTGTTATAGTGTGAGGATACAATAGGCCAAGGGATATATAATCCATTGGGACTGCAGAGATTGTCTTTTGATCACTCTTAGAACAACGAAGGTGATGAAAGCCATGTCGGTAATGGTAATAATATTCCTAGTACGGAAACAGGTCCAATCCTATTTAACACTCCTTATCATTTACAATTAACAACGTTATATGTGCACCCAACATCCAGAGAGTTATTTATTTCACAACTTCGTAAAACCAATTCAGCATGGCTGTGTATTATTTTACCCAAACTTATACATGATAAATACCCGTATTTGTTATTTATGTATATGTATTTTATTTGCAGAATACTCCTTGGGTCACTCATATTATATCGAAAATAATTGGATGGATTAGATCTGGATTTTTGCCTATTAGATTTTGTGTTGCTTTTTAAAACTTACTAATTATATATTTTAATTTAATGTAATTAAAGTATATTTTTTTAATTAAAGAATTAATTAAATTTAAAATGCAAAATGTTAATAATAGCAAATCTTGTAAATGTTAATTAGTTTTATAAATAGCAAATTAGAACAATACGAAAAGGATCCAGCTCGCGTTCATCTTGTCCGAAAATTTGACTCCAGTTTGAGTAAAAATTCGAATGAAGCTTGGAAAAACTCAATCTCAAGTCGAGCTCTAGATGAGTCGGCTCGCGAGGCATACTCACTATTAATGCTTTTATACCATCAAAAATGTCTTCACAATGAAATAGGAAATTCCACACCAGCCTATTATCGTCCTACAAAATAAGTTTTCCCCTACATTACGTCCGCGCCACAAAGCATTCCAGTATGCTTCAAACAAGTTTTAAAGGATTCCCAGCAAATGTATTCACCCTTGTCTCAGCTACTGGTAGAAGAAACTTATCTTCTGAGCAATCCAACAAATCTTGTGTGTCCAAACCACCATTGTCCGGTCCTGTACGTCTGGCCGTATTCATGGTCATGTCATGCTGAAATGAGAGTCATAACTAATCCACATGTAGTTGAACAACAGATTTTAAAAATGTAGACATGACTTCGTTCAAAAATCACGGAAGCTCATTCTTGGATCGTGTTGCTTCTTGCCGCCCCTTCCTCTTCCACTATAACCTCTTCGCCCTCTTCCCCTGCCCCGTCCTCTGTGTCTTGCTTTTCTTGAAAACGACTTCCCATGCTTCATCTCAACGAGTGAATACAACAATTCGTCACAAAGAATGCACCCAATGTGTAACGTAGCTCCATCCTTCAAAGGGGTAGTCTTCTTGTTGAAGTCCACCTCTATGATAGTCGAATCACATTCAGGACAATGATCCCTAGTCGTGGAGATTCTATGAGCGCCTTCAGGAAGGGAAACAAGACAGTTGCACATATTGCAATACAGCCTCCACCTGGGAGCACTGACAGGGTCAAGCACTAGTGTACCATCACACTCTGGGCAAGCACAAACACCTTGGGATATCATAGAATGCTGGCAGGTAGGATGTGGGCAGAGGAAACACGGCATGCCAGCTCCCTTACCCAACTTAACACTACCACTGCTTTTACTTGCACCAAATAAATTATCGATACCTTCAAATGGAGGATTGTTGTAACAGTAAGGACAGAATGGGAACGATTTACCCTCTGGACCAGGCATTGAAAAGATCAAAAGCTCAAAGTTATCCAGAGGACAGGTGAGTTCCTTGTATAGCTGAAAGAGAAAGCCACGAAAAGACCGTCTATAATATCAGCAATAAGTAGATAGAACTATAAGGTTTCTCATGTGAGGTAAACACAACACCAGATCGAATGAACAGACAAGAAAGACAGTAAGGAAATTTGTTGAATATGTAAGTTTACACTTTCTGTTCAAAAAGACTTGGTTGGCATGCCTTGCATTCTTAGAAAATTATTTACCGGAGGCTTAATTTATTTTTGTGGCACACTACCTAGCAAAAGGAGAATTGTTGACATCATAAATCCATTAAAGCTTAACGGAGATTTGGGTGTTCACTCCTTCAACGTGATGTACATAATTTACAATTAGTTAAGAACACCAGGTAGATAGTTCTGATGGACGTACACAATTTTCAGTTGTTGATTTGACATCAATAATTTTCCCTCATCAAGGTCACAGTGGCCACAGCTATCTAAGCAGCTCCTCCCTAGTGAGCAGTATATGCAGTTCAGACCATGATACCTAGTTACCCCAATCTCATCTATTATTGTTATGCTCTCCCCTTTTCAAGCATATCTATTCTTAGTACTTATATCTGCATCTTGTCCCTGTTTATACATTACTGAAAGACAAAATGTCTGAACAATGAAAATTTTGAAAAAAATGCTTCAGGTCTTGCATTTTACAAGCATGTACACTAAAAACTTTCAAGTGCTCCAATTTTAGAATGATCCAGCAGTTGACTCTTTAGTCTTCATAATTTATCCAGTGGAAATAGCACTATTCCCTCCGTGGTTGCTTGCTATAACTCACAGGTACAGATATTCAAGATACAGTGGTTGCTTGCTAATTCACTGATCTCTCAGGAAAAAAGTAATTTTTGTACACTCACACCCATACTATTGCAGAGGAAAGGACCTCTACACAATAGAATAAACAAGTCTAACCTAGATGAACAAACCAATAACCATGAAACTGCAACCTTGAGAAGTATCATACATATTAGAATGCTGCATACGAACAATATAGATGAATAATTAATAGAATACTGATTGGTATCTAGGATGTAAAGTCACAAAATATCCAAAAAGCATTCACATTGACAACAAACATCAAGGTCGGGAAGCATAGGCATGCTAGAAAGAACTATGACGAGAGCCACAGGATGCAGCTTGATAGGAAAAAAATATCTCCAACCTCAGGAAAAAGACCAATGTATGAAGAAAACGTTTATAATTACCACCTCTCCTAGGTGTTAGTGTACTTACAGACTGTACACCTCCCATTTTATCTCCTCAAAGCTTACAAAATTTGATCAACACTTCCTTCCATTGGGGTTTAGGATGATCATGATGACGTTATCCCAAAAACTCAATTGATTTTCCAAGTTTACTGTTAGTAATTTAGCAAACTTGAGAGCTGTTGTAATGAATTAGAATTTGTACGAAGGTCAATTCTTTAGATGATATTATTTGTTTCATGCACTTGCCAGATGTCAAATTTAGCTTTATCAATTTTTACCTTCTCATCTCCACTTGACATTTTTATATGAAAACCAACAAATGTGTTCATTTAACTGCACCATATAATAAGGTGAAGCTATATAGAAAGGATTGGACTTGGAGGTATAATGCAATTGAAAAATTAGAAACTAACTTATGGCCAACTAATCTTGTAAAAATTAGGACTTTAAATGGTATCCAATTTGTAATGATTTTCACAAAACGATTCAAATAAAGCCTCATTTACTTTGAACCAATGAAATATTCCTTTTTGTTGATTCCATAGTTGGAATTAATTATTCTAACCGAAGAACAAACAAATATTTCAGACTGTAATTTACTATATAAATAAGCAAACACGTAATTAACATAATCCTTGAGCAGCTTCTAAAAGCGCATTCCCACATGCAATTTTCGAAAACAATATATCCCAATGCAACCTGAAACATTACCGTTACCTCCCTTCTCACATTAACCACAAAACAACTACACCACTATATTTCTAAAGTTTTAGAAGGAAGGCATGTAATTATTATATAATGGAAGGAGGTAACATGCAAACATCGAAAATGTGAGTAGAGGTTTTTGCGATTCCCAAGGGGTATCGTCAGCAATTATATTATTTCTAAGGAAGTTTTACCCATTTTTTACTTTTCATTTTGCCACTTTTAAGTAGAGGCAATTTAGTCCGTCTATATATGTATTTTTGGTTTGTTAACTGTAGAATATGGAGGAAACGTTTTTGTGTTTTCAAAATGGTGGGAGGTACAGTCTGTAATTATACAAACTCTAAAGTCACTCAAAGAACCCCAAAAACTTACTTCAGGTGATATATGCGATACCTTGATTGTACCCTTCGGGGGAGTATAATAAATTTCTTCACATGTCCCACAGTACAGCCGTGACGGTTGGGTAGGTATGTGCTTCATGTACCGTAAGCATTTGCCACATTTGCTAAGCACGCGTCCGGAGTCCGAGAGTGGAGAAAATTCTGCTTCAAATAACGCATCCATGTTTTCAATCTACATCAAGCAGGAACATGTTTTTAGGAATAGCACCAGATAAGCTATAGGGGAATTAGGATTTAAGACACATCACAGAGTGAATTTTGTTCAATTTACATTCTTTTATTCTCAGATGACTAATTCATGTATTTTCTTCTCTATATTCATGATGTGTGGACAAAGGGAAAGTGGGTTTGAATTACAAGAGGCAAATTTTATGAGAAACACTAGTCTATAGATTACTCATCTTCAATAAACCATTAAAGAAAGTTAGATAAGTGTTCGCAATCTGGTTCCGAGATATATACAATAACATTTAAGATCACTATCCAAAATTATCTAAGCTGTAGACAAGTCGGAGAGATGCACAGACGCAATCCATCAGTTCCTATGTAATTCAACTTGCTCTACTCTATTTTCATTCAGCTATATTAAAACAAAAAAAAATGAGTTATAACTTGTAAGTCATAAAAAATAACTTGCATATCAACGAGCATGTACTTGATTGTAACAGTAAAATTTTGTTATAAACTTAAAACTCTGTTTTAATACACAGCAAGTCCTCATGAATCTCCTAATGAAACAATTGTTCTCTCAGTTTGAGTGGAGCATCAGTGTCAAGAGAGAGCAAAAGGGAATTCATTACCTACTAAGCTAGTTCACGAAGAAAGAAACTGCCAGAAAGCATAAACTCCAGGCAGTCATTCTATAAAACTAACAAGAAGCGGAAGAAACTAAGAGCAACACCAAGAATACCATAAATATCAGTATTATCTTTTATCAACCTATGTCATGCAATTGAAATAACTTTTGGCTCAGAGGAGACACCATGGGGAAAAAGGCCATAGGATATGCATTGAGAAAAGCAAATGGAAACAAAATGTTTCCTCTAGAAACCAAATCAAATAACTGCTATGCATCACCTGCTTGACAAAGTAAATAAACTTCCTCTTAAACTGCTCTATCACATGCTCAACAACTAATGAATGATCTGCTTGTCCTTTAGCTACAAGGGCTATCTGGTGCTCGATGAAACTTCTAATATCAGGCAAACAGAGATCTGGGTCTATAAGTTGGTAGCCTCTTATTAAGCTGATACCTAAAGCAGTTGGAACCAATCTTCTTCCAGCTTGTACCTGCAGTCCAAATATAGAGGTAGGATAGGTTCTTACTTGTCTATCTTCCACATCAATTCAACATTTAAAACATAAACCATGGTTCTCAAGCTCATTAAAGCATGCAAAATTCTATAGAGACAATGAATAGGTAATACAAACCTGTACATAATTGCGTTCGCATATGTTGTTAATATGTACAGGGATGGATGCGTCCGTCCCTATCCCATTCTCTTCCATCAAAGAGATAAGTTCACTTTCACTAAGGTAATCTGGAGGTTGTGTACTTCCCTGAAAGTCCATAAAATTATAGGTAGGCAAAGATGGACACAGAATTCAAGTGGGCTCTAAGTAACAATTGTTGTAATATTTGCATGTCTACTAATTAAGCACCTAATGCAGATCCACAAGTATCTACCATGATTCATGCAATCTTAGGTACATAATAAAAATCACATTTCTTGCCAAAGAGCCAACAGGCAGTTGGCCATTATCACAAACAAATACTGAACACACTGAAAGCTAATTAATCGTTGCCCGTGGGAAAGAAACCAAGAGTGAGTTTTGTTCCTTCCTACTAACTTTTGTGTTTCCAGAATAAAACCCAATACATTGACATCTTTGAAGAACATCCCTGCTTCTACCACCAAAGAAAAGACTTAGCAAATAATCCAACAAGTGATTAAGTGTCCGCCAAATGGAAGGGTTCAATACCTCGTCTACTTCAATTCTTGATATGTCAATTTTCTGCCCTTCAGTGAACTGAGGTATATTTATCTCGGTAACTGCCAACCATGGCATAATGGATGTGAATCCTTTCACCAAGACATGCTGCCCAACACAGTAGAATGATTCTCCACCAGATTCAAATTCAATCTTTATCCTAGAGACAAAATAAATTGCAAATCTTATCAAACTGCACAGAGATTTCTGCCTAAACGTGAACTAATTTGTAAAAAATTGTAATGTTTTGTGAAGCCTCCCACTACATCAAATCGTACAAGTGCAATGAAAGTTGAAGTTTCAGATGATGTTGCAAATAAACGAAAAGGCAACACCATAAGTTGCTGCTTTGAAATCACTATTTCTGGATAAATCATTGTAGCTTTCATAATTTATATATTTTATTTTCTTGGTTACCAACAGCTAACATAGCAGTGTGCTCCAAAATATTAGGCAATAGGTGTTAAACGACCTCCTCATCTAAAAGCTTAACGTGTTAGAGAGCACAATCATTTAATATTTAATATATTAACGATAGGACACATTGATAATATCAACAATTACTGCATTGAACAAAGTAAAGGCTAACACAAAGTAACAAACATATACAAAATATTATACATGTTGCGCTAGTATTATAGGAAAAGGTCAAACCATCAAACGGAGTTCAGTTAATTCCAACTGCACGTCAAACTGAGAGAATTAGCAAGTAACTAACTTAACCCATACCAAAAAATCCGTGCAGTGACCCGAGTTAGCTCCCAATGCTAATTCTATAGGGTATATAAAATGAAAAACTAGATAAGACATGCTAATCTCTTAGAAGATCAATAGTAAGATCCCCATCTATCCTGTAGTAATTATTCACCTATTATTAAGGAATCTAATCAATTAACCATCTTGAATTATGATTTTATAGACGAGGCAAATGAGAAAAAGAAAAACAGCTATTCATTGTTCAACACTAGTTATTCATTTATGAGTGATGATTGCAAATCTGAAGTCTAAACTCAGAAAGCTATCAATACAACCAGAACTTGGATGCAAGTACAGCCTCAGAAGTTAGATGTTGCTTCTGACCTACTATTTTTTCAAGACGTTATTCATGCCTCATGATATGAAACCACTCCAGCTATACCAAAACCGTAATAACAATTGCACACTAGTACAGACATATGGTACATGGCATCCAAAGCAAAGGGATGTGAAGAACTCGCGAGAATTTATTTACTGATAGCACAATGAATTATATACACTAGGATGTGCATGCCGACAATGAAAACAATCAGCAACTAATAGAACAAACCACCAAGAAATAAACTACAAATTCTTCTAGAATTTTTGAAATCTCAATTTTGGCACTCAAAGAAAAACAGGAGTGTTTAGAAATACTCAGAGCTTGTTGGCTTTGATACCATGAAGCAAAAGAATCTTGGAAAACTTGTACAAATAATTTTGCAGATAGCATAAAGAATTATATATATGATGATGTTCCTACCCATGAGGAAACAGATCAGCACTGATACAACAAATCCACCTAAAACAAGAACCCCTCCTGAAACAAAATGATCCGAATTCCTAAAAACTTGAGATTCGTCAAATCTCCAAATTTGTAACAGTTAAAAATTTATTTTTACATGCATGTGAAATATGGTTCGCAAAGTAAATGAAATAGATTTAGATGAATTTTGGATGGCAATTCCAAATGCCTTAGCTAATCTGAAGTCTCTTGTAAAATCGAAACTGCCAGTGAAGACTATGCAATCATAAAATTTCAATCTAAAAGAACATAGCATTTAAATAGAAGTTGTAGCACAGACGAGAATAAAGTAAATGAGAGAGATTCAACTGAAATATTAGACCTTTAACCTTGTATATTTGCAATCTGGAGAAAGAGTTCCAAGAAAATGTTGACAAATGTATTGATAGAGCTTCCATGCATCATGCCCCAGAATATTCTCGGTAGCCGAAGACATTGGAGTTATTGGAGGGTGATCACCTGCATCAGTTCCCGATCGAGGCTTATGATAGCCATCAGATAAAAGTTGCTGAACATAATCACCCCAAACTGGATTGCGGGCTAGGGCTCCAAGAGTGCCTTTGTAATCAAATGAAGCCGGATATGCAGTGCTCTCCGTTCGGGGATAGCTAAAATAGCACAAATGAGGGAAACACACATCAATAAGAAAGGGATATAACCATCAGGATCAAACAAATAGATGGATCAAATGAAGGTCGTCACACTATCACCATCATTCTGCCTGACATCAGGCTGTTACACTCAAGACTCTAAGAGAAAACTGACTAGGCAACATACATTTTTCTCATTACTTTTATGCATCATTACAAATTCCACAAGTGATACTCAGCAATTACATTGCATTGTACTAACTAATATATAATCTCAGAATTCCAACGAAAACACTGTAAAATGTCAGAAAAAATCTTTGCATCATGATCAGAGAGTAACTCAATCCAGTTGATTACTAGACAAATGTATATTATTTGTTTCTTTATGTATTAGAATGTTAAACAAAATGTTCAAGACAAACAAAAGGGAAAGAAAAAACACTTATACATGCCCTGGTAACATGCCTGTTGTTTCTTAAACTTAATCCACTTCATATTCATCTCATTTCCTAATATTTTGAATTGCTTGCAACAGATGATGTTGCTGAAAAACACCATAACACAAAACGATGTAAACAAAAACCTGATGAAGCCTTGTGTATATAAACGCTCAGCCAATTGCATAGCCAGCTGGGGTCCAAAGCCCAAAGCACTTGAAGCAACCTGAATTAATCAAGACATGACCACAATAAAAATTTATATCTCTTTCCTGTTTAATACTTTATACTGAGCTGATTATTCTTCAATGCTTGGTAGCAAAAATTAGTTATTAAGAAGCTGAAGACCTTTCTGTTTGTTCCTTTTTTCCTTTCTAGGGGCAGATGGAGCGGGCACACCTATGTAGTTTTCCAAAAAAAACTGTGTGCTATGCTAATCCAATAAATCAAGTCACTGGCCAGATAAGATGCTAAAGTACAGCAATTTAATAGGTTCCTTCTACTTTAGTCCTCCAGTTTATTGTGAGAAGATATTTTATTGCTTAAATGGATAACTCTAAGAAACAATTAACTTTTGTGAATGCGAACACCAACTTGTCAAATAATGAATATTTCTGTTGTATGATCAAATTCTAAAAAGTTTGAACAAAAGAATCTACATATATAACTATGCCACTTAAATCAATTTCAAGTCACTCTACATGAATGGGCATCAAATCATCTTAAAGTAGACAGTAGTTGGAAAAGAGCTCAAATCAAACTTATTAAACTGGCTATGCATAAACTTTTGAAACCTTTTTATTGTCACCATAACTTAGAGAACGGAAGTGTCTGCTCTGGAGCTTACAAAAGCTCTACACATGTATAAATCCCATAGAACAAATATCAGTTCTTCGGCTAAAGCTCAATTTGAACAGTTCAAAATATATAGTTATAAAGTTAGATACATTTTACATCCTTGTATATTCATAATCACAAGCAAACTATTAATATCAAATCTATTTCCACCAATGAGTTTAATTAATGCATTCATTTCTTTAAACTCCTTATGTTCTATAAATAATTAATGAATGTATATTGTTAATTTTATTTTGATATAATATTATTAACCTACTTTTTGCAATTGAATCACAAGTATTTTTTTCTTTTTTGGTTTAATTCAAAACAATGAAGATTTTAAAAAAAAAAAATTGGTACAATATTTTCTTCCCAAAATGTCAAAGTGGTATGCTTGTTTTGAGACGTTTTGGTTTTTATTTTTTAGTTTCTAAATTTTAATCATCTTTTTGAAGTGCAATTTACCATTAAGTTTGAGTCTAACATGTTTTCAGTGGCATGCAGTTTTCCACCCACTGAAGCTAGATTGGAACATGAACATATTGCATGAGGTCTGAGGGAAAGTCGAAATGATTGCCTTTCATGTTACCATGCACGTATCGCAAGCACCTCTACAAATATATTGAGTTTGTAAGTATTGTTAAATATAAAATTCAACAAATCAAAAAATATTTCTAATTCTTGTTAGAAAATTTATGAACATTACAACGAGAAGAATTATTATATATTTTCTACAAAGATTATTTAGAAACAGTTGCACTCTTTTGAAGCATGAATAAATTGCATAAGTCTATTAAAAATATAAATATGGTTAAAGATTTGACAGTGCTAAAAAATATATAGTTTTTCTTATCTTTTTATTAGTAGAGACTGCACTTTTGGTTCTCCATTTTTAATGCATATATTTTGCGCACAAACACATTACATAGACCCAAAATGCTGAATAAATATATAAATTTGCTTCATATTCATACTTGTTTTATATTAATTCTTAACTGGTCATATGGTTTTTAGTAACTAAAGTTTTCATTAACAATGTTTTATAGGTTTTTTAGACATCTTCATTGTTTTTTTTTTTGTAATTACAAATAGACAAATTGAAAATTTCAAATGTTCATCAGTAGTTTAAAGAGAACACATCTTGTTATATTTGTTTAAAGACAGAAAATTATATGCAATAAACACGCTGTCATAATATTGTACTTTTGAAGATAATGTTTAGTTTTTAAGATCATCGACTTAACCTAGTTCCTATAATAATTTTCTTTTTATGACTGATCTAAAATTCATGAACAATTAAACTTTATCTTTTAATACTAATGAGTGCTATTAATATGTCTTAATCAAATAATTCCAAGTATTCATATCAAATGTAAGATATTAAAATTTTGTATTTTGGTATTTAATTGTGCTAATACTTTATATTTTTCCAGTAAAATTAAAACAGCAGTATTACATTTAATTATATCATGAAAATAAATTGATATAAAAATTAATTCAAATGACGAGATAGATTGATTTATTAGAAAAATAAAAAAATTCATTAATTTCCAAAATAAGATACATTAATAAGAATTATCTTAAATAAATACAAAAAGTTAATATCATTTGTCAATTGGTACAAACTCTCTGGGAGATACACATTATTATTTTTGGTAACACTCATTGCAAAGCATATAATACTTATTCTTTTTACTACATAGTCAAAGTAATTGTTGAGGTTCATATTACTTCAGTATTGAGCATCTTAAAAGAATACAAAACATAAATAGAATCAATCATACCTGAATCAAGCGCTCAAATGTCAATATTTGTACCTTGTGACATTGATTAATTCCTTATCTTAAATTTCTAAGTAATACATTTAAAAAAAAAAATTGCTTTTGGCGACCCTGTAATAAAAAAAATAAGATAAATAAATATTCTATTTAGTAAGATTATAAGTTGAATTCTTAGTTTTTCCTAAAAAATAAATTTTATTTGTTTCATGTCCGACAAAATCAAAAGATATCTTAACAAATCATATTATTGTTATAATATCTTTTATGTACGTCAATGTGGAAAATAGAAGAGATTACTTAAGAAGAGTCCACTATATCATTCACTTATCTAAATGTATTTCCATTAAAACATATTAATGTTGTTTAATGAGCCTTACTTAAAATCTTAAAAATAATGTTCATTTTTAAACTATTGTTTTTGTAGCTCATGACCAAATCCAAGTTTACCGTGTTATGAATTGCAAAATAATTCTTCTCTATATTTTTTTCTGTACAAGTTAAGAAGTAAAAAAAACATTATGAGTTTATTTGTACTTCTATGATATTATACATATATCTACAAGGCATAGATATAGATGTTATTCATATACATTCTTAAGAAAACATTGTATATATATGTGCATCAAGAAATGTATTCAGAAAATCAATTACGAATTAGTAATTCCATAATAATTTATATAGTTTAATAAACTCATAAAATCTCTTATTAGAAAACAAAGTGAAAAAACTCATAATTTAAAAGTAAAACATATTAGTAATTTAGGATATAATCAAAGTTAAAATTTAAGAAATTAACAATAAATTTACAGAACTACCATTAAATTAATTAATTTAAGGGCAATTTAGTTTAATCAACAAGCCAAAAAGAGTTATATTTTTATAAAAGTACAGAGATAGATGACAGTAATTCTAGATACTTGATGCACTTGCACAACACGATTGGCAGTTTCACCTATATCCACAGCAACACACCCACTCTCGAACATGTGACTTGGTTCATATTTTATGTGAAATGAGAGAATTAGACCTCAAACATCACTCAGACCTCTGTTCAGTTTCCTATTCTTTTTGTGTATTAGACAGTGAGTAAACTGTGAGGGAATACCCATAATTTAATCTGAAGTTGAGGAATTTCATAAACAAAAATAGAATTGACACAGCACATAAGTGATTCTGACTAGGAAGTTAAATTAATCAAAACCATATCAAACGGAAATACAGACACCTAGTTCTTTCTGACCTTCAGAAGGTTCACTGTGTTGAGACCTGTGGGGCGACCTTTTGACACTTGCTTTTCGGATATACCAATAACTTTCAGGAACCCATCCTCTTTTACAAAGTTTCTGAACATCTGTGTGACCTATAATCAGCAAAATTTGCAGGAATTAGCATCTGAAGATACCATATATTAGAACATTAAGGAAATTTAAAGATAGAGGGCCTCACATCTGAGTCAAATAACCTGTGACGCTGCCAGTCTAATTTTAGTTCATAGCCCTTGTACATTATGTAAGGATGCAATGTCCAAAACTTTTCTGGCTTAAAAGTATTAATTTGCAGGTGACGGCGCACACAAAAGCCAAGGGTTGGAGTTTGACATGGCCCATAACTGAAATCAGAATGAAAAATAATTACAGAAGTAACCAACAACTAATGCTTGCTAAAAAAGGAAGTTTGCTGAAAGCCTGAAAAAAATATTAGCTGCTACTAAAAGCTTCATTAATAACTAGATGAAATTTGAGAGCAGGATCACCAGTAACAACTACCAAAAATAGTTAAAATCTACATGCTCAATACTTTTCAATCTCCCTTATCGTTTGTGGGTTACACTAAGGCTAGGCGAACGTTCTGATCCAGCTACCCAATAATTCCTTATTCCAAAATGGGCATTCATCCGCCAATGGGAAGCACCATTGAGCGGTGGTTCCTCTCCTTCCTCTTGAACCTCGAACAAAAAATAGATCTCGCCGACTAAGAGTTCCGAATTTCAAAAGTAAACTGAACTTGACTTAAGACGAAGGAACTGGATATTGCATTTTCTCGAAGAGCATATAGCTGAAAGCGATAGACCGACCCTACCAATTATAAAATTTAGATTCAGATAAAAAAATACCCAGGATTTTTCAAGAATAGTTATCCATAACAAGAAAAGCTATAAGCATCACTGAAATCAATAAACAGGTATCTCCCTTTGTTTCACTTATATGACAGGGCAAAAGAATTAAATTGAACCTAACAGCAATATATTACATTAGAAAGAAAACAGAACTCACCTAGATTGTAATTAATCAGGCTATGGATTCCATAGAGTAAATTAGCAGCATATCTATTTGTTCGGTGTTTTTCTAGAAATAATAGTCTAGCAAATAAGCCAGTGTGGTTTTGAATATGGCTGCAATTGAATGAAGCTCGCTCTAATAATATTCAAGTCGGAATCTGATGCTTCTTGAAGTCATCTAAGCTGGACCAGCTCAAATACTTCTTAGAGCTGTTTAGTTTGAGCAGCTTACTAGCTCTAATTCGACCATAAACATTTTTTTTAATATAGTTGCATTTCTATTGAATATTATCCATTACATCAACTTTTGAGCCTTCATTTTCTCTACTGATCCAATTTGCGCCCCAGCCTTTGTCTAAGCCACTTAGCTTCCTCATCGAATCCTATCCCCTGATCTCAATCATGTTTGCTGTAGAAATTTACCACCTTAAACAATGTCCTAGGTACATTCTTTCACCTTAAACAATGTTTAAGTCATCATGGTGCGTAAGATCGACACCAGGAAAAAAGACCAATTTTTAAAACATAAAAAAAATATCACTTGCAAAGCCTCCCTGAAATTCCCATACTCTTTTTTCTGTTCCTGCTGTTCCATCTATTCTTTCCCTCTCTTTGCCCATGCTATTGCGTTTCCAGAAAGCTTCTCCGAATGTGCTCCGCAACATTCATTAGTGAGATCAATTTGAAGCTCAATCTTGAAAATTTTGATATCAGGTCTGTTGGTTTTACACCCTTCATTTTGAACACAAATGTCCTATGTTCATTAAGATAAGACCTAGCAACTGACAAAAGTGAATAGAGATAAATAATGCAAGCTAAAATGTGACAGAATCCAATAAAGAAAAATGGTTAGACAAGGAAAGAGACTAACGAGATCACTCTTGAATCAAGGTTTCCATATTTCCCATTGAAATAACTTGTTTGGAACCGTGTGAAGGCAACTCCAACTTTCAAATCTATCTCTTGACGGGCATCCACAGCCTGTGCCTCATTTTTATTAGGCTCAACAAGGCTATTCATGGCTTTCAAAATATCCTTCTCAGTTACAGCTGAAAATCGAGCACGATGAACTTTCTTGCCAGGTGTTGACTGGAATCCGGTGCACTCAATGACTGAAGTGAATGCATAGTTAAGGGTAAGAAAGGACATTATTTCACATCAAGTATGAGCTAAGGATTATTGAGAAACATAAAAGTGACATCTTTGTAGCTTACATATGTCATGCATACTCAAAGAGCATTAAAAGTATTACTCCATTGTCCCAAATCTATAACACTTTTCTTTCTTATTCTTGACATCCTAAAACAAGACTCCATTTCCTAAAATGGAATATTTCTCTAGGAGATGCCATTTCATTTTAAATATTAATATCCCACTGCTAATACACTACTTTCAAGGGCAAAAATGCAAACATAACAAACTTCCACTCCAAAGTCTCATCTAAAACTTTACAACCCATTTAGACACATATGTTAGAGTTGGCTCCCTAATGACTCCTGGGGCAGACATTTTCCTAAATCAATATCGATAAAAAGGAAATTTCATCTTCATTCCATTGCTTTCATCTCAAATGAAGTCCTTAGATCAAACGTAGTTACCGAGCATGGTTGCAAGGTGAAATGTTTCCATGACTTTAACCTTAAAATATTTCATACTAAGAATCAATGATAATTCTCATGATAATTATCACAGCCACGGGATGCAAATTTATTTATGATAATTGTTACAATTGATTATTTTTTCCAGCTGATGTCATCTGATGAGCATACTGAACGTGTATCTTCCAGACTCTATGAACAAATGGTGGCATTGATACCAGCTTATGCAAATTATAAATCAATCACATGATCGTGTTACTCATATGAATTGTCTGAATTTCTTTGTGATAAATATCATGCACTTTTAATTGATTAAAAAATTTTGGAAAATCTTTGTTTGGGATCAATTAGGTTGATTTCCTATTTTAATTTGTTAAAACAAGCATTTTCTACGTTTTCTCAAAAAAATTATAACAAAAAAGAAGAGCCATCATGTGCAATCTCGCTGCACCCAGCATGCACCCAGGCCTCCAACCAACAAGGCTCTAGGTGCTGCTTGGGGCAGCCATGCGCCCAGCGCCCACCCTTTTGTTTTGGTGTTTTATCTTGGAGGAGATTTTTGACCCATCAACTTTACATTGACAACGATCACAAATTTATTGATTTATCTTCTAAAGGAGTGGTAGTAGGTATCATTTATAACTTTACCTATGCATGTAGCATAATTAAATCATAATAGCTATGGGCTTATGTTAGATAGGTGGTACCATGTTGATATCATTCTCAATTGATGCATGTCATCTAATATATTATTCGAGAAAAACTAAATTATGTGTAACCCAGGGCCTTATGAACCAAATGATATATAACTTGCATGATTAGCTCTTATCTGCCTCCAAAATTGTATAAAAATGACATATGATCTTTACTCTTGAATATGTACAGATTATTGCTTGACTCAACAAAGCCCTATACCTTAAATAACTAGCTCTCCTATATGTATCATCTTCATCCACTCCATTTTTCACTCTTTTTTGCCTATGGATAACAATTCTGAGTAAATTGTACATGCACAAACACATGACTAATGAGTGCTGAGCCATTTCAAAAGGATTACAGCACTTCTGTAAAGCATAACCATATAACAATTTTGCAGTTAAAATATGGTATCAGAGTTATCTCATAAAGAAACATACCTTCAAAACATATATTTTCTCCTTCACGATCACAATCCAACCACAATACCAAGTGTCCACAACCACGAGCTTCTTGGCTTAAATGCCTACAAATATGAGCCTTTCACCAAGAGCATGTTAGCTACTGTGTTCCCAAAATGAAAATGGGTCACAAAACCAATATGAATAGCATTAGATGTTATTGATAGCACCAAATAATTGTAGTAACAAAACAATATAATCCAAGTCTTTTATGGAATTATCTTCTAGAGAACTAGACTAAAAAAAGAAAGCAGATTAAATGGTCTAAGTACTTGGGGATGATTATCCTGAAACTCCCCAAGGACACGGTGTATTATAAAAATCCTTTTAGTTTTTAAAAGTTAAACTATACCTGCCACAATATGTTTTCTCAAATGCTTAAAGGGATACAATGCATTATGCCATCCGTAAGGATCAATTCTGAGAACTACCTCACAATGTCTGGTAAATCTAACCAACTTTGTATACCCTGTCTACTACGTTAGATTGATTGAATAAAGGCAGTTTGCCTACAGCAGTTTTTCACCATTATGAATACGACAATGCAATCAGATAGGCAAGGAAGGTATAAGATGCCCAATTGGGAGAGATGAAGCCAACCTAGAATAGCTCTAACTTGGCACAAGTAATACTGGTAAAAGAGATCATCCTAAATTGAGAAATGGATGAAGCCTCTGCAATATATACACTCTTAGATAGTTTCTCCCAAAGTTTTTGACAAGGATCACTGCTAGTGTGTGCTTCTTACTCAGCAAATGAATCTGTGGATTTATGATTTATGATTTATCATGAAAGAGATGAAGAAAGAAAGGGTAGATAAATTTCAGCATCAGAATAAGATGAAAAGATAAAGACATCAAAATCTTTCAACCTGCCAATTTGAGAGAAAAAGAAGAGCAAGTATAGTAGTTTATATGCGTGAGACTGAATAAATGGAATCTGTTTGGCTACACCAGACCCAATGTTTTGCAGGACATTCTCTGCTCTCATATTTTGAAAATTAAGAAAGGGGGAACAACATCAGGTCTTGAGTTTCTTTTGTGGGGCACTATTGATCTGTTTAATTTTTAGTCCGTTAGTTCCTCCAATATCTTTTCCATACCAATATACAATTCTTCGTTTGAATCCTACACACTTAACAGCAATGGAACATCATGTATGGAAACATTTCTTGTTGCGAATTGTCATTAATTGCTGCTTAACAGCTGTTACACCTCCATATTTCCTCGACATTATGTTGAATATTCTAAGGAAACATCTTAGTCCACTTAGTTGACCAATTAACCTATTAAATCAGCTCTCAAGCTGCTATACAAGACAAGCATGTTTGATAATATTAAGCCACAAAATCTTTTTTAACCAGGAAAAAGTAGTCTTATTGTCCGGATCACCATAGCTCCCATACTTCGTGCTCCCTGAGCCTAAGTTAGCTTTTCAAACAAGAAGTTTGAGAAATAGATGCACTGTGTTGAAAGAACTTATACCTCGATAAAAAGATCATGCATAGTAGGATTTTGATAGTAGGATACTGGAGTTATTAAGTAAATGTATTGAAGTAGACGGAAATTACATCCAGGTGAAAAGAGCATGCTAGTAGAGCAGAAAAAGGAAAAGAATAAATGTCGAAGTTTTCTTAAACTGCATCACATTTTAAAAACACTACTTATTTGTTTTTTGTTTTTTGTTTTTCTTTTTTTTTTGGTATAGCATAATTCATATTCCTAAGTAAATATTACATAAGTATCAGTGGAACATAAGATCAGGATAAATGCCATGAAAAGCTAACAAAATGAAAGACTCCACCTTTGGTGTCGATTCTGATTTAACAATAGGTGCATCAAAGAGATCCAGAGGATTCGTAGAATTCCAATCTTGAAAACGTGCTGGGAAATCTACACTAAATGTCACAAAACAGATAATGAAGCAGTCAAATACTAAAACAGTTCAAGTTTTAGAGCAAAGCATACAGAACAACTATCGGATAGTCAATATTCCATTATTAGAACATTATTTCTTTCAAAGACAAATATCTTACTTACTTTGACTTGATAAAGCATTCACTCAAACCAAACAATTAATAGACAAAATGAAAAAACCAGATAGTGCTAGAATGTTAAATGATATATTGACAAAAAAGAAAAATAATGCAGGAAAAAGAAATAGAATCAAAAAAAAATCTTGAGAAATCAGAACTTTATAGTTCACTTATACAATTGACGTGTTACTGATGATATCAATGACTATTGCAAGCTATAGTACCCATTTGCTTTCTATTTCTTTCCCAGTAATTTTAGGACTAAATCCACTGCGAGATTAGATTTGTCATTAGTTTGAGGTTCTGATTTCAGTAACATGAAGATTTAACTACAGCTCGTAGTCAGAGAGTGGGAGTGAGACGATAAAGGCATAACAGAGTGGCGAAGAGTCAGCCTTTCCATAAGCCGTAAGGTACTAGAAGAGTCAATTCCCATAATATGTTTCCACTTTAACTCCAAGTAACCGATAAAATCAGCCTTTCCATGTTCGTCTGCACTGGAACTTGTTCAAAGAACTTCTCTTCAGGGATTCTCCTAAGAGACTATGTGATGCTCAATATGGATTGAGGTCTATTTGTCCACATTTGTCTCATCCTATCCCCATTACTTTGACTTCCTTGGAAATTAGGAGGATTAAGTTTCAACAATACGAAGAATTAACTGCCCATGAGCCTTTATTTTCTTCTTTTTAGGCAGCCAAGTGACCTGCTGATTAATATACTTTCCTGTTTCATCTTTTTTCCAATTTTTAACCTATGTTGTCCATAAATGAACTTTTGAGCAATATTATGTCTTGTAGGGATTATTAGTATAATTCAAGTCTTCTTCTCCGATTTTACTTCTTTGCTAGCATGTATTTTGCGACTCCACAACCTGTCTAGCTTTTCTCTGTCCTCCCAGACACAGTAAAGGTTTAATTGAATTGCTGTCTGAATCTTCTCCCTTCTACTTTGACAGTTAGATCTTCTCCTTTCTACTTTGACCAAGACCAAGGGTTTAGCATGAAATCTACTACCTATTACGTTATTACTGGATTTAAAATGTTATATTAGTAATAGAGGGAGGTACGTATCTGAGTTAGAAGTGAAGTCTTTTTTTAAGTTAATTAACCCAACTTTATGATAGCAAAGCATATTAAGAAGAATAGCGAAAGATATACTAAAAGTCAAGGAAATTGGAACCTGAAAACATGACCAATCACTGATGTCACTTTATAGTGCACCGGAAACCCCAAAAACATTCCATCAAACTCATGGACCTCGGTACTACCTCTTCGGGTTGACATCTGCAAGTCAGTAAATTAACGCACATAAAGAAATTTATATGGTACTTAAATGAATTCTAATTACATAGGAAGAAATAGACCACTGTTTACAGAAGAAAATATCTACAGATAAGATGAAGACATATCCACTAAGAAGAAAAAAACAAATGATTGCATAAGCCTTCAGATCCATTATGAAGATATTACCAACCAAATAGTAACCCAAGAATTTTTGTGGATCAGAAAAGAAAAGGACAATTTAATATTCTCCAATTTATCAATAAATGTGACAGCAATAATCCAAATAACAAAAGAAACAACAGATAATTTGGTGGAGCAAAATGCAAACTTAGTAAGAGAGAGAAAGAGAGAGAGCTGGTACCCCTTCCTGCAAATGATAATTGACTAGAAAACACAAATTACATTTTCATGCACTGAATTACAGTATGGTAATGTAAATTCCAAATATTCTCCATAATGTTTGAGTTAAGCTGTTCAACAAGCTAGATTCTGAGATTCACTCCGTTAGTGTAGTAGTAAGCAACTTTTATGTTATGAAGCTTTCTCGTTACAGCAATTATATCTTCTTTGTTTTGTTTTTTTGGAGGAAGATAACTAAAAGATTGCCAACAAAAAGGATTTGCAAGAGCAACTACATGTGAAAATCATTGTCAATAAAACTAGGAAGCATATCCAAGTGCAGCTAAAAGCTTGACTTCGTAATCAAGAAATGAAGTTGCCACATTGAAAAGATTAACTAGATCAATGATAAGTGAACACTACAAAAGTCAGCAAAACATAAACTGTAATTATCATCCTACAGTCAATTTACATGCAAAAAAGAGGAAATTCACCATTTTCTTTTTCTCATTCATAGTAGAAAAGTAAAATGCGTACCCAATGGTTAGTTAAGAAAACTACTGACAAAAACAAGTACTCTTTCTTCTTGCCCTCTCATAAAAACAATCTCAAGCAAATAAGTATCCAGCAACTCTACAACGCTCGTAAGGATCATGGCATTGAAACAGGGTAAGCGGAAAGAAAATAGGGCTTACTCGACCACCGGAAAGAGCTGAAGCGATTGCGAGAGCAATGCTTGGCTTCTCTGCAACCTGAACTCATTAGATTACATCATCAGAGGCACAGAAACAACCAACAGACTACAAAAGTACCCTTTTTAAACACATCAAATCAAACAAATATTTGCACCTACTTTTTTTCTTCAGTTTCTTACCATTAGAACTTTGGGAGCCATTTTTTCCGAGCCTCAGGGGGTTTTCTGCAGTAATGTTTCAGAGAATTTGGAACTAGTAATGCTTATGAACCTGCCAGAGCACCTATCATAACGCCAGAGCAAAAGACAGCCTTTTACCATATATGCCCTCACCGTTACAGAGACTGCTGTGCTTTTTACAAGCAAAAACGCCTTCTAACGAGGATCGTTGGATCAAACTGATTAAAGATCACTGTCAGATCATAAAGGTGAGGGGAATTAGGGCTGAGAGCTTCAATCAAATGAAAACAACGGCATTTGGGTAGAAATTGGGAATCTTGATCAAAGGATTAACTCTCTTTTACCGAGGTGAGCGTCGGGTCGGGTTTTTCAGGTTAGATAGTGTAAAAATAAACTTGTTCCTGAATTTGATTTAATTGGGTACTATTAGGTTAGGGTATTATTTTATTGGAAAAAAATATTTATTTATTTTTTTATATTAAAAAGAGAATAAGAAGATTATGGCCTACCAAATATATCCAAGGGAAATATTAAAATATTGTTGATAGAAAAATAATTATAACTATGAGAATATTGACCAGAATCTAGTATGGCAATGTTTGGATTCATGTTTTCGTATTTTCCGTGACAAGATAAATCACACTGAATGTTTGTTTTTATATTTTTACACCTTTAAAGTTTTTTCCTTTGTTTCCACTCAGTGATTGTGATTAAACTGTCATTTAATATCAATCAAAGATTTCGTGTTGGACGACATAATTATGCTTTTTTAATTGATTTCCAACATATTTGTTTTTTGAAGTTAGGATTTGGATGCAACTGTGTTTAGGTTTCCAATATTGATGTTGCTTTTCTCTTTTTCGTTTTATCATAATTTAGAATGAAAAGGTTGCACCATTGTGATGTTCTTGTTTTATTGGTGCCTAGATTAAGACAGTAAAAGAGTTATGATGTTTGGCAACACTGAGCCAATTCTTTTATAATTTTTAACTAACCAGCAGTCATGGTTAAAGCTTGAATTCGGGAAATACGTGACCATGAATGAATTGGTTAAAGCTTTATGCTATGTGGTACTGCAGTATGAGAGTTAGAGTCTATTGACTGCCCTGTGACAGTAAGCAATTAAAATCATTACAAAGCCTGGCATCTTGATATATCATGCTCTGATAATTTGGATTGAGAAATGTGGGAAACGTGACTCCAAAGTAAAGAGATTTGTATATGGAACAGGAACATGGCAGATCATTAGCACATTTTAAATCTGTCATTTGCCCTTGTTTGGTTTTGTTTTTATTCATTTTTTAATTTTCAGTGTTTTCAAGTGAATTTTTGTTCTTGTATCGGAAATGAAAATATGTATTCCGTATGATGGTTTTTCATTACGAGTAAATGTGGTAAAATGAAAAATGTATTTGGGATTAGTTATTTGCGATAGTTTCTCCCAGGGCCGAACCGGGGGAAAAGTTAGAATGTGAAAATTGAGAAGAAAGAGGAAAGTAAAAATTGGTGACATGATTTGAAAAATAGAGAAATTGAAGTAGTACTTTTTCTTTCTCTACCTTTTATTTTACTTGTATTTTTATTTATTGTCAATTCTATGTATTCTAATTATTTTTTGCTTGTCTAATTATTATCCATTTTGTTGTAGAGTTGAATGAATCAACAATCATTGACATTTGATGGTGTCACTTCTTCATTAAGGGCTCTTGGCACTGGAATCAGTTTAATAGAATTTTCTTTTTGTGTTTTAGTATTCAATTGTTGTGTAATGTGATGTATGTTAAATATGTAGCTGATGGAAATTTTGTAATTATATCGTGGTTGGAGTTTTATGATTATAAGTTAGTACGGTAAATGATTAGTTTAAATTTTATTAATGATTTTCTATTTTTGTTTATTTTTATTAATTTTCATAATTATAAATATTTGCTCATAAGCTTTACAAAGCCATCATACAAAGGTTTGATATTTTCATTTTTGAAAGAAAAATGCAAATTCTAGACATATATATACATATAAAATTATAAAATTATTTAAAAAGGTATTTATAATTTTACCAAATTTTAAAAGGATGGTTGTAATTACCCTAAATTTTACTAATAAAAGATCTATTTATTGGATTGTAAAAAAATAAAACACAATCTGTTTATTGAACGAATTAAAATTAAGAATTCTAAATTTATTTTTTTAAATTATAAAAAATTTATATATAATTACACTAACTATCCATAATGTTATTATAATATCACCACAAAGCCCGTTTTCCTATGTCAACCCAATAACGTTTGATATTTGCTATAGACATATATATACATACATACTATAAGAAAGAAGCACATTGCTCAAACACGCAGCCTCCGCCACCGTTGTGTCGCTGCGTTCTCCGGCCCACCCCACACTCCCTTCTGTACCCCGCAGCCTCCGCCACCGTTGTGTCGCTGCGTTCTCCGGCCCACTGTAGTTCGTTGAAGTCGGCTTATTTTCTCTGGATAGCGTGTAATTGCTTTGTGAAAGTGAAATTGCAAAGAAAAGATGAAGTTGGATGTGGACGCGCTGAGATACCTCTCCAAAGATGATTTCAGGGTTCTTACCGCCGTCGAGATGGGCATGCGGAATGTTTGTCTTTTCTCCTACAAATGTTTTTTTTTCCCAGTTTTTCCTATAGAATATCTACTACCATGATTTTGTTTACTGCTTAGATAATAAAATATGTTTCTTTTTTTAATGTGATTGGAGGGTTTAGCATGACATTGTACCGTCGGAGTTGATTGACAGAATCGCGTCCCTCAAGTGAGTTATTGGCTGGTTCATGTTTGATTTCTCATTTATTAACTTCGTTAGTTTCTGATTAAGTTTTAGTCTTGTGTTAAATATGCTGATCTTCTGTATGCGTTCACATGTAGGCATGGTGGCACCTATAAAGTTTTGAAGAATTTGCTTAAGCACAAACTCTTGCATCATGATTCTTCCAAATGTTAGTTCTCAACTCTTACTCTGTTATTTGTAGTTTGTAAGCAACTGTTGGAGGTTACTTTTGCTGCTATCTTTGTTGAGAATAGTACCATATATGTTATTGCTTAATGAGCACTTTTTCTTGTTAATTTGGTGGAAGTCCTTTGTTTCTAAATGTGATTTCTTGATCACGTAATTAATTCCTTTCATAAAGATGTATGAATAAATTTCCTTGATAATTCCCAGATTTTGAGTTGAGCTTTTCTTTCAGTTGCTGTTTATGTACTTCGAATAAATCTGAATGTAGCATACACTTGGTGTAGATGATGGTTTCCGGCTGACATATTTGGGCTATGACTTTCTTGCAATTAAGACATTGGTTAACCGTGGAGTTTTTGCTGCGGTTGGTCGTCAAATTGGTGTGGGAAAGGAATCTGGTATCATTGCCTTGCATCCATTTGATGTTTTCTTATATATTTTTTTCAGTCTGGAAATCATTCTTGATTTATGATCCTGTTTTCAAGATATTTTTGAGGTCGCTACGGAGGATGGCACAGTTCTTGCCATGAAGCTGCATAGGCTTGGTAGGGTATCTTTCAGGGCAGTCAAGTCTAAACGTGATTATTTGAGGCACCGTAGTAGCTATAATTGGCTGTACTTGTCACGGCTTGCTGCTCTCAAGGAGTTTGCATTTATGAAGGTTTGATTACTCTAGATATTCTTTTAGTTGAAACTTATTTGCATTGTTGGAAGTAAGAAAAAAAGTGCTATTGCTTGCATCAAATGATATTCTTTTAGTTGAAACTTATTTGCATTGTTGGAAGTAAGAAAAAAAGTGCTATTGCTTGCATCAAATCAGTCTTATTTGGGTTGGCTTCTCCTGGGCAGGCTTTGGACGAACACGGTTTTCCTGTTCCACATGCTGTGGATTGCAATCGGCATTGTGTCATCATGTCACTCATCCAAGGTTATCCGCTGTAAGTGTTAAGCACTGAATGCCTTGTGTATGCTACCATATAATGAAGGTTTTTGTTGTCATGTATATAGTAACTCGATCGCAGTCTAAGTAAAAAGTGACCACATAGATGTATGGCGAGTGAATTATTGTGATGGATGCTACTAAATTACCATTTCAAAGAACAAATACCTCATTTATATTTTCTAATCGTGGTCTATAATCTAGGAGAATGAGAATCTTGAGAGGGTGATTCTGATTTTGAAATAATATTCATGAGCGCTGGTTTGTACTTTGTAAATTACCTTAAAGGAGTATATGATCTTGTACCAAGTTGCTGTGGATGTTGACTGATAAAGGACTAGCATAGTGAAGTTTGTTCTGCAAAGATGTGGATGATAGAGCTAATATAGATACTCTAGATCTGTAATGATGTTGACAATAGCTTTCTGGAGTAGTGGTCTCCGAAACTGGAACTAGTGATTGCATGAGCATATTCTGAAACAATCCTGAAACCAAAATATAGTGGGGCTGAAATTGACTCTTGAATGAGGACAGGCAACTGCAGCGATGTGAATTAATATTATTTTAGGACCTAATCACTTGCATAGTGACTGTTTGATGCATTCAGATGGCTAAGTGTGCTCGGAAGTAGGGATGATACAGAACTGGTGAAGATCTCATCCCATGAATCACAAAATATCATTATTGTTTCTTGTTTTTGCTGGTTATCCAAGTAGAATTGACTGTTGATGTGTGGAGCATTTATTCTTAATTTGCTTAGGTGTTTGATGTGTCTCTCCGTGATTTCTCCTTCCAAACCAACCCCTTCTCCAAGGGAGAAATAAAATGAACGACAACTACTTGTTTTCTCTTGTCCAATAATTTCTACTGAGGTCTTCATGATGCTTGGATTCACACAGCATGTAAGATCCTGCTTCATGCAGTGTGCAGGTTAAGCAATTGCAAAACCCAGACACGGTCTTTGAAACAATCCTTGAACTTATTGTTCGCCTGGCAGAGCATGGACTTATTCACTGCGATTTCAATGAATTCAATATCATGGTACACTACTGAAGCACTTTCATAGCACATTCATTTGTTCTTTTGAATTTTATTATAGTCGATTCATAAGACCCAGTCTGCCTGGCTTTTTGGAACTGGTATAGTATCTTAATACATGCTCCTCTCTGTTGGCTAAGACTTTTTCTGTTGTTCTCAAGGCATCAGTTTTACACAATTTTTTCATGCATTATGGAATCTAATTTCCTTTTACCTATTTTCCTTTTTCTAGATTGATGAGGATGAGAAGGTTACAATGATTGATTTTCCGCAAATGGTTTCAGTTTCTCATCGAAACGCCAAGATGTATGATGTGCTCACCATCCACACTACCCTTTTATGCTAGTTGTTTATGCTAAGATTGGGGTGCATTCGTATGGGCATTTTATCTATATCTGAAACTAATTTCCCCATTTTCAGGTACTTTGATCGTGATGTTGAATGCATATTTAAGTTCTTTAGAAAGAGGTTAGTGGACTATTTCAAAACCAATTCTTGAGTTGTAACATGGAAAAATGAGTAAATGAGTATTTTCTGTTTTCTTTTTGTTCAGATAGTGCAATTTTTATCTCATGTTATTTGGCAACTTTTTAGAAGCATGACCAGTTAAATGTGTTGTATTGGCTCAATGGCATTGTGACCCACCAACATTTAAAGTGTGTTTGGCTAAGATTATCTAAAAGATCTTATAAGCTTATACATCTTATAACATGTTTTTCTAAGATGTCAAATTTTATTTTGAAAGCAAGTTCTTGAAGTGTTTGGGTAAGATAAGATACCAACTTATAAACTCTTTCTCTAAAAAAGTTTACCAAACAATTTGTAATATCTTATAAGCTTCAAATATGTTATAAGATAATTTAAAAAGCTTATAAGCTGACCCCAAACACCATCTTAGTTGTGCATTCATTGATAGATGTTATAAGATGGTTTGAAAAGCTTATAAGCTGACCCAAACACCATCGTAGTTGTGCATTCTAATTTGATAGAATCCAGTAATGCATGTAAGCATCCAATGATGACTGAAGTGCAAAGATTTTGGTCTACCTTATTAGTCAAGCTTGTCTTTGTGGTCTTTCCATCTTCTCAGGTGAAAGGCAATGACTTGTTTGATTTTTGTTGCTATGCTGTGAATCATATTTCTTAGTGCAACCAATATGGTTGACAAATTAATTTGGTTTAGAAGAAACATTTTTAATTCCTAATAAGTTGGTAATTATGTTGAATATATTGTTGAAAGTGGTTGCACCTTGTGAACCCTGAGTTTAGTATTCGGTGAAGAAGGATATTAAATATTCTCTCTGATCTTGTACAATGTAGTTCTTGCTTACAGATAGGAGTAGAAAGGAAGAGAAAGGAGAAGAGAGAAATATATTGTATTCAAACAATTGGAGTTAAATACGTCTTAGAATCCAAACATGGGCTTTATATATTCCTGATTATGAAATGCAAGTTCCATCCCTGTACATAATATGACTATGGTCCGTACTTTTTCTTCATTTTGGTATTTCAATTAGGTTCAACATCAATTCTGATGAAAATGAAGTTGAACATGACGATTCAGAAGTCCAATCTGATGAAGATTGCAGGCCTCAGTTCTCGGACATAAAGAAAGCTTCTGGTTTCCTGGACAAGGAACTTGAAGCAAGTGGTTTCACTAGAAAGGATCAAGATGATATAGAGAAGGTACAACTTTAGTCTTTCCTCTGTCAAGTGTCTCTTAAGAGGATGCTTTTTGCTATAAAGTAGCAACAAAAGTACATGTTTATCCTATACAATTTAAATTTCAATGCTTCGGACTACAGCATCCATTACTATAATATCTCCCACGCTGCTGTATAGCGTCATTGCATAAGTTAAAGCTTAAAGGCTTGCTTGTCCTATAACTATCTTGTTTGATGCAATAGAGTTGCCCTTCTTCCTGAGATTTATCAATAACAAATGGTGCTTCAGTAGACCTTTATGGAAGATGTGCAGTCCGTTGCTATGAATATACTGTTGAAATCAGCTAACTTACCTATATCATTGCTTACTGTATCTTTTTTCCTTTTAGTACTTTTGTTTGATTTCTTAATCTAAATTACAATGTGAATGTTTCCCCCTAAATAGCTCAATATATAAGGCTCAATGAACGTAGCTAGTCTAATAGTTGTCCTACAGGTTTCGGTTCTAAGTTCAAGGTCAATGCTGGAACTCTGCATGCTCTTTTCTGCTTCATTCAACCAGCTTTGGTCCTTGAAGCCACTTCTGAGACAACCCATATTATGATGGGATAATTGAAATTATGTTCTTCTGGGTATTTCTGACCTATATACTTCACATGGCATTTCTTTAGTAATTATATTGGACTAGAATCACCCTATATTTACTGAGTCTTATCTCAGCTAATTTCAGATTTTCATTTCTATTGTCATCATTGGTATTGGATTTCTACTTGTAGTTTTTTGTTAAGACAATAGGTTAAATTATCTGTCAAAAAATCCTGAGGTATGATATTTGAAATTTAAGGTTTTCACCTTTTCATATAAATGATATATTTCTGTAGTAGTGATTCTATGTCATAAATCATATTTTCTCTTTGGTGACTACGCAAACTCTACCATTTTCAATTGGAGTCATATAATTGTCACTGGTAGTATTGGCATGCTTCATGGAATTTGGTGCTAAAGCATGACGTTTTTGGCTGCTGAAATGGCTTCTATTTTGATCTTTATCATGCAGTTTGTTGATGGGGATGCCGAGGAAGATCCGGGATCTGATTCTGAAGAAACTGAAGATGAACAAGCAATTGTTGATCAGACAAATGATGACATTATAAAAAATTTTGAGTCCTTGAGTTTGGTTAGAGAGGTAAACATTCATACATTTTTCCTCAAAGACTGTCATTTTACGTTTCCTATGAAGACTTCGGGAGCAGTTGAAATTTGTAGATTGTAGACATCTCTTTATATTGTTTTCTGCTTGATGCGTGACAGGATTGAAATGATGCTTCAGAAATAATGAACTTTATAATTTAGAAAACTGTAACTAAGCGCCACCCATAATCATCCTCTTATAGAGCTCAATGTCATGATGACAACTATTGTACCTTTCAACTATACGAGGTTCTGGTCCTAATGAGAAGGTGAGAAAGGGAAGGAAATCAGCCGTGAATATGATACTTAAGGATGATGATCATAATAAAGTTCGACTTAACAATATCTACAAGGAAAAGGAAAAGAGAGTACAGAAGCATGCATTATGTCCTGGTATCCTAGGTTTTGTGGGTTGGGCAAATGGCTTCCCTCCTTGTGTTCTTTAACAGTTAGTCATCTGCAGCTGGCATCTCTTTATTTCTTATGGTCACCTGTATGCTAAGCTATTTGGTTATGTGTTAGACATTCTACCTACAGCACAAAAGAATCCATGAATAGCACCCGAGCTGCCACAAAATTTGGCAGTGGTGTCATTCAGAACAAGGCTGGATGAGTTTATTGATTGGGCCAAATTTCATTTTATATTAAAAAATTCACACCCCAAAGGTGTAATTCAGAAATTTATTACACATTCATGACAGAAGTGGAACTTACTCTTACAGACTTAATTCTGTCGTTATCAATTACTTTACAATGTTTTCCACGGGTTTGTTTTTTATTTTCTATGTTTAGAATTGTATCTTTCTCTCTTGAAAGAAAAAATTGGATTTGCAGGGAGAAGATGATTTGCCTGAAGGTAATTTGGAGAACCGTCAATATATTATGGATCAAGATACTTCAAAGGAACATAGCGGAAAAGGACATAAGCCCCACAAAAACAGACTTGAGCATGAGAATAATGCTGGGGATGAGGCACAGGTAAAGCGAGGGCATGATTCTGAAGAAGATGAGCAGACTGATGATGACCCTGAACTCGTAAAGCGTCTGAGTAAACAAAGACAACGGGCCATCCAAGCAGCCCGTGGTAGGAGGAAGGTTATAACTTCTAGAAACGCTTACAAGGACAAAGGTGGAAGGTCCTCTCACAATTCAAAGATCCAAAAACAATTAAGTAGCTGGTAAGTTATAACTAAGAGTGAAGGGAATTTTACAGAAATTGGTTACTGAATGGAGTCGGAGTCAATGAAGACTTATGTAAGGCTGCATTCACACTTCAACCAGCAGTGAGACTTGTGTGGATACTGCTCCAGTGGTGGCTGTCAAGTGAACCAGCAAAGATAATTATGCTTTATTGCGCTTCCCCTTGCTCACAGCCTACATATATACATGCCATGTAATATTTAATAGGTCTTCATATAGTTCCAGAGACGATGGGAGGAAGTATATCAGCGTGTTTGATTAAATTCTTATAAATTTTGTTTGCAGTTTCTACTAAATGTTGTCTTAGTGAGGCTTGAGTAATGCTTGCCACTCGTTGGAGGTGCCAGTTCCCTTTAGTATCTTTGTGTTTCGTAACAGGCATGGTGTGTTGAATCACGTACAAAAATGGAAAAGATAAAAGAAAGTAGAGATGTGAAGTCAGCTTGGGCTGGCCTTGTGAACCATGAGTTGTGGCCTGTGAGCGATCAATTTTGCATGTGAAGTTGCCTAGTTGACAGGTGCGTACCTTCAGTTGTGGTTGAATCATAAAATTTTGCTGGCTGATTGAATAATTATACAAACAATCACATACGGAAGATTTTAAATAAAGTTTCAAGTGCCATTCATCTCATGAATCATTATATTTTATTAGTCAACGTACTGTTGATAATATCTTGGAAAATGGCGGTTAAAGTACAATTACAAAGGAGTAAATGTAATGAAATGCCAGCATGGGATTATATAAGCTGAATCAATTCACTGGACTAGAGAAAAGATGTCCTCTGTTGGAGTTTCTTGTTTTCCCATTTGCATTTCTTGACTTACAATTGTCCTTGCTGTTGTCACATAAGAAATGATTTACTCAAACACTTATACTCAATTGAATATAGAAAAGAAAAAATCTCTCTAAATGAGAAAAGACTGAAGATTATTGATACAGCAACAAATCTTGAAAAAAAATTCTACTATCTGAAGCTGATTTCCTGAATTGGTATGAACCACACTATGATGGAGAATATGATATCAATATAAAATAAAATATAATTAAACAAATGCAAAATATTCTTCAATTAATGTAAAAGTTGTGAAGCAATAAGATACATATCAAAATTCTCGCTAAGTGTGTGTTTTTGACATAACGGGAGATACAACCTCTTTGGTCATTTTCACGAAGTTAAATGGCTAAAGAGAATTGATTCTTAGTACAATCCAAAAATGAAATCAGGTTGGAATAATTACAACTACTACAACTTCTTATCATTCATTTGGCAGCAGACTGTCTTAGTGCAACATTGCAACAACTGAGCAGTCAATCCATATGCCTCTTATCCTCCTTTTGTCAGGAGGCATTAACAGCATCCAAACAGTGAAAATCATGCACCCAAAGCAGCAGCAAATATATGGTCACGCCTACTTTCTACAAAATTTTGGCGAAATTCCTGAAATGTTCCTCTCTTTATTGCTTCTCTTACCACATGGAAGAATCCCAGATAGTGGTGAGTGTTATGACTGGATATATGGAAGAGACATCATGTTAGGAATACATTACCAGCAAATAATGCAACTGCCATGGGCAAGGAGTCAGTACTTACATTTGTAATAGAATCTGTGCCAACATCTCGTGCACGTTAAACAAGTGGTTTATGTACGCCTTTGTGTGATTCTGACGTGTGTAGCACTTGCATCCCTCTAGAATTGGTGATGTAAAAACAAATTAGAAGAAATATGAAAAGCATCTTTAAATGGTAACAATCAATTTCAACACTGCAGATGAATAAGTAATAACAGGAAAATCTAGCAGGACAAAGCAATAACTAGGGACACTCCTCCAGAAAGCCTCTTTCTAATAAACTCATCCAGTGGGACTCTAAACCAGATAAAATGTTAGGTTCTTGTTTCCTGCACCACAGCTGAGCACTCGTATAAAGTTCCATAATTGTACAGATCTCATAGTATATTAAGAGGCAACGGACTGTACGCAAATAAGATAATATCACCAAATGTTTGTTTCAGAACAAAGTAGACTTTGATGTGGCAATACTTGTTTCAGCATGCAGCACATGTCAACTATAGTGAGGACAGCTCAGACTTAGACAGGATATTAAAGAAACTAACATGTAAACAGTTGCTTTGAAATTGATCTTTGTGCCATTGTACCATCAGAACAACATTTCGTAATATCATCCCAAGGAAATGTAAGTGCGAAGCCTCCTAGTGTGAGATGGTAAATATATCTGTCAAACATTGTATCATTTCAGAGTTTTGCTTAAAATATAATAATAATGATGAGAATTATTATTCATATAAATAAAAAAAAACATAATTTGGGGGAGCAAAGGAGAGAGGAAATAGTGTTGCCAAGCTCCGATACATACGTGGAGTCAAATAGGTCAACGCCGGCAGCAACACCTTGCAAGACTTCCTCTGCAGAATAGCTAAGCAGATGAAGATCAATGACAGTCAAGGTCTAAAAACTAGAAAAAGGAGGGTCCATGCAAACAAATTATTCCATCATAACCAAAAGTGCAGGTGCCTAAGAGTCGATATGGTGGATCAAATACAACAAAGGTCTTATATGTTGGATCAAATACAAACCTGTGGACCTACTCAAGCTGCAAAACTTTGAGATGGAGAGATTCAAGGAAAGAGGCAAACAAATGGTAAATATAAGATTAGTGAATACCTGCAAGTCCAAGACCACATATTTGGCGTGGCTTTTCCTCCGGTACAAGAAAAGAAATGACTAAGCACATAAGAATATGCCAACTTATACAGATAAACAAATGCATTAATAAGAGTAGAACGTCACTAAAATAACAGTAGCATCATTTGAAGTAAATCAATTATCAATTAGGATCAATATGAATATCTTAGCAGATTTTATTTTTCCCTTTATCATACTACCCTGCATCAAAGCAATATGGTCAACCAGAGAACCTTACTTTCTTCAAGGGCTGTTCCTCTACAAATCTTCATCAAATAATATCATCTTTAACAGCTACTCTGTCTACCACTTAAAACACAATGCTTCCGGGCTTGGAATTTCTTTTCATGCAGTCTTACTGCTAGTTAACTTCACTTTTAATATCAGAAACAATGTATCAACAGTTTTTTGGTTTTGCCTTCTAGACATATATTTAAAATCTAATATGTAAACCACCCAAGGATGCAATTCATCAATTCCTCAAGATTTATGCCATGGGAATTTGCCGTAGGAACTTGCTAAACCCAAAGAAGAAATATTTACTGATACAGCCATGTTTTTAGCCAAGTGTAACTTTGCAACTCTAGTTAACATATTCAACCCTGTTGAAGAGAGAGTCGTTATGGTTCCCTGCAGTAATACATGTAACTTTCAATGTACTAATGCACAGCATCATCAATAGAATAGGCTTAACAAGGAAGTTTCACCAACTACACTAATACATGGATATACAAATATTAATATCTTTTTGAAACCCCAAGACACACACCAAAGATGAAAAATGCGATGCATATAGATTTTTGAAGTAGTTTAACCAGATTGCATCAAATTATAAGAGTGCAGTAAGAGATAGTAATGAAACTAAAGACCAAAACAACAAATATAAGCATGAGCAAAATTGAATCTATACTACGCCTTAAATATGGAAGTTGCCAATTTAATGTTTCCTTTACAGATTACACCATTTTTCTCTTGAAATTCTCCATCTCAAAAATCTGCAACACCTAATTTTTTACATGATACGTGACTTTGAGGGAATTTATTGATGATATGGACTTTTTATCCTATACATAATCTCGGAGGTTCACAGATATCATAAACCGCTTCTCTTGTGAAGCAATGCCTTTCTTTTAAATCGTACAACAGTAATGCAAAGAAGATATCAGCATGGGACTAATGACTTTCTACTGAAATAGCATTGAGAAGAGCAGGGCGTTCGTCCATACTCTCTCCAAGGCCAAACCCACCAATACAGAAACCTGCACAATCCAATCGGTCTGAGGATGGATAAAGAAAATGCTGTTTTTAGAAACAAAATGGTACTTAGAATCTACAATTTGCATTTTTCTTCAAAGATGAAAATATCAAACCTTTGTATGATGGATTTGTAAAGCTTATGGGCAAATATTTATAATTATGAAAACTAATAAAAATAAAAAAATATAATAGAAAATCATTAATAATATTAAAACTAATCATTTACCATACTAAATTATAATCATAAAACTCCAACCACGATATAATTACAAAATTCACATCAGCTACATATTTAACATACATCACATTAACAATTCACAACTATTGAATACCAAACACAAAAAGAAAATTCTATTGAACTGATTCGAGTGCCAAGAGCCCTTAATGAAGAAGTGACGTACAACAAAATGGATAATAATTAGACAAGCAGAAAATAATTAGAATACATAGAATTGACAAGAAATAAAATACAAGAAAAATAAAAAGTAGAGAGAAAAAGTACTACTTCAATTTCTCTATTTTTCAAATCATGTCACCAATTTTTACTTTCCTCTTTCTTCTCAATTTTCACATTCTAATATTGGTTCGGCCCTGGGAGGAACTATTGCAAATAACTAATCCCAAACACATTTTCCATTTTACCACATCTACTCGTAACGAAAAACCATCATCAGAATACATATTTTCATTTCCGATACAAGAACAAAAATTCACTTGTTTTCCGATACAAGAACAAAAATTCACTTGAAAACACTGAAAATTAAAAAGTGAATAAAAACAAAACCAAACAAGGGCAAATGACAGATTTTAAATGTGCTAATGATCTGCCCTGTTCCTGTTCCATATACAAATCTCTTTACTTTGGGGTCATGTTTCCCACATTTCCCAGTCCAAATTATCAGAGCATGATATATCAAGATGCCAGACTTTGTAATGATTTCAATTGCTTACTGTCACAGGGCAGTCAATAGACTCCTAACTCTCATACTGCAGTACCACATAGCATAAAGCTTTAACCAATTCATTCATGGTCACGTATTTCCAGAGTTCAAGCTTTAACCATGACTGCTGGTTAGTTAAAAATTATAAAACAATTGGCTCAGTGTTGCCAAACATCAGAACTCTTTTACTGTCTTAATCTAGGCACCAACAAAACAAGAACATCACACTGGTGCAACCTTTTAATTCTAAATTATGATAAAATGAAAAAGAGAAAAGCCAACATCAATATTGGAAACCTAACACAGTTGCATCCAAATCCTAACTTCGGAAAACAAATATGTTGGGAATCAACTAAAAAAGCATAATTATGTCGTCCACCATGAACTCTTTGATCGATATTAAATGACAGCTTAATCACAATCACATCAGTTGAAACAAAGGAAAAAACTTAAAGGCCAACACAAAACATATTTCTGTTTAGCTATACACAAGTTTCAAGCTTGGTTTCTATAAATAGATTTCAAGATACGGGTGAAATAAAGTTGAATCTGAAGCAGATGCAGAGGATCCTGAACATGTACAAAACACTGAATGCTAAATATAAGCAATTAATAGAATTTGCCTAGAGTGCCAACAAATTGAACAAACAAGGTAAGTTCTCATGAAATGCCACAAAGTTGTAAGAATCCTTTTCTCTTAGATTAAAATAAGGGATAATTACATTGAGACTCATTGATCTATAGTTTTTGTAATTATACAAAAGACAAGATGGTTTGTGTAGATAGACTATAGATCAGGGGGTGTAAATGTAATTATCCCTTAAAAGAATGGTATTTATGCGAACAATCTGATTTCACGCAAGTCAAAACTTGCAGTTTACATTTAGGTCTTGTCCTTGGATAAGTTGAGACCATAACAACGACTTTCAGGATTGGCTGCAAAAGCCAAACAATAATGGCGATCAGTTAGTTATTTGCCTGACCTTTCACAGGATATACCGTATCTGAAGCTCTTAACATCTTGAAAAGGAGACAAGAGCAACTTCATGTTTACAAAGCAATTGACACGAACTACAAAAGCATTCATCATCATAAAAAAAAAAAAAAAAAAAAAAAAAAAAGACAGAGAAAGAAGCAAACTTCAAAAGCTATAAGCTGAGAACAGAATTAACATCATATTAATGCATATACCCACTGAAAGAATACAGACAGAATGTCAGTTTTATTATTCATCCATGTCCCTAAGGGAGCTCACGGACTTCATACATAGCACACCCTGTAGGGAAGACATTAGTAATACTGATGCAAGACAAGAAAGATATGCAAACCGCTTACAGAAAACAGATAGCATGTGTTGTTCATAAGGAACCCCATCCACCGCCACCTGGAGTTAAAATCTGAAGAATTTCCCCAGCTTGCACCTCAACTGTGTTTTTCCCTCCGAGATATACCTTGCGTTTGTCCTTAGTAATAAGGTAATTAGCTCCTCTAGCTCCATCTTTTCCGCCCTTTAGCCCTCTTGGGGCAAGTACACGCCTTTCCGATAGAATACTAACAACAACAGGGCGTCTGAATTCTATTTCCCTAACAATTCCATCACCTCCTCTATGAACTCCAGCACCGCCACTGTTCTCCCTTAATCCAAATCTATGTAATAGAACTGGATATCTCTGCTCAAATATCTCAGGATCAGTCATACGAGTATTAGTCATGTGGCACTGCACCCCACTAGTACCAGTCCAGCTGGGGCCAGCACCACTTCCACCTCCAATTGTCTCATAGTAGCCAAAAGTATCATCCCCAAAGGTTAAATTATTCATGCAACCCTGTGAACAAGCACAAGCTTGAAAGGCTGTAAGAACAACATCAGTTATCCTTTGTGATGTTAAAACATTACCACCAACCACCGCAGCCTTATCACTTGGAGAGAGAAAACAACCTGGAGGAATATATATCTTTACAGGAGCCAAGCATCCCTGATTAAGAGGAATATCAACATTCACCAAACAGCGCAGACAGTAAATGACAGCAGCAGCTGTAACTGCCTCAGGGGAATTCCAATTCCCATAAACTTCTGGGCTTGTCCCAGAAAAATCAAAAAGTGCTTCTCCTGACTGCCCATCAATTGTGAGTTTCAAATGTATGATGGACCCATCATCCATGGAATCTTCTTCTTCAATGATCACCGAATCTCCTTCAACTTTAGCAGACTCAGAGGAAACTTTAGCAGCAACAGACTTGAGCATTTCTCTCACTGCACCTTCAGCATTAACCTGGACATGTTTCATGTATGACTGAACAGTTTCCAGACCATATTGCTCAATAAGCTCCTTAATAAGTGAAATCCCTCTTTGGTTTGCAGCTATTTGTGCATGCAGATCTGATAAATTATCTTGAAGCCTGCGTGTCCCAGGGATCTTATGAGCTGATTCATCAGCAGATGGAAATAGGAGAAGTTGGCTGATACCTTCTTCTTGAAAGTCCCCCTTTTCCACAAGCTTGAATGCTTTGATTGCGGCTCCTTCCTCCCATATGGACTTCGAGAATGGCGGCATGCTTCCAGGAGTAATTCCTCCAATCTCTGCATGATGCCCTCTACTTGCAACAAAGAATACCAGTTTCCCCTTATCAAAAACAGGAGTAACAACAGTTATATCTGGCAGATGGCTGCCTCCAGCACAAGGATGATTTGTAACAAGAACATCGCCTTCATTCAAATTGTCACCCCAGTAATTCAGTTGCCACCTGACTGTGCTGGACATAGCCCCTAAATGCACAGGAACATGAGGAGCATTTGCAACTAGACCACCATCAGGACCAAAAAGAGCACAAGAGAAATCCAATCTTTCTTTAATATTTGTTGATATTGAAGTTCGCTGTAGGGTGCGTCCCATCTGTTCAGCTATCCCCATAAATCTATGATTGAATATCGAGAGTTGCACAACATCTGCAACTTCTTTTGCTACTTGCACTACATTATGGATTGACTCTATCTCAATCTTTATGTTGCCATATTTTGTAATAATAGCCTTACAGCTAGGTTCTACTATGACAGTACTATTACCATTCATGATTACAGCAGGACCACAGATGACATGACCATATACCAAATTTTCCAGCCTGAACAGAGGTGTATCGTGCCAGCCATTCCCAAAATAAACCTTATATCGACCTTCAATTTTTGGTGTCCCTGAACCAGGCTCTAGAGCTTGGGGCTTAAGTATGTTAGTGACTCCAATACCACGAACTCTCACATCACATATCAGGATATTCCTGTTTTGGAGTTTAAATCCATATTCCTGTTGAAATAAGTTAACAAACTCAACAGCGTAATCTCCTCTAGATCCATTTTCATTTATAGGGCACTTTACCATAATTGCAGTGTCTGTTCCCTCATATCTTAGATTTAGATATGTTTCAGTTGTAATATTTTCCTCTTTAAAACCTTGCACTAGCAGCTTCTTTTTTACACGTTTCAATAGAGTTGCTTCTCTGTTAGAGGCCTCCAACACAGATTCAGGACCATAAACAGCAGAATATGGTTCCTGTTCTTCCTCCACAACATCTGCCATTCCCATCCCATATGCACTTAAAATCCCACAAAACTTGTGAATTAGTACCTCTTTCATGCCCAAGGATCTGGCAATAGCACAGGCATGTTGGGGTCCAGCACCTCCAAAGCAAGCAAGAGCATGATTCTTTGTCTCGTGACCTTTCATCTCAGTCAATTGTCGAATAGGGCGGCACATGGTCTCATTTGCAACATTAACAAATCCCTGAGCAATTTCCTCCACCGTCATATCCTTTGCTGCTGGATCCTGATTCTTTCTGTAGAAATTGATTTGTTTTGCAAGTTTCTCAAACTCAACTCTAGTTGCATTGATATCTAATGGCTGATCTTCACTTGGGCCAAAGATTGACGGGAAATAATCAGGAATGACATATCCTAGGATAAGATTTGCATCGGTAACAGCCAGTTCCCCTCCCTTACGATAACAAACAGGTCCTGGATGGGCACCAACTGATTCTGGACCCACCCTGAAAGCTCCAAATTGGAATTTTAGTTTTGATCCACCGCCAGCAGCTACTGTGTTAATCTCAAGCTGAGGTGCTTGAATTATTGCTCCAGAAATTTGGGTTTCTATAACATGTTCATAACTGCCAGCATAACGGCTCACATCAGTAGATGTACCACCCATGTCAAAGCCAATAAGGGGCTTTTCTGTCTCAAGCCCAAAGAGTGTCTGTGAGTATCCAACAACTCCACCTGCAGGACCAGATAAAACAGCTTTATGACCAGAAAATCTACTTTCTGGGGCCAATCCACCATCTGATTGCATAAACAAAACATTCAGTTTAGATAGACCCTCATCAAACTTAGATATAAATCCTTTTAAATACTCTTTAATAACTGGAGTCAGGTAGGCGTCCACGCATGCGGTGAAACCCCGAGGGACAGCTCGAACCATGGGAGTCAAAGCAGACGACAAAGACACGTGTTTAAATCCCAAACTCATTGCCAACTTTTCAACTGATATCTCATGGTGTGGGTAAGTGTATGAATGTAGTAAAACTACCGCTAAGCAGGTAATGCCTTTTTCCAGTAGACCCTTGAGCAAAGGTTTTAAAGCTTCCTCATTAAGTGGCTTCACAACCCTGACAAGCTCACCTGAAATACCCTGAACTATTGATGCAGAAGAATCTACCTTTACGTCCTTGGCAAGAACAAGCTCAACTCTCTCATCAATTTCCACAACCTCTTCATAAAGATTTGATGGTTTTGATACAGTGAGGTCAAAGATATTTGGGCGGGCCTGGTTACCAATCTGCAGCAAATCCTTGAAGCCTTGGGTCACACAGAGTGCAATTTTTTCCCCTTTCCTTTCTAACAATGCATTTGTTGCCACTGTTGTTCCCATCCTTACCCATTCAATCTTATCCGTGGGGACCTTTGAACTTCGAGGAATCTTTTGTCCAGTAAATTCTTCTAGAATCCTTCTAATTCCTTCTACTGGGGCATCATCATAGTTAGCTGGGTCTACAGACAGCAGCTTCATTACTCGCCCTTCAGATCTACCAGGAATTTCGGCATACACATCAGTGAATGTGCCCCCTCTATCAATGCAAAATCTGAGCTTCCCTCCATCGACACTCCCCATTAGTTATCACCTGAGAAATAATAGTATACAAAAGATTTAAGCAAGCTTGTTGGTCTATCCCAGGATGACTTTCAGGTATAGCAGCCTGTCAAATGTAAAAGAGAAATAAAGGGAGAGAATATACACTACAACTAAGAATCAAATTCTCAAGCGTATATGATGCTGCACATGGATGTTTGTCTGCATGTCTAGGGATTAGGGAATTATAGATTATCAAAAAGCAAAATAACATAACATGAAAAGTCCTTGAATCTCCATACAACACAGGATAAACTACACATATAGGCACTCTGGAACTATAGAAGAAATGATTTAGATGTCAAAACTATGGCAAAGCCACAAGATTGACAATGAAAGAAACATTATACCTAGCTAAGTCTAGCTTATAAAACATTTCCAGCTCTAGTGGTGCTAGTTAAGTACCAGAACACCTACACATGATCTCTGTATCATTTGAGCCCTATAAGCCCCAAAGCCATTCTTAGTTTGTACCATTGAATTCTTCACCTCCTATTTATAAACCTAATCCAGTAAAAATGTCATAAAAATTTACATAAAAACCTTTAAGCGAATTAAGCTAGTACTAAACCTCACATCAAAGCTAATAAGCATGACTGAGTTTCAAATCCCTGAAAATCCAAATCACAATTTTTTTTATGATATCTTGCATAGTTTTATTGGTCTGAATTCATGTGAAGTAGCTCCATGTAAATTCAACTTTATTTCTCCACCTTATTCTCTTTTTCCCCCTTGCCAATGTTTTCTTTACAGAGCCATTATGCTAATTTTTCTTCGTTTGTTTTCTCCTCTTTTTTCCCATCCTTTCCCTCTTTCTTTTCTACACTGTTTATTTCCTTCTTAATTGTTAAATTTTTTCTTTGTCCTTCTTAATTGTTCAATTTTTTTTTCTTTTTCCTTCTTAATGGTTCAATTCATCTTTCACTATTCTCTCGAACCACTTTCTGTTCTGTGTTTATGGTTGCAGAGGTCACAACAGCTACCTACCTCACTTACAGAGTGATGCCCTCAAATAAATGCAGAGATCACACGCCCGAAGTCCAAAGGACTCCTAAACAACATGTAAATGAGTAGAAATAATGATATGTGAATAAATGCATACCTGCGAAGAGAAGAAGCTGAGTGCACAGGCATAAAATTTTAGCACCACACTTAAAATTATTAAGCCTCAATTGCTATGGAATTGACTGAATAGTTCTGCTTATAAAACAAATGAACAACCCTTATGGAAACGTTTCAGAAGTTTCATCTGGGATTTATTAAATGGGCCTTTCATATATAATAATGGTAAAAGGAAAGAACATGCAAAAGTGTAATACGTTCTTAGTTCCTGGGAAAGTTCAATGAAGCTCTCCTACAATTATTGCCAATAACTGTATGTTGACAAAATGTGGTCAATTGAATACTGTATAGTATTAATACAATATTCAGCGCCAAAAGTAAGTAAACAACCGAGCCTCCCCATCCCACTCCAATCCCGATACCTAATGTAAAATGAAGACGAAGAACAAGGTCCGAATAGGCACAGCATAGAAACTACAGAAGTATTTGAGGGCATCACTCTACCATTTGAACATACAAAATCCATGTACCATAAAATTGAGTAAAAGGGCCATGAATTCTCAATAACATAAGCCGAAGTTCTACTCAACGCCACGAAATTTTTTGGTCGATTCTATTTCAAGCGTATCAGCATAGAGAGAAACAAACATACACAGAGCACGAAGTAGCCATCCAATTTATACAGATAATACCGAGTATGACGACTTTCGACCCAAAACATATGATGGGAAAAACATGAAAACTCTAACAGCAGTTCCACAGCCAAAATCTTCTATCCGGTGAGGACTATATACAAACTAATTGATATCCCATTATCAAGGACTGAATTAAAGAAGAAAATTGAGTGTTAGGGTACCTGAAAATATATGAAAATGGAAAAGGAGATTGGGAATGATAGCGAGGGCCCGCAATTGGGTTGTCAACTGAGGCGGGAGTGTCTCGACTCTTGAGAGATCCAGAAAGGTTTTGATTCTCCACGTAATTATTATAAGAATAATTACCATCACTCCCACAACTTTGTCATAATTATAAATATTTTTTTATAATATAAAAAATTAATATAATACTTCTAAATTTTGTTTTTATCAGCTGCCATTGAAACAAAAGGAAATCACTTCCGGGCCGGGGGAGTTCCGCCGAGAGCTTTTTCGGTGATTAAAGGCTATCATCAATTGGCACCACAAGGCCACGAGCTGTCTGTCTTATTCCTCTGTATCTTTCCGTCTTGTTGTGGTCTATGTTGAATTGTTGATGTCTGATTAAAACAAGACTTTGCCGGACCATTCCAGTCTCTCCCTCTATCCAATCAGTGATGCTGTCTTTGTCTAACCTTCGTGCTTCTTTTTAAACTTCCTTTCGTCTCGCATAATTAACTTGATACTTACTATCTAATGAATATTAATAGTTAAATTTTATGAAATTTGATATTATTAATAAAAAATTAAATAAAAGTTCATATTTACCATCGATTAACTTATTACATGTCAAATAAATATTTTTATTATTAAATTATTTTTATACATTCACACCTTAATAGATGTGAGGAGATATAACTTCGTTATTATAAGGATAGTTCAATTACAAAAGATTTATTTGACCTGCAATAAGCCAATTGAGTGTAAATATTAAAATTTATTCATATTTTAATATCAACAAATTTAGTGAATTTTAACTGACGAATAATCTATTTATTATACAAAAACAGACATATTTTCCCAACTCATCAAATTAAATAGAGAGCTAGTACATGGAGATCATCGAAATATTTTCCCAACTCATCAAAATAATAGTCATAAAAAATTCTGAGCGTTTAGTTTTACCGTGTATATGATTTCTCCAAATAGTATAGTCTTATTAATGGGAGGCTAAACATTTATCTCATCCAAGAGAGAAAGAAAAATTTTAATACTTTTTTAATAAAAGTTCAGGTTTTTGTTCAATTTATTTGTCCAAAACTTTATTAAATCTCTATTTTGGAGTGCTTTTTACGTCCTAAAGTATGAAAAGATCTTCTTAAGTTTATAAAATATTTTAATATACTTTTCAAAAACTAGCAACTATCACGCGTATAAAAAAATTACTATTAAATAGAAAATTAATCTTTAAAATTAAACATTTGTATGTTTTGTTCACTTATTATTATACATGATTTTAATTAAAATCATTAATTCAGAAGGAAAAATACTAAACTATAAAAGACTATCCGGTGTTATCACAAAAATATTTAGTTAAAAGCTTAAATCCTTATTTTGGATTTTTGATACGTAACATTGATTTAATAGGAATTGATTACTTTTTGTTTGCATTTTTTTTTATGTTCGATGTTATTTTATTACTCCATATTATATTTTGAATTTTTTATATTTAAAATTATTAATTTTTAATGATGTTAATAATTGTTTTGGATTTAATAAAATATATCCGAAGAATCAGTTCTTATATTGTGAGATCCCATATATGTTAATCATATTTTACCATAAATTATTTGAAGTGCATTTTAATTTTTTTTTCATGATACTATTTACATACTTATTTAATTTCATACTTTCACATTTTCGTATACAAAATATTATATTTTACCTTTGTGTTGTTACTTTTGATTTCATAATTTAAATTTCATTCTTGGTTTTATTCTTAGGAGTCTATTTCGTGTCATCTATTCTTGTTTCATAATATATCTTGTTATTATGCTCTTTTTATATTATAAAACAGAGTTAATAAGATTTTTGTACTGTACTTTTCAGAGATTTGCACTTTTGATAACTTACTTTCACCTTCAGTACTTTACTTTTTGAGATAGTAGCAGTTTTGGTTCTAAAATTTTTTCATTGGGAGCATTTTAGGTGCTATAATTTTTAAGGAAAGTAGAAATAGTACCACCATTGTTCATTGGTCAACCCCAATTTGCTTTCAAAATAAAATTAAGTCTTTATAAATCCATATCTTGTTTTGATTATCTTGTTAATGGATTTTTCAAACATTCGATTTTACGAATTTCCTCCAACTACACTATTGCAACAGATGATTCTCAAGTACTTGGTTCATTCGACAATAAACAATAAGACTCTATTAAGTTGAGTGCTCTGCAGAATGAACTTTTGGGACCATCAAAATAATGAAGGTATTAAAAAAAAAAACACTTTGATGCCATCCCAAGTCACTGGACACTGATCATCTTCATGAGATGAATGCACAACAATCAATTTTGTTAATATTGCTGGAGCTCCAAGGATGAAGTGCTTCTCCATGCCGGTAAATATATGCTTATTTCATTTGTTACTTTTCAAGTAATCAGTAGATACACCTTTGACAATAGAGAATAGGAGTGTAAACACATATTTATAGTAGTACAGAATAGGTATAAATTGTCTATTACTTGAGAACTGCCGGATTTGTTGCATTGCATTGTAGCCTTCAAGATAGAGTCGGCCAGGTGTTGTAGAGCTCATACGCGCTCATAAGATAGACTTGCCTGATTTGGCTCATAAACCAGCGGTGTGTCTGCATATTTCCATGTGCTTTTCATGAAAACATTTCTCTCTCCCTTAACCGCATCAGCCAAATCACTGAGTTCAGTCATCTCTTCTTGTGTTAACTTCACAGATAAAGCTCCAATATTTTCATTGAAATGTTCAACCTTGGTGGTACCAGGTATGGGGGACACATCATCTCCTTGGTGATGAACCCAAGCCAATGATAGTTGAGATGGGGTGCACCCTTTCCTTGCAGCCATTTCACTAATTCGTTCATATACCACCTTGTTACTTTCAAAATTTTCAGGCTGGAACCTTGGGAAAACCTACAAAAATTTTGACATACTTTATTAGCATACAAATGAAACCAGTGTTGGTATCATCTTGGTTAAGTAACAACATTCGTCCATACAAAATCGTTCATGCAAAATACTCTTGGAACAACAGCCTCATGAACCATAAGGAACAAAGATATTTGGACCATCTGAAGGGGCCCCTGCCTTTACCATGTCCATGAAAACTTGAACAAGTAACTTTGTTACAGCATAACATCGAACACACATGAATTAATGACCAGTCAAGAATTGGACCTGAACATCAAATGGCCAATCAAGAAACACCAGATAGTGCAGCATCACCTAGATGTCAATCCTAACTCCAATTGAGATCATGATGACCATCAACTAAATAATTGGAAAGTGTACAACATATAGCTGAGAGTTGCAGTGAACTGATTTCATATAGCTGAGAGTTGCAGGGAACTAACTCAAATCAGACAGTTATAATAAAGGGAGCCTAATACCAACCTAATAAGAGCTTTCGTACAACTTAAATTATGATTCGATTTGCTATGCATTTCTTGTATGACAAATAGATCTATCATCCTTTTCAGGTATGGTATGTTGAGATCTTTGTGTCCATCAAGAAAAAATGACTAGTGGTTTCTTTGACATCCACAACAGATCCTCCAGAGTTCTACTAGTGGTTCTTCTCAGAATAGCTAATTAGATTTATAAGGAGAAACTCTCTTTAAAGCGAAAGACTGCATTAATCGGTCATTAATATTGGAGTCGCATAAATTTACACCTTCATATTCTTTTAACTCTGTCTATCTTATCAATTGATGAGAAGTCACAGCCTTATCTCTATAAAGTGGAAAATTGCAAGTTATACTGACTCCCCTGTTACATAGTCAAAATACAGAAACCACCCTTCTTGTGAAGTTTGAACATTTACACTGATACATCCTATCAGTCAAAATCAGGGCCTGGAAGACTAGAATGACTTATTTGGCACTCCATTGAGAGCCAAAAAATAGTGACCAAAATGATACAAAGAGTGAAGACACCCTACAATAAAAGATAATACTTGCGACAAGTATCAAATGACAATCTTAAAGATATAATTACCTTTGCCTTAACCCTCAACCAATTTCTGACGCAAAAATATTTTAGCTCGGCAACTTAAAAAAATTGAAGGTGAACAAACTGAAGAAGTTAGGAATAGGCACCGGCGCAAGTGAGATTAAGCAAATAAATGAAGAAAAAGAGTTACTTAATATGCACAAAAATTGAATTCTTGTCTTCTGAGTGGACTTACAAAAGTGCTGATATGCACCAACCTTACGACTGTCACCCTCTACCAGATTCTGTACCAACTTGGGACCTGATGAAAGGAAACCCTTACCAAGTGGAGTGTATGGAACGATCCCAATACCAAGTTCCCTGAAATCATATGAAAAGCAAACACAGAATATTACTATTTTCTCAAAACATATAAATTGGAGAAAGCTTCCTACCTGCATGTAGGAATTAGTTCTTCTTCCACATCTCTTGCCCACAATGACCATTCGATCTGAATAGCAGCTATAGGATGAACAGTGTGAGCCCTTTTGAGTGTTGAAACAGAGGGCTCCGAGAGGCCAACATACTTTATTTTCCCTTCTTCAACCAATTTCTTTAGTTCTCCCATCTTGGCAAGGATGAGACAATATAAGATATAGTAATAACCCCAATAGAAACCAAGAGAATGGGCACGGAATAGAGAAACCAAATATGACTACATACTTGAACCACCAAATATATTTACAAGTTGTCTCACTGATAGATACAGTTCCATTCTGTACTACACTATCCTTATGCATGAGTTGTATGTATAGAGCTGAACTTGTTTGAGAAGTGGGAACCACTAACAAAAATTGAGATCATAGAGCAGTGGGAAAAGAAACAACCAGGTTCATGTCCCACAATCTGATACTGTACTTGTCAATCACAAACTGAATGTTTTTCCAAATACATTTGAGGTCAGCTAGTCTTGTTAATCAGTTCCTATATATAACACAAATGATAAAGTATCACAGGCATCAGAAAGCATAATATTTGTTTCCAGAAAATCAGAGGATGAAACCAAGTAATGAAAACACCACTCCTTGCATTACACAATCACAAAAATGGCAGCATTATTCTTGTGAACAGAGCTGCAATTCAGACAGAACTCATAATTAGAATAACTTGGGTCTAATTAAACTATATTTCCATAGAAATGGTTTACTCTCTCTACAAAATTTTCAGCCGCGGTTGCAATAAGAAAACTTAGATTGTTATTTATACAGAAATATGCTCTCGATCTCTGTTTTTGTATCTTTCTTCCCCACATCATACATATATATAGACACCATATACACAGGAAAGAACAAAGATCCATAAAATCTACAGTTGTTGGTGATTTTGGTGTCTGCTACATTGCGAGATCTTCATCTTTCAAGTAAAACTAAACTTTGATCAGTCGGATCATAACTTTTCAAAGAAAAAAGACAAGGAAAATGCAAAACTATCTTCAGAAGTAAACAATCTTAATCAGAAGCACATACAGCAGCTTGTAGACTAAAATTACAAGTACACCTTAGTCACAGAATATACAATCAAGCATAACACTGAATGCAGTTCCAGAATAACGTTTCTGTTGAAGAGTACTCACCGTGACTTCAATGGGTACACGAGTGTCAATCCGATGAGCATAATAGAGATCAATGCAGTCAACATCAAGGCGCTTCAAGCTTGCCTCACATGCAGTCCTCACATATGCCGGTTCGCCATGTACTTCCATCTTTCCATCCTTCAGTATTACCCCAAACTTGGTAGCTATTTGCACTTTTTCTCTCATGCCTCCTTTCATAGCCTGCACTGGTTACAACTACTAGTAAGTCAGAGTTTGAGTTCACATAGTCAAACCACAAGTACATTAGAGAGGAAATCATATATTTTAAGGCAAATTATGCTTTGCTAAGAAAGAAACTAAGTAAAAGCTGTAAATACACTCTAAAACAGGAACATTCATCAGGTAAAACTGAACTAAAATGACAATCAGTAAGCAAAACTGCCACTCCAAATACGGAACAGAGTTTGGTATTTCAGTTTACTGATACTTTTTTGAAGATATTGCTATAAAAATTTAACTAAACCATAGTTGCATTTGCTATTTGCTATTTTTTTAGTTTTGATTATTTAGAAAAATAACCAAAATATACAGTAAAAGCATAAATATAAAGAATATAAAATATTGAAATACAGAACAAATATGAATTAGTACAGCATTTTATAAGGCTTAGTATACTGAAAAACGAAAAATTAAAACCGAGTTGAAGACTCAAATTGTGAATGTACGCATAAGAGAGCCATGTGAGCTGAAATGAAGCTTTGAAACACGTCCACTAATAAGCTGTGAATGGGTATGGTAAAGTGCAAGTTGTAATACTCCCTCGTTTCTTATACGACGACTATGATTAGCCACTTAATTATATTTGTTAATTTATCAAAAAGAACCACCTCACTCCCACTGGCAGATTAATGAATTAATCGTGAGGAAGTCAATTAAAATAGAAAATACATTACCAGTAATCTCGAGCAAATTTATCAGGTGATTAAAATAGAAAATACATTACCAGTAATCTCGAGCAAATTATATCAACCTGATAAATTTGAAAAGGAAGGTCAAATCTCTTCATTAGTCCATCATCTTTACTTTCCATCTTATTGTTCTCTTACCTCTCAATGCATTATAATAGTCCACCATCTTTTATATGTTCCCTTACAATTAATATCAAATTAAGCATATATACTCAATGAATTCGTCATGAAATTGTAGCAACAATTAAACAAACTAACATAACATAGTAAATAGGCTAATATGTAAAACCAAAAGTTACAATATGTATATTAGTGCAGGATTATAAGCTTCACTCCGTTCTCGTGACAAAATAACTGACCCTTTCGCTTGGATGCTTAGAATTCAATCTTTACAACTTCACGAAAAACCCTTCTCAATTATGGATATATAATACTCATTCAACTTGATAAATAATCTATACATGAAAAAGGAAGATTTTCTAAGTCAAATTCAAAAGCTTCAACCTCACTACTAAACATTCAGTAAAAGCATTTCTAGTTGCTAAATAGGAAGCGAAGGAGAGTAGCAGGAAAACAAACCTTTCCGAGGAGAATCTCATTGGTATGAGGACCATAGACGTCGGAGGTGTCGAGAAATGTGACGCCGGAGTTGATAGCGTGGTGGATGAGTTCGATCATTTCGGGCTCGGGCTTTCGCGGGGCGTAGCTGGTTGACATGCCCAGACACCCCAACCCTTGTTTCGACACCTCAAGGCCCTGAGAACCCAGCTTGATTCTCGGCACATTCACTCCCGTTTGAGACGCAATGATTTTGAACTGAATTGTAACTGATGAACGAAAAGAGAAACGGGGAAGGCAGTTAAGTGGCGGAGAGAGTAGAAAGTTGTGTTTCGACATGTATTGTATGGCCATTGCGCGTAAATGAACAAACAACACGTGCTTCCTTTACCCAAATATATATTGTACTAGCACGTGCTTATTTACAAATTAAATAAAATAAAAGGATGCTAGCGCATACCACGGGCTGCGTACGAATTAGGACAAAATGCATAAAACTCCTCTATGTTTTAAAAAGTTTGCAAAAAGTACCTCCCTGTTTTCAGAATAGGCTAAAATCTCCCTCCTGTTTTGTTTTAGTCACCAAAAAACCCCTATTCTGTCAGCAACTAACGGGAAGTGAAGAAGACGCGCGTCTGCTGCGTTTGATGGTCTTTTTCTTCGATTTAGGTTGATATTTAATAATTTTTTGGACCAAAATACCCTCCATGGGTCTATATAACACAGAAAGGGGTTTTTTGTTTGTTTTGTGTATTTCTTTTGTCATTTCTCACCTTAAAAAATAAATTAAATTTTGACATATTAAATTTAAATTGAAATATTAAATTAAATTATATTTAAATTCAAATAATTTTGTAATTATTAATTATTAAATCTAACTATTATTTTTAATTAATTAAAATATATATTTAATTACAATAATTATTATTATAATTACTATTAATTAGCCAAAATATTTAATTATATAATTATCTAAAATATTATTAATTAACTAAAATATATTTTAACTAATATAATTAAAATTAATTAAAAAATTAAAAAAAAAAAGAAAATTTGGTATTTCGCCCATTTTCGCCGGAAACTTCGAAACAAGTTTCCGGCGCCGTCCGGAAGAATTTCCGACTCCCAATGGTACCATTAGAATTCTCTCTTCAAGACGAACATTTTCATACCTTCAATTTGAGTTTTCGTCGA
>NC_026147.1:18637158-18661210 GCF_000512975.1 Sesamum indicum
GAAGGGGGGTGGGGGGGGGGGGGGTAAAGGGGGAGTTAGGTGGGGTAGTTAGTTATTTTTTTTAATATATAATAATAATATATTATTAAAAAATTTAAATTATTTATATATAATATAAATTAAATAATATGTTGAATATAGACAATTTATTTTTTTAAAATCTAAGGGATGAGATTAATTGATTAGATCTAACGATCAATATTTGATAAAAAAAGATCCAACGGTCACTAAAATAAGAAATAATATATATTAAGTAAGGGTATAACGGTTATTTTCTAAAAAATTAACACCGTTAGTTGGATTTAACGGAGAGGGGGCGATTGAGCTGAGTTTTACAAAACACATGGGAGCTTTTAGCCTATTCTGAAAACAGGAAGGTGCTTTTTGCAAACTTTGTAAAACACAGGAGGATTTTATGCATTTTGTCCGTACGAATTAAATTAATTAATAATTAAAATATATTTAATAATTTTTTTTCCATAAAAATCCAATGAAGGAGATGCTTATAAATTAATAATTCAAAAAAATTGGATAAATTGTATAACATCCATATGTGTTTTCAAAATCTAGTTAAAATTCTCATGTTAAGAGAGTGTGTGATACTTGTCAATGATCTGTATGGGTACATTTGTGATAGTGTTATATTTATCTCTTAAGACATGAAAGGTAGGAACGGTTCCTCGTTCATGCTCTTAGTCTCACGCACCTCTAATGAATTGATCATCTCATCTATCTTATTGAGCTTTGGATTAGTTAAGCAGAATAAGGTTTGGAAACACCCTAAAATCACCCGTTGAATGTCCTCATTTTCGATTACTAGTGTCTCCTAGTCATCCCTTAAGTGTTGTATTTCATTTCTTCACTGGCGTTCACTCATTAGTGCGTGAAAAATCCATGTTCCTATTTTCTTCTCGTAATCACTGAACCTTACCCTTTTATTTAATAGTAACTTTATCATAAGTGCATCGCATGTGATGGTGCTAGTTTTTTATAAGTATATTAAAATATTTTATAAACTTGGGAACATCTAAGCTGAGTTCTCTGCAGACTGACCTTCTGGGACCATCAAAACAATGTTTTCAAAAAAATATTGATGCCATCCCAAGTCACTGAACATTCATCATCTTCATGAGATGAATGCACAACAATCAATTCCGTTAACATTGCTGGAGCTCCAAGGATGAAGTGCTTCTCCATGCCACTAAACATATGCTAATTTCATCAGTTACTTTTTAAGCAATCAGTAGCACACCTTTGATAATAGAGAATAGGAGTAGAAACACACATTTAGTAGTTCAGAGCAGGTATAAATTGTCTATTACTTGAGTACTGCAGGATTTACTCCATTGTAATGTAGCCTTCAATATAGACTCGGGCAGGTGTTCTGATGCGTACCACAGATAGAGCTCATACACGCTCATAAGATAGAATTGGCTGATTTGGCTCATAAACCAGCGGCGTGTCTGCGTATTTCCATGTGCTTTTCATGAAAACATTTCTCTCTCCCTTAACAGCAGCAGCCAAATCACCGAGTTCAGTCATCTCTTCTTGTGTTAACTTCACAGATAAAGCTCCAATATTTTCATTGAAGTGTTCAACCTTGGTGGTACCAGGTATGGGGGACACATCATCTCCTTGGTGATGAACCCAAGCCAATGATAGTTGAGATGGGGTGCAGCCTTTTCTTGCAGCCATTCCGCTAATCCGTTCATATACCGCCTTGTTATTTTCAACATGTTCAGGCTGGAACCTTGGGAAAACCTACAAAAAATTGACATGCCATATTAGCATACAAATGAAACCAGTGTTGGTATCGTCATGGTTGAAGTAACAACATTCATCCATACAAAATCTTTCATGCAAAAATACTTTTGGAACCAGAGCCTCATGAACCATAAGGAACAAAGATATTTGGACCATGTGAAAGAGAACCATGACTACCTTTACTATGTCCATAAAAACTGAACAATAAACATTGGTACAGCATAACATCGAACAGACATGAATAAATGACCAGCCAAGAATTGGAAACTGAACATCAAATGGCCAATCAAGAAATAGTGACAGTGCAGCATGACCTAGATGTCATGTATCGTGTCATCTTGAAGTACCGAAGTTGTAGTGTTATCCATCATGATGTCAATCCTAACTCCAACTGAAATCATGATGACCAACAGCTAACTAATTGGAAAGTGTGCAACATATAGTTCAGAGTTGAATTTAGCTGATTTCATATGAAACCTAAATGATGGTAAATAGAGCTGTAGGTAAAATTAACTCAAATCAGACAGTTATAATAAAGGCAGGGCTTACGAACCTCATAAGAGCTTTTGTACAACTTAAATTATGAACGGATTGCTATGTTTTTCTTGTATGACAAATGGATCTATCATCCTTTTCAGGTCTAGTATGTTGATCTTTGCGTCCATCAAGAAAAAATGACTAGTGGTTTCTTTGACATCCAAAATAGATCCTCCAGAGTTCTACTAGTGGTTCTTCTCAAAATAGCTAATTAGATTTATATGGAGATACTCTCATAAAAGTGAAAGAACGCATTAATTGGACTAATATATGGATTCGCATAAATTTATACGTTCATATTTTTTTAACTCTATCTTATCAATTGATGATAAGATGGACTAAGTCACAACCTTATCTCTATAAAGTGGAAAATGGGAAGTTATACTCACGCCATTGTTACATAGTCAAAATACAGAAACCACCCTTCTATTTTGAAGTTTGAACATTATCAGTTAAAATATGGGCCTGGAGGACTAGAATGACTTATTTGGCACTCCATTGAGAGCCCAAAAAATAGTGACCAAAATAAGACAAAGAGTGCAGACACCCTACAGTAAAAGATAATACTTGTGACAATTATCAAATTTCAATCTTAAAGATATAATTACCGTTGCCTTAACCCTCAACCAATTTCTGACCCAAAAATATTTTAGCTCAACAATTTAAAAAAAAATGAAGGTGAACAAACTGAAGAAGTTAGTAGGTACTGGTGCAAGTGAGAGTAAGAAAATAAATGAAGAAAAAGAGTTACTCTATATGCACAAAAAAAAAATTGAATTAGTGTCTTCTGAGTGGACTTGCAAAAGTGCTGATATGTACCAACCTTACGATAGTCACTCTCTTCCAAATTCTGTATCAACTTGGGACCTGATGAAAGGAAACCCTTACCAAGTGGACTGTATGGAACGATCCCAATACCAAGTTCCCTGAAATATGAAAAGCAGAACACAGAATATTACTGTTTTCTGAAACATATAAATTGGAGAACGCTTCCTACCTGCATGCAGGAATTAGTTCTTCTTCCACATCTCTTGCCCACAATGACCATTCAATCTGAATAGCAGTTATAGGATGAACAGCGTGAGCCCTTCTGAGTGTTGAAACAGAGGGCTCCGAGAGGCCAACATACTTTATTTTCCCTTCTTCAACCAATTTCTTCAGTTCTCCCATCTTGGCAAGCATGGGACAATATAAGATATTAGTAATAACCCTAGTAGGAGCCAAGAAAATGGGCACAGAATAGATGAGAAACCAAATATGACTGCATACTTGAACCACCAAATATAATTACAAGTTGACTCACTGATAGATACAGTTCAATATTGTGCTACACTATCCTTATGCATGACCAGACAGCATACAGGTTGATAAAGTATGTAAAGAGCTGAACTTGTTTGAGAAGTGGGAATCACTAACAAACATTGAGATCCTAAAGCAGTGGGAAAAGAAATAACCAGGTTGCGTCCCACAATACGGTGCCATAATTGTCAAACACACACTTAATGTTTTGTCGAATACATTTGAGGTTCAGCTAGTCTTGTTAATCAGTTCCTAATATATAACAAATAATAAAGTATCACAGGCATCAGAAAGCATAATATTTGTTTCCAGAAAATGAGAGGATGAAAGCAAGGAATGAAAACACCACTCCTTGCATTACAATTACAAAAGCGGCAGCATTATTCTAGTGAACAGATCTGCAATTCAGACAGAATTCATAATTAGAATAACTTGTGTCTATATATAGTTTTGCATAGAATGGTTTATTTCTCTCTACAAAATTTCAGCCGTCGTTGCTATAAGAGAACTTAGATTGTTTTTTATACAGAGATATTCACATGATCTTTGTTTCCATATCTTTCTCCCTCAGATCATACATATATATAGACACCAAATACACAGGAAAGAACAAAGATCTATAAAATCTATAGTTGTTGGTGATTTTGGTGTCTGCTACATTGCAAGATGTTCATCTTTCGAGTAAAACTAAACTTTGATCAGTTGGATCAGAACTTTTCAAGGAAAGCAAAACTATCTTCAGCAGTAAACAATCTTCATCAGAAGCACATATAGCAGCTTGAAAAGTAAAATTACAAGTAGAACTAGTCACAGAATATGCAATCAAGCATAACACTGAATGCAGTTCCAGAATAACGTTTCCATTGAAGAGTACTCACCGTGACTTCAATGGGCACACGAGTGTCAATCCGATGAACATAATAGAGATCAATGCAGTCAACATCAAGGCGCTTCAAGCTTCCCTCACATGCAGCCCTCACATATGCTGGTTCGCCATGTACTTCCATCTTTCCATCCTTCAGTATTACCCCAAACTTGGTAGCTATTTGCACTTTTTCTCTCATGCCTCCTTTCATAGCCTGCACGGTTACAACTACTAGTAAGTCAGAGTTCGAGTTCACCATAGTCAAACCACAGGTACATTAGAGAGGGAAATCATATATTTTAAGGCAAATTATGCTTTGCTAAGAAAGAAACTAAGTAAAAATTGTAAATACACTCCAAAACAGGGATATTCATAAGGTAAAACAGAACTAAAATGATAATCAGTAAGCAAAACTGCCACTCTAAATACAGAACAGAGTTTGGTATTTCAGCTTACTCATACTTTTTTGAAGAAAAGATAATAAGTATTGCTATAAAAATTTAATTAAACCATAGTTGCATTTGCTATTTGCTTTTCTAGTTTTGATTATTTAGAAAAATAACCAAAATATAAAATTAAAGCCTAAATATAAAGAATATAAAATATTTAAATACAGAACAAATATGAATTAGTACAGCATTCTATAAGGCTTAGTATACTGAAAAACGAAAAATTAAAACCGAGTTGAAGACTCAAATTGTGAATATACGCATAAGAGAGCCATGAGAGCAGAAATGAAGCTTTTGAAACACGTCCACTAATAAGCTCTGAATGGGTATGGTAAAGTGCAAGTTGTAATACTCCCTCGTTTCTTATACGACGAAATATGATTTGCCACTCAGTTTATAGTTGTTAAATTTATCAAAAGGACCACCTCGCTCCCACTGGCAGAATAACGAATTAATCGTCAGGAAGTCAATTAAAATAGAAAATACCTTACCAGTAATCTCGAGCAAATTATATCAACCTGATAAATTTTGAAAAGGAAGATCAAATCTCTTCATTAGTCCATCATCTTTACTTTTCATCTTCCTGGTCTCTTATCTCTCAAATGCATTATAATAGTCTATCATGTTTTATATGGTCCCTTATAATTAATATCAAATGAAGCAAATATACTCCATGAATTAGTCATGAAATTGTAGAACCATTAAACAAACTAACATAACAAAGTAAGTAGGCTAATATGTAAGACCAAAAGTTACAATATGTATATTAGAGCAGGATTATAAGCTTCACTCCATTCTAGCGACAATATAACTGACCCTTTCGCTTCGATACTTTAGAATTCAATCTTTACAACTAGAATTCATGACAAACCCTTCTCAATTATGGATACAAAATACTACATTAAACTTGATAAATAATTTATCCATCCAAAAGGAAGAATTTCTACATGAAATTCAAAAGCTTCAACCTCACCACTAAACATCCAGTATAGTATTTCCAGTTCCTAAATTGGAAGCGAAGGAGAGTGGCAGGAAAACGAACCTTGCCGATGAGAATCTCATTGGTATGGGGACCATAGAGGTCTGAGGTGTCGAGAAATGTGACGCCGGAGTTGATAGCGTGGTGAATGAGTTCGATCATTTCGGGCTCCGGCTTTCGCGGGGCGTAACTGGTTGACATGCCCAAACACCCCAAGCCTTGTTTCGACACCTCAAGGCCCTGCGAACCCAACTTGATTCTCGGCACATTCACTTCCATTTGAGGCGCAATGGTTTTGAACTGATGAACGAAAAGAGAACTGGGGAAGCCAATTAAGTGGTGGAGAGAGATAAAGGAGAGAGAGTATGTATTTGACGGCCATTGCGCGTAAATGAACGAAGAACACGTGTCTGCTTCCCCCAAATATACTTTGTACCACCATCTTCTTCTTTCAAATTAAATAAAACTAAATGTTAATTACAATGTCTACTATTCAAGTTTTGCGTTTAATGTAATTATATATAAATTTTTATAATTTAAAAAATATCTTTTTAATTAACAAATAAATTTATTGATATTAACACAAAGTTTAAAAAAAATTATATTATCGTATGTGATGAGGTATATTTTTTTTTTCTAAGAATAGTTTAGTACAAACAAAATTATTTGACTTGCAATAAATTAATAACCAACCAATTGCGGGTATATATCAATTTTCATTTAGTTTTTTTTTGTTAATATCAACAAATTCAGTGAATTTTGATTAATTAATAATTTATTTGTTAAACAAAAGCAAATTTAAGGTGTGGTAGATGAAATTTTTTAAACTACAGAACTTCTATGTATAACAATACCAAATTTCAGAAAAAGAGAATATAATTATTCCCAAAATATATTATAATATATCACTATAGATTATATTATTTTGTTAGAAGAATATAATTATGTCTCGTTCATCTTCCAATGATTGGAGCATCTCATCTATCTTATTGATTTTATTCCACACTTGCTTTGCTGTTTCAGCTGATGTTCTGTCCGGCTTAGCAGCCTGCAACCTCAAACCAAAACAACTTGTTTTTCCATGGGGTTTGATGTCCAGGTTGTGCTGATGGTTCGAATCATACTCCATGGAAATGCTGATGCTCATCCCGAGTTGGCACATGCCCCATCAACCCACAGCTTACCAGCTGTTCTTTGTTCTTCCACCCAATCTCCAAAAATTATCCTAAAATTGACTACACCACCCAAGTCCTATCACTCCAAGTAAAAGAGGTTTAAGAGATTCCAACTCCAACTTTATCACTGCTCTTTTAGCTCACATAGACATCGTGGCTGAACGTTGGGTAGTGCGTAATGGCCTTATCTCGGGAAAAGCTCATCATATCTCAGCTCTATGTTAAGTCTGACTCTGCATCTCTCATTCAACTCATGGACAAGAAGGTGAATCCTGCGAGGGAACTCACCCAGCTATGGTGTGTTTGACTGAGTTTGCTAGTCCGCAAATCAACTTTTGCTCTAGGCAACGACACTGATGACTAATTGGCGATGACAACAGCTTCTTGCCATTTTGGACATTTTGCTTAAAATAACTGTCCCCCTTTTCTGAAACCTTTCGTGGAGGCAAATTCGTGCAACTCCTATCAGGTAAAGTCGATTTTGCTGAAGTAATATATATCTAAGTTGTTTCTGTTAAACACACACACACATATATATGTATTATGAGATTAGGTACTTGATTGAGAAATGTGATTTATATACTTGTCCTACAGTGATGTTAATCATCTGAGACAAACAACTTCTAGAGCGGTGACGTTATAGCATACAAACAGTGAAAACATTCACAAAAACCTCGATGCCATTGTAAGTCTCTGAACATGATCATTTTCTCATTTCCATTCACATTGCTGGAGCTCCAACGGACCACTTCTCCACCCAGTACTGTTTATTTCATTAGTTACTCAACTACTCATTAAACACACATACAGTAATAGACAATATATAGGAGTACAAACACACATTTTGTAATGCAGAGTAGGAGTAAACTTTCTATTACTTGAGTACTCAGGACATATTGCATGGTATTGTAGCCTTCAAGACAGACCAGGGCAGGTCTTCAGGTGTACATCACTACTCAGCCTTCCAAGAGGAGAGTGGTGGCGTGTCCACGTATTTCCATGTACTTGCCATGTAAGCATGCCTCTCTCCCTTTACAAGATCAGCCAAACCGCTGAGTTCAGTCATCTCTTCTGGTGTTAACTTCACAGATAGAGCTCCGACATTTTCATTGAAGTTCTGAATCTTGGTGGTACCAGGTATGGGACTCACATCATCTCCTTGGTGATGAACCCAAGCCAATGCTAGTTGAGATGAGGTGCAGCCTTTTCTTGCAGCCATTTCACATATCCGTTCGTATACCAACTTATTATGTTCAAGATTTTCCGCCTGGAACCTCGGAAAAATCTACAAAAAAATTGACATACTTTATATCTACAAATGAAAGCAGTCCTGGTATCATCATAGTTGAAGTAACAATATTCATCATAAAAAATCATTCATGCATAAATACTTATGAAGCCACAGGCTCATGAATCATAATCGAACAATGTTTTTGGACCATCTGAAGAGGACCAAGGCTAGTTTTATTAGTTTCCAGGAAACTTGAACCAGAAACATTGTCACAACACAAGATTGAACAGATATGAATCAATGACCAGTCAGAGAATTGGACACCAGACATCAAATGGCCAATCAATACGGTTAATCAGGACCCAAAACCAAAACCGAATAGAATACCAAATTTTGGAAACACCTCGTACCGAGTAACAAAGCGAAATTCCGGATCCGATTCGGTTCATCCAGTAAACTGAATTATGCACACCCCTAAATTTGTTGATAAATCTTTTAACTATGCAATTTAAAAAAGAAAAAATTAAAGCAAACCACTGAAGAAGTTAAGAGTAGGCACTAGTTCAAGTGCAGTGAGATTAAGAAAATAAATGAAAAGACCTATAGTATATATGCACAAAAAATTAAATCCTTGTCTTCTGATTGAGATTTACAAGTGTTGATAAGGACCAACCTTACGAAAGTCACCCTCCGACAAATTCTGTATCAACTTCGGACCTGATGAGAGGAAACCACGTCCAAGTGGACTGTATGGTACAATCCCAATACCAAGCTCCCTAAAATCACATGACAAGCAGAAAACAAAACATTACTATTTTCCCAAAACATATAAGAACTGCAGAAGTTTCTTACCTGCATGCAGGAACTAGTTCTTCTTCCAGATCTCTTGACCACAATGACCATTCGTTCTGAACAGCAGTTATGGGATGAATAGCATGAGCCCTTCTGATTGTTGAAACAGATGCCTCCGAGAGCCCAATATATTTTATTTTCCCTTCTTCAACCAATTTCTTTAATTCTCCCATCTTAGAAAACATGGGACAAGATAAGACATCAGGGATGACCCAGCAAAAACCAAGCAAATGTGGCACAGAATAAACGAGAAACCAAATATCAAGGCATATTTGAACAACCAAATATCATTACAAGTTGGGACACTGTTTGATAAGTTACCATTCTGTGCCACATTATCCTTATGCATGACTAGGCAGCATATGAGCTGATAAAGTAGGAAATAGAGATGAAGCTTATTCGATAAGTGGTAAAATTTAAGAATCACTGAGACCATAGTGCAGCGGAAAAGAAATTCCCAGGTTCACATCCCACCATCCGGTGCAGTACTTGTCAACCACATGTTAGGTTCAAATAATCTTGTTAATCAGTTCCTATATTATATATAACAAATAATTAATTATTACAGGCATGAGAAAGCAAAATATGCGTTTCCAGAAAATGTGAGGTGAAACCAAGGAATGAAAAAATCATGCATTACACAATACAAAAACAGCAGCATTATTCTTGTCTATGGAGCTGCAGTTCAGCCAGAATCCATAATTAGAATTACTGGTGCCTAATTACACTATATTTCCATAAAGATGATCTACTTCTCTCTACAAACTATTCAGCTATCATTGCTATAAGAAACCTTAGATTGTTATTTATACAGAAATATTCTATCCATCTCTGTTTCTGTTTATGGAGCTGCAGTTCAGCCAGAATCCATAATTAGAATAACTGGTGCCTAATTACACTATATTTCCATAGAGATGATCTACTTCTCTCTACAAACTATTCAGCTATCGTTGCTATAAGAAACCTTAGATTGTTATGTCTACAGAAATATTCTATCCATCTCCATTTCTGTCTCTTTTTCACTCACATTCATACATACACACAGACACCCAAGAACACAGGTGCATAAAATCTGTATTTGTTGGTTATTTTGGTGTTTGCTAGGTTGCAAGATCTTCATCTTCCAATTAAAACTAAACTTCAATCAGTCGGATCACAACTTTTCAAGGAAAAACACAAAGAAAATGCAGAACACTCTTCAGAAGTAAACAATCTTCATCAGACGCACATATAGCAACATGCAAAATAAAATTACAAGTAAACCATAGTCACAAAACACAAAAATCAAGCATCACAGTGAATACAGATCCAAAATAATGTGTCTATTGAGGAGTGTACTAACCGTGACTTCAATTGGCACACGAGTGTCAATCCGATGAACATAATAGAGATCAATGCAGTCAACGTCAAGGCGCTTCAAGCTTGCCTCACATGCAGCCCTCACATATGCTGGGTCACCACGTATTTCCATCTTTCCATCCTTGTGCATTGCCGCAAACTTGGTAGCCAGTTGGACTTTTTCTCTCATGCCCCCTTTCAGAGCCTGCACTGATTGCAACTAGTAAGTCAGAGTTTGAGCTGACCATAGTTGACCAGTTTCGGGCAATTCGTGCTTCATTAAGAAAACATAGTAAAATTTCATATACTCTACCAAAAGGTTGTTCATGTGGTGAAACTGAACTAGAAAACGAAATTTCAGTACACAAAGATGCCATACCGAATGGGAAGCAAAATTTGGTAGTTGGTTTACTGATATTGTTTTTTAAGAAATAGTATTAAGTATTGCTATAGAAATTTAACTAATACCATACTAGCATTTGTTTACTTTTCAACTTTTTAGTTTTAATAATTTAAAAAAATAACCAAAGTATAAAAAGTAAATAACTATGTAACTTAGTATAGTATTTTGTATGGCTCAGTAAACCAAAAACCAAACTGGGGACTGAATATATTACAGATGTATGCATCATGTGAGCCATGAGAGCTTACATGAAGCTTGGAGACACGTCCACTAATGAATCTAAATGTTTAGTAAAGCACAAGTCATAATACTTATCTCTTTTCTTGTCCGATAACTATCATTTACCACTTAGTTCATATTTTTTAAAAAGTACACCTCACTCCCGGTGGCAGAATTGCTGATTAATCATTAGGAAGTCCAAATTAAAATAGAAAAACTATACACAGTAATCTCAAGCAAATTATATCAACCTGATAAATTTTAAGAAGGAAAAAAAAAATTCAGTTTCATGAGTTCATTCAATCTGAGTTTCAGCCATTAATTGAAACACAGTATTCTAGAAAAACGTCTATTTCAGAAACAAGATAATAAGGTGCATATATGAGCTTGATTTTATCACAGTCAAATATGGAAATATACTCCATGAATTAGTTATAAAATTGAAATCAACAATTAATCAAACTAACATAAGAAAGTAAGTAGGCGTAATATGCAACATCAGAAGTCACAATAGGTATATTTGTGCAGGAATGTAAACTTCACTATAACAGCTCTGTTCTAGTGACAACATAACTGACCCGTTTGCTTGGATACATAGAATCCAATCTAGAATTCATGAAAAACGCATTTCAATCATGGATATAAACCACTAAATTGAAGTCTATAAATAATTTATCTTATCCAAAAGGGAGAATTTCCAAATCAAAATTCAAAAAAGCTTTAACCTCACTACTGAACATCTAGTAAAAGTATTTATAGCTCCAAAATAGCAAGCGAAAGAGAGCAGCAGGAACACAAACCTTGCCGAGGAGAATCTCATTGGTATGAGGACCATAGACGTCGGAGGTATCGAGAAATGTGACGCCGGAGTTGATAGCGTGGTGGATAAGTTCGATCATCTCGGGCTCAGGCTTGGGCGCGCCGTAGCTCGTTGACATTCCCATGCACCCCAAGCCTTGTTTCGACACCTCAAGGCCCTGCGAGCCCAGCTTGATTCTCGGCACGTTCACTGCCATTTGAGAATTACTGAATTGAACTAAATTGCAAGTCATGTGTGTGACGATAAATGAAGACTGATATTTAAAAGGGAGAGAGAGAGAGAGAGTTGTATTCCAAATTGTGTTCTATCCCCGTTGTGGGCCGTCTGGACAAACACGTGTAAGGTTGTGAAAATATATAGCTCGTTTACTTTTATACAGAAGACTGCAAGAACGATAGTAGGAACAATACTGAAGGACTAATAATATTTTGTTCACTAACAATGCATCCATTTTATTAATTTTAGGGTTTTCCCATTCAGCCCCAATTCATCTCAAATTCTAATACATATATATTAACTGTGATTATTTAATTATTTTGCTTTTTATGATTTACATAAATCGTACAATTAAAAAAATTCTATATATAAATGTACTTCATGTAATAGATTAATCGCGATGGTGGACAGGAGAATAGTAAGGCTGTGGAAGAACGACTAACGATGCTGTCCAACTTTCCCAAGTTTTCGCACTAGTTGAGAGGATGATTGGTGAGGTAGATACGAAGGTGCAAATTATTTTGGATAGATTGGATTCTAGATGAGTTGAGAAGAGAAATTCATTATTCAAATCAAGTTCGATCGAACCTCACCAATCACAGAGAAGTGTGATGTATTTGCTATGTGAATGATCATTTATCATTAGCCGTAGCAACTGCGTAGCACTTGCTATATAATTGGTTCAAATCCGATCAAATTCGACTTGAGTTAGAATTTTCGATGAAGAAGTATTTCATAACTACTACTGCAGATATAATGAGTAAAGAAATTAGAGTTGGTAATGAAAGAATAACGTGACTGGAAGGGTTGCTGATATGATTTAGTGAAGAAATAAGAGTTGCTAGTTGAAGAATAAAGTGACAAGATTAAAGAGTTGCTGATACGATTTTAGTTCTAATTACCTGAAGGAGAGAGAAAGTCCAAGAGGCTATTTCACGTGTGATAGGGGAATTTGAGAATAGTAGGCAAAAGGATAGAAATGTCGTCAAAGGGAAGCCTTTATTACAGGAAAGTCACCAGGATCCGCACCCTCGAACGGGGTCGGGTCACGGATCCCTACTCGGGTATTTGGAAGCTGGAGAGAAGCAACCCGACTCGGTCCAAAGTCGAACTCAAACCCAATTTAAAATCCTCGTAGATGAAGACGATTGATTTATGTGACCTTATACGAACTAGGATTATTACACGTGGCGCACTGTAAGTGAACCTCTCAAGTACATAAATGGATCCACAAAATACTTTAAATTCTCCGTGTACAGTTCATTTATGGTAAAACATTTATTAGATCCATAACCTATTTGAGAACACTTTGAGATCGCACTTTATAGCGAGTTACCTTACTATGTTTTTTAAAATGAAGTAATTTAAAAAGAGATAAATTGTTATTTTTTTTTTCATAAAGAGAAATTTGCTCGTTTACAATATAATAAAGAGTTGTTTGCAATTTTTCTTATAACTAGTACTCCTCCATTATATATTTCCGTCAATGTTACACGTGTCGTAGATTCACATCTTCAATTATATATGGTATAGATGATCGGTATCCATCCATCCCCACGCCTTAGTCGTAAATGCCATTATTATCTGATCATATATGCTAAAAAGTCTACATATATATTGATCTATGCACATCCATATATATTTATTGCAAAAATTTCTACACAAAACACTGAGAACAAATGAATAAAATGGCTTTTATTGGGTGGAAAAAATTCATTACATGCCATCAAGGGGTTTGTCCCCATCTATGGCAATCTTGTATTCCTATATACTTGTGTGAAGAAAAAATTAGGAAAAGTGTTTTTCCTGTTTGTTGTGTTACCTAAACTAGGATCTTCCTACCTGTACAACCTCATCAAGAGCTTCTGAATTTGATTGTGTCACTGTAGTTTCCTATGATCTCTAGTTATTTTACAAGCCTAAACCGGGTTTTGAGCCATCGTTGCTTGTCTTTGCTAATCCAGATTCTAGCATATCTGCTGTGTTAGAGTGTGGTTTCACAGAACTGCCTAAAGAATGACGGTTTTCGTTGTGGCGGCCACTTACCGTCCAGACGATAACCAAGGCCACCATTAAGATTGACAGGGCTACCAGCGCTGCCCAGACCATCCGCACGTATCTCTTTAAGGGGCTGCAGTGTTCATCAAGGATTTTGGAGAAGGCATCTTCTACGGTTTTACACTGGACTAGGCTGTCCATACCGGGATAAACGTCCAGAAACTTTTGTATTGAAGTAGTGTAAGCTTCAACCGAGTTGTAGTAGCCGGCTGGGACCAGGATTCCTCCGTTGCACGTTTCACCCTCAGTGTCGGGGCAAGCCAGCATTCTCAGTACCTTCAGAGACCAAAACAACAGCACATGAGAGGTTAGAAAAATCAACATCTCATGTAGTACTATTAGATTGTGTTTGGCATAGTTCCATATATCAGGGCTGAGTTCGATTATTCTTACCTGAGGGATGTCTCCTATTCGGATTGAAGTAGCTGGACAGTTCCATGGTTGGTATTCATGCATAGGTGGTGGTGAGAAAGGATTGCATATCTGAACAATGTTTCCGTATGATCTAGATATGTTACCGTTCACCTGCAAATTTTTCTCGAGTAGGTAAACGTGAACTGTGTGCAGCATAATTAAAGAACGTCTGAAACTAAATCATTTTAGTAGTCAAGTTTTAGATCAAGGAACTTAAAAACATAGACTGTACATCGATATTCTTCCTTACAAGCAATCTTACCTCATTTACTAAGTCGTATATTCCTACGCTGACATCGTCCAGGACTGATTTTGCTGAAAGCAGTTCGTCACAGGGGAGAATGGAACTCAAGCTGTTGTTGTAGGGATTTTGCTGGAAGCTTTCAAGTGCTGTGCACGTGTCTCCGGCAAAGCTGGAAAATAAAACCAGCCCGTTAATACTCACTCCTTCTCTGTATTTTCATGTGTGTATATGTGTTTGTTCGTATCGAGCAGAGTAACCATAGGACGTACTTTTGTAGGAAGAAATAGATCCCAAAGAAGAACCAGCAGAGGGCAGTGAGAATCCAGCAAAGTACAATTAGTCTGCAGAAGATAGGTTGAAGTTCATGAGAACGTCTGCGTTTTACCTAATAAAAATTGGCGTACAGAATGAGTCGACAAACTAAGGATATGTCCGGTGCACTTACACTTGACGAGCCCTTTGAAATTTTAGAATCCCTGAGACTGCATATAGAACAGCATTCTTGTCAGTTCTCTTCTGTAGGAGTTAGTCTGATGTAAAGAGGGAAATGGAAGTATGAATTATGGTTGTTTTGAGTGAAGGCAAGCAATTGCTTTCGTCTCACCTAATAGAGCAATCACAGCTACTAATGTCAGTGAAATTATCACTGTCGTTACTATATATCTGCCAATATAAAAAAGAACGAGTCATCAATCTGCAATGACACACAACAAAATGCATACAAATCTAAAGAAGAAAACATACACTATTTTGAGGCCCTTATCAATCAAACGCCGGTTCTTGGACGCTTGTCTTGCTATATCAGCAGCCTGAGCATCGAGACTCCGGGACGTTGAAATCAGGAAGCTGGTAGCGCCAGAACTTCCATTCACTTCACCCAACGTGCTGCTCATTTCTTTCATGGCTCCAGTTGTGTTGTATATCGTGTTGGAAGCCTCATCCGCTGTGTCAATAATAATGTCAATCACCGTCTTTGCTCTCGAATGGAACTTTGCATTCCCTCCAAGAACCACGCAAGTCGCCATTCTGGGAACACAGCACAAACATCTAAACGGCCTGTTCTACATTTTCCAATAAGATGAGACGAAAAGAACGAGTATTGGTACTTACATAGCAAGGATCGTAAAGACAACAAGGAAAAGAAGAGGCTGCAGATAACAGTCCTGCTTAAGACAAGGTGATCTCTTCGTGAGCTCCCTCCGACTCTTACAACTTCTTGTTACAAGGAGAAATCCTCCATATCCGAGACCACATAGCAACCATAGTACTGCAATAGCATATCCATGTATGCCCGTAAAAACAGTCGACTGTACGAGATAACAAACATAGTAAATTGTCAGACTAAGTTCTGTTTCCAGGGGATGAAGATAGGGAGAAACAGATACTCACACTCCAATAGTGCTTGTTGGTTATGTCATATCCTCCTCTATATTTCTTCAAACCGTCTAAAGGGTCGACTCTTACCGTATCATCCAAGTGTCTACTTGAGTCTGAAACGTTATTCGTTTCAGCTAAAACTCGTCCTGAAATTCAAAACTCAAGTAATTAAATTTCTTATACTTCTTCACAATTTCTAACTCATGCTATACACCCCTGTTTCATTGAAACTTCAGACGCAGAAGAGATGTATCGGTGAATTACCTGATACAGAGCTGGTGGACAAGAGCGGTAGACCTGCAAGCTGTGTGAAGTTTAAGGCCATCACCATGACAATAAGAATTAGAGGCAACGTGCCATTTATCGATCCCATTTCTTTAACCTGTCAACCAAATTAACCGTTGAAGTTTTAGTTTCCGTCTTGCTAATGGTTTTGGCTATGAAATTAACCACAAATTCATAGCAACCAAGTACTTAAAAATAAAGAAGTACCTAACCTACAACTGAGGTGAGCTTACTTTTTCCACACACACAGAGATAATAGACATATACGAGGGGCCTGCTTAGACTCAAGCTCGCGCATGAACACAAACACGTATGCACGGGAGATTGATTGGATTCTCTACTTGCATTTAATATATACATATCATGTGTATAAAATACAAACAGGCATGCCGCCGGGGGGAGGGGGAGGGTGTTGCTGGTTGGATTTGCTATATCAATCTAAGATGCAACTGCATCTTGTATTGCATTTAATATATGCGCGTCACGTGTATAAAATCTTATCTTAAATAAAATAAACCAAATAATTTTCATACAAGTGACCTATATTTATTAAGTATAGTGCAAAATATAATAAGATTTGTAATAAAAAATCAAAGGAAGGGCCTAATCTATCATAAGGAGTAAATATGGCAGCTTTTTTGGTCTAAGCATCTAGGGGTATAACCCCCTCCCCACCAATGCAGTTGCATTATGATAAAAGAACTTGAAAAGATAGGATTAGAGAAATGTGGCTTTAATGTGAACAAATGGGAAAAAATTAAAGTGAATTAGGTCAAAGAGCATCCCTTTTTTACCCAGAAAATCATAGTGGGACAAGAGGAAAAAGGGCCTCAATTTCCATAGAAAAAATGAGGCATATATATACAGCTTTAGTTAAAGGATTAGGTGGAAAAAAAGCAGTCATATATGCCTGAAGAAGAGAATTCAAAGAAAATAAACATGTTTTTGAAGTATGTGAAAATTTAAAGAAGATTGAATTTTTCTCCTTTCGGATTCTATTTTCTAGTACCATGTACTCCGACGTCGGATTTATGTCCCCTCCCTTACAGTTGCTTTCTAGGATTCACGACCACGATCATGACCACGTCTATATTAAAACCCCACTTTTAAGTACACAATGAATGCTGAAAATCCTACACATGAACAATTTTTTTTCCATAAACGCGGGTTAAATGCAACAGACCTTAATAAAGAAAAAGCGCAACGCCATTCCTAATTAAACTTTTAAAAGGACTGCAACCCATTGACACGAGCCGTAGTAAGCTTCTTTTTTTTTATGGCAGAAGTTCAGAAGATCGTTTTGTCATAAGCGCAACGCAACCCCCTGAACTAATTCAAAACAAAAAAAAAAGGCGCCATGACGCACTGACGGGAGAGACAGTTGCCAAAGTTCGGAGGGTCGTGTTGTTTCTTTTTTTCGTTTTAAACAACGTTGTACCTGTTCAGTGTCTGAATCCCTGTAAACACATGACATGCAGAAAAGCACAAATCCAAAGCAACAAGAAAGACAAAAAACAACCAGAAAAAACTCACCGGAAAACCACCCAACTCTCTCTCTCTCTCTCTCTCTCTCTCTTCCCTCTTCTGCAAACGCTGAGCTATCAAATTCTGTAGACGAAGGATTGATGAACTGTGCAAGAACACAAGCAAAACCCTACTGCAGAAAGAAGCAGCTCGACCACGGAAACATGGAGTTTAGATGAACTGCGATGCTGCTTCAGTATTTCAATCTTGAGCAGCTGGGGTTCTTGCATAGAAAGTCATATGTGGGAACAGGAAAAGGTGTCTAGAATGTTGGAATATTCAAATCAGAGTCCTGTTGGGTCTTTATAACCGAATGGCGAAAACATCGTCAAATTACACTGCCACAGAAGCCCATGCCTTTGAATTAAGACGTATACGTGTTTTGGTTGAGTTACAAGTTGGGCAGAATTTTCATATGGGCGTCAGCTTTGTACTGAATTTTGAGGGTAAAAAAGAGTTGATAGAGTTCAGGTCACATGATGGTTGTAACAAGTTGGTAACTGAAATAGTTGATGATTCAATGGATAATATGGAAATTGTTTGAATTAGGTTGTTTTTTATTTAATTGAGTTGCGTGTCAAAATTAAATGGGTAATTGTACGTGAAAATACTAATAGATATAAAAATTTTGACCGTAATCTCATAATTTTTAAAACAAAATCTTATTGTAATTTCCTGCTTAAAGAGATCGAGAAAATTATAATTTTGATCTTGTAATTATAGAGGTGAAAATTTTATTTTGTTAGAATTTAATTCAACAGTTAAAGCCTATAATGTAAAATAATTAGTACATTAAGGATAAAATCAATCGGAATTACAAACTTTGGCTGGAACTTGTATCTCACGTGAAGTGTACATGTCAAATATTCTAGCTGAGTTTTCAATTTCTTGAGGATTTTATCATTATTGTGCTATTTTTTTAAAATATTTTAGGTTTAATTGTCAAATTAAGTTCTTGTGGAACTAAAATTGCAATCCCTTATAGCTATAGGATCATAATTATAGTTTTCCTTGAAAGGATCGTATTTTCATTTTCTTTTAAAATAAAATTATGATCTTCACCTATTATTTTTCATAGAGAAACGTGTCGCATTTTACCCAAAAGTAAATTAATTATGATTATATTAACATTATGTGTGATCACAACAATTTGTCGTCATTATATAGTAGGGATAATTATTTTTACATATATCGTTTATGCAAATCATCTCATTTTCTTTTAAGAAAATTACACATACACCTTCTAAAAACGTCAATACGATTATACAAACTACCTCGACTTTTTGGTTGTTAGGAATAATTTCCACAATCATGTAAAAAATAAGAGCGATATGTGTAAATAGACCATAATCAAGAAATGCAAATATAATTATCCCTATGTATTATTATTATTATAATAATATTTCGTATTCCACCAAAATACGAATTAATTAAATTTGGTCATGTAATGTTAGCCGTAAATGCCTTTAAAAAATCAATTTCCACCTTCATAAGAAACCATATGATAGCACGTTTAGGACTTTGCAATTATAGAAAATATTAATTTTTATTTGGATTTCATACATATGGGGCCCACGTGAAACCTAATTCATCCAACCATTCTTCCCTAGTCCGTAGAGATTAGTTGTTGTTAGGAACTTAATCCACCACAAAACCATATCTCACCACTTCCAATACTCTTCTTAATCCCAACCATTTAAAAACCAATCCTAAATTACATCCACAATTCTTAAAATTAAGGGTATATTACAATTTGGCCCTAAAATTTGTTATAATTATAAATACCTCTTATTAATTAAAAAATTATAAATATTTTTATGAAATTACAAATATCCTAACAGATACCTCCTTATGACAATTCATTATAGATGGCGTATTTGTCAGGGTATTTATAATTTCAGGGGTACTTGTAATTTTTCAAAAAATAAAGGAATATTTATAATTAAGACAAGGCTCAAGGGAATTTCCTGTAACTTACCCTAAAATTAAATTTAATTACACTAATATTTTTTATTTTTTTACATCATGAAAGTTATAGTTGTAATTACAAGTACGATAGAATTTTATAAATATATCTCCTGATTAAATTTCATCAACCACCCATTAAAAATATATTTGTAATTTTTAAATTGTCGAAGATATTTGTGTAATTAAGTTTAATTTTAGAAGATATTAATATGATTTATTTAAAAAAACCCAAAAAAAAGAAAAGGAAAAAGAATGGTATGTGGAAGGAATCCGTGTCCATTTTCTGACCAAAATCTTCTGTCCTGAAGTCAAGTCAGAGAAAGGGAAAGTTGAGTTCTGGTTCATTTGCAGACCTTTAAAGACCATCATATATGTAATAAATTTGTGTGTGCCCCATCCTAGACTTGGATTAAATTAATTAATAAATTAGTTTTTGGTACACAGATTAAATTAATTAATAATTAAAAAATATTTCATAAAAATTTAATTATGTAGAAGACAAATGAATTTTATTTTTTTAAATTACAGCGCATCAATATTAAAAAAATAAAAATTCATTTGAAGAGATATATCAATTGAAATAATTGAATAAGTATTGAAGAAAATTACTAAGAATAAATTTAAGTATGAATTTAATAACATATTATTCAAAATTTGGTTAAAAAAAATTAGGCACTTTTAAGAAGTGATAAATTGCAAATTAGGTGACGAAAATATATTATTAGTTTACCGAAGTTCAACTTATAATATGCAAAAAAATAATAATAAGTCAATCAAATAAAAATTAATAATATCGGGACTACATGCTAAGTACTAATATTATGTATAGAGACAATCAAAATAAGTACGATAGAAATATGAATTATATATAAAAAAAGATAATAATCATTAACACATTTATCACATATTTCAAGAACTCATGAAATAAAAATAATTAATGAGAATTCAATGAAAGAATTATATGTTCAAACCTTCTATCATTTTTTATTTTTTAAATTATTTTAACTTTTATGTGCAATAAAGATATGTATTAATTTTTTTCTTTTATTATTCTGAAGTAATTGTATATGTCGCATAGTTCATGAATTCAAACAATAAAAACAAAATTCTAAGAATTCATCGTTTGGTCAAAATTGAGCAATTTTGGTCAAAACACTTCCTTCAAATTTATATATATATATATATATATATATATATTAATAGAATAAATATATAATAAAGTCTTTTAAATTATATCACTTTCTCAAAGTCGTGGCCTAAAGAGAACGTGTGAAAAGCGACTTTCTTTAAAAGCTTACGGAGCAGATTAGGTCAGCACAAACGATTTCTTTTATTGTTTTAATAAAACGAAAATGTTTCGTATAAAAGAAGAGGTGTGTGGAATTTTTAATTACATTATTATATTTTTCAGTATTCAAAAGATAGGAGAGGAGGACAATTTGTAAACATATTTTAAAAAAATTACATTTAACACCTTTGAGGTTTGCTTCTGTCTAATAAATACGTCCCTTTCGTCAGTCAAAATTCACCGAATTTGCTGATATTAATATAAAAAAATCTACATTTACCCCCAATTAACCTATTACTGATTTATTGCGTATCAGATAAATCTTTTTATGATCAAAATTATCGTCATACATGTGATAATGCATGAGATGAGGTATATTTTTACCGTTATAAAGGTAATTTAGTCCGAAAAAATTATTTGACATGCAATAAGTCAGTAACAAATCAATCTAGGATAAATTCAACTTTTTGTTAATTTCAGCTAAGTCAGTGAATTTTGACCAACGAGAAAACTTATTTGTTAGATGAAAGCAAACTTTATGGGTGCTAGATATAATTTCACAAACCACAGGGGAGCTACATGTAATTATACCAAACATCAGGGTAAAAAGGTGTAATTATCTCTATTTTTTTTAGTATTGTTAGTTCAAAGTTAATATATTTTATAAAATTGATTAGCCATTCATTTATTTAAATTATGCACATGCGTTGAGTGCGTTTTCTGATGAGTGTTGAAACCACCAAAAATAAATTCATATTAATATTGCTGGTAAATGATGAGAAGGGTCGATTTTCTATAAAGATTGGATATAAGTTGATATCTTCAAATAAAATAAAAAGGGGAGTATTGTTTGAGGTCTAATTAAAAGATGAAATTAAAGAAGGTGAATCAATATTAGAGAAGGCTTTCTGATTAATGTCAAGTTCATGTTCAAATAGATAGATTAGTTATGGTCATTGGTACAACCTAACAATCGCATTTTTTTTTTTTATCTTTTCATCGGCCAAGAAATGTTTGTCAGCCACATTTGTCAATCATTTGACTGAAACAAATAATTCAATTTGATAATTTAAGTTACATTTGACATTATATAATTATGTCAAGAACCTTAATTTCATTCAGCGTTTGTAGTCCAACGGTTAGGATAATTGCCTTCCAAGCAATAGTCCCGGGTTCGACTCCCGGCAAACGCATTATCTCAACCTTATGCAATTTTATAATTTGTCATTTATAATTATTTTTAACCAATTTTTTTATAAAAAAAAATCACATGCAGTGCACATGTGATATTTAAAAATGTTGTGATTTGATATCAAATATACATAGTATATGATATTTTTTCGATAAAAAAATCAACAAAAAAAATGACCATATATGGGAAATTGTAAATTCCACAAAATTGAAATGGTAAGTAAATAAAAAAAAATTCAATAGCAAAATTTAAAAATAAATATATTTCGAATTGAAAAAATATAACTTACCCTAAAATTAAAATACCTACCATCAATAATAAGGGGCTGAGATTACCTTTTTCATCCACAAAAATAAGTGAAAAATTGACTTAAAATAAAATAAAAGATGAATATGTTATGAATTATTTAATTATCTATATACAAACTCGATAACCATAATTAATTATACCGATATGAAAAATTTGCATTTGTATTTGCTCATGATGAGAATATTTTTTTATTAGACATATCAATTATTTTATTTATATATTTATTTATTACATTAGAATTAATTAAATTTAATTAACATATACCTTATTTCTTAAAAAGGAAATAAGAAATACATGACAATTATCGTACAAAATATGAGATGTAGCACAAATTTTTAACTTCTCGTAAGCGCTGGTTAATCCTTTTGATGGTTCTGTTAATTTTTCGAGTATTATTTTCTTTTCTAGTGAATTAATTACAATTTAATTATAAATTTTAATCATCAATATATATCAATTATTAATATTAAATTGGACAATTACACCTAAACATCCTCTGAAAATGTAAAATTGCACTTTCTCTTTAAGAAGTTTTAAAGTTGTACTTATATCTCCTCTAAAAAATTTACTGTTTACACCTTACCTATTTTGTTAGGGTTTGGATGAAAAGACTAATGTTAGCAAAAAAAAAGAAAAATAGTATAAAATTTTAATTTTACCTTTAATTTAATATTTTCATGTATAATTTTGTATTTGTAACGAGGAAAAATTATATCTAAATATTCGTAAGACTCAAACTCATAACCTCTTGATCCGACACATTTGGTGGGTATTGTTTGCCAGCAAAAAACACAAAAACATTAAATAGTATGGACTTATTCTACGTTATTAATTATAGTGTTGATTTAAGTTTTAACCCAAGAAACGGGGCGTAGACCAATTACGAGAACTGCCTCTTTGTTAAAGTCAGCTTCATCTTCCATTACAACAACAGAAGCAACTCCAGTTCCAGACTCTGTTTCTGCAGAAGAACAAGAACTCCCCTGAAGACGTGTTTTCCTTGCTAACGTTTCTGTCATTGTAATTCACACTTTTATTAGCTGTAATTAGTAGCTTAGGTGGCTGTTGACGTGGCCGCTAGTCTGTTATTCAGTTGTAGTTAGTTGAACAGATATTTCTTCCTCAACCGACCTCTGTATCCATATTTAAACTCTGCTGTATCTTTTTCCAAAAAGAATGAGAGTGAATTCTTATTCTCTTCAGTTTTAGTTTGTGTGATTCATGGAGTTTATCTCTGATTTTATCA